>NW_022631042.1:1992797-2366618 GCF_010015895.1 Lontra canadensis
AAAAGAAAAAAAATTAAATTAACTGCAAGGCTAAAGAATCATGGGGAAGAAAGCCATGAGTTCCGTGCTTTGCTTTCTCCTCCTCTGGAGTTCCGCTGCTCTCCTTGGTATTGAAACTGCACTCCTTGGTAGGTGAACTTGGTCCTGGATGGATTTCTTGTTGCTCTTCTGGGGGAGGGGCCTTTGTAGTGATTCTCAAGTGTCTTTGCCTCAGGCGGAGTTGCACCGCCCTTACCAGGGGCCGGGCTGAGTAATCCGCTCGGGTTTGCTTTCAGGAGCTTTTGTTCCCTGAGCGCTTTCTGTACAATTCCGGAGGACGGGAATGAAGATGGCGGCCTCCCAGTCTCTGGCCCGGAGGAACTGAGAGCCCGAGGCCCCACTTCTCAGTGCGCCCTCAGAGAACAGCGCCCAATTACTCCCGTCACCCTGACCTCCGGCCGCACTCCGAGCTGACCGAGCCTGCGACTGGTTCAAGGTAACCCCGAGTTTAGAGCTCCCTCCTCGGCTCTGTCTCTGTAGCCGGCTTCCCCGTTCTAATACCTGTAAGTTCTGCGAAACTCAGACACCCACGATCCTTCTGTGACCCTGCGGGACCTGAGGCCACGCTGACCCCGCGTGGGCTTCACCCAGGTTAAGCCTCTGGAGTGATTTCCCTCAGTGGAACAGACTTTTAAAAGTCCTGATTTTGTGCTCCGTTGCTCCACCGCTTGCCAGGAGCCGGCCCCTCCCCCCCCACGGTCTATCTTCCCGTCGCTTTAGATTCCCTTCTCCGCCAGTCCTACCTTTCAGAAAGTGGTTGATTTTCTGTTTCTAGAATTGCTGTTCTTCTTCTCTTCGATCGCCCGTTGGATTTGTAGGTGTTTGCAATCTTTAGATAAACTATCTAGCTGATCTCCCGCTACCTGAAGTAGTCTCAGCCTGCTACTTCTCCGCCATCTTGACTCCTCCCCCTAAAATTCTCTTCTTTAAATATTTGGTAGAATTCATCTGTGAAGACTTCTGGGCCTGGACTTTTGTTTGTTGGGAGGTTTTTTGATTACTGATTCAATTTCATTGTTGGTAGTCAGTCTGTTCAGATTTACTATTTCGTCTTGATTCGGTATTGATAGGTTATATGTTTCTAGGAATTTATTCAATTTTCTAGGTTGTGTAATTTGTTGGTATATAATTTTTCATAATATTCTCTAATAATCCTTTGCATTTCCATGGTGTTGGTGGTGGTTTCTCCTCTTGGGTGTCTGATTTTATTTGATTCCTCTCTCTCTCTTTCTCTTAGGAGTCTGGCTAGAGTTTGTTTGTTTGTGTGTTTGTTTTTTCTTAAGCAAGCGCCATACCGAGCATGGAGCCCGACATGGTGCTTGAACTCACAACCCTGAGATCAAGTCCTGAGCTGAAATCAAGTGTTGGCTGCTTGGCTGCCTAAGGCACTCAGGTACCCCTAAAAGTTCATCAGTTTTGTTGATCTTTTCAAAGAACAGCTCCTGGTTTCATTGACTTGTTCTGTTTTGTTTCTTTTTATTACTGATTTCATTTATTTCTTTTGTCTGTTCTCTTGTAAGATTAGCTTATTTGAGCTTTTTCTTGCTGCTTGAGGTAGTCCTCTGTTGCTACAGTATTCCATCTTGGAATAGCTTCTGCTGCATCCCAAAGATTTTGGACTGTTGAGTTTTCATTTTCATTTGTCTCTGTGTATGTTTTGATTTCCTTCTTGATCTCTTGGTTGATCCATTCAGTTTTTAGGAGTATGTTATTTAAGCTCCATATATTTGTGTTCCTTCTAGATTTTTTCTTGCTTGATTTCTAGTTTCATAGTATTATACTCAGAAAGTCATGATACGACTTAAATCTTTTTGAATTTTTTGAGGCTTGTTTTATAGCCCAATATTAGATCTATTCTAGAGAATACCCCATGTGCACTTGAGAAGAATGTATATTCTGCTGTTTTAGGATGGAATGTTCTGAATATATCTGTTAAGTCCATCTGATCTAGTGTGTCATTCAAAGCCACTGTTTCCTTGTTGATTTTCTGTTTGTATGATGTGTCCATTGATGTAAGTAGGATGTTAAAGTCCCCTGCTATTATTGTATTCTTATCTATTACTTCGTTTATGTTTGTTACTAGTTGCTTCATGTATTTGAGTGATTCCAGGCTGGGTTCATAAATGTTTACAATTGTTATATCTTCCTGTTGGATTGTTCCCTTTATGATTATATTGTGTCCTTCTTTGTTCCTTGTTACAGGCTTTGTTTTAAAGCCTATTCTATCCAATGTAAGTATTGCCATCCTGGCTTTCTTTTCACTTCCATTTATAAGATAAATGCATTTTTATCCCTCACTTTCAATCTGCATGTGTTTTAAGTCTGAAAGGGGTCTCTTGTAGGCAGCATATAAATGTGTCTTGCTTTTTTATTCATTCGGCCACCCTATATCTTTTGATTTGAGTGTTTATCCATTTACAATCAAAATAATTATTAATAGGTATGTATTTATTGTGATTTTGTTGCTTGTTTTGTGTTTGTTTTGTAGTTCTCTGTTTCTTTCACTCTTGCTCTCACCTTTCATGATTTGCTGTCTTTCTTTAGTGATAAAGTTGGATTTTTTTTTCTCTTTATTCTTTGTATATCTATTACTTTTTGATTTCTGGTTACCATTAGTTGTATATATAACATCTTATAAAAATAACAGTCTATATTAAGTTGATGGTTGCTTAAGTTTGAACCTATTCTTTATTCCTCTCCCCCAATGTTTTAGATATATGGTGTCATATTTTACATCTTTTTATTTTGTGAATCCCTTGACTAATTTTTATAGATATCTTTAATTTTAATGCTTTTGTGGTTCCTACTTTTCTTACCCCTACTTCTGATCTTTCCTTTCCACTTAAAGAGTTCCCATTAACAGTTCTTGAAGGGCTGGTTTAGTTGTAATTAATTTCTTTACCTCTTGTTTGTCTAGGAAATTCTTTATCTTTCCTTCTATTCTGAATGATAACCTTGCTGTTTAGAGTCTTCTTGGAAGGAGGGTTTTTTGTTTGTTTTTCTTCTGGCACTTTGAATATAGCATGCCATTCCTTTCTTGCCTGTAAAGTTTCTGCTAAAAATTCAGCTGATAACCTTATGGAATTTCCCTTGTAACTGTTTTGTTGTCCCTTGCTGCTTTTAAAATTCTCTTTTTATCATTACTCTTTGCCATTTTAATTACTGTGTGTCTTGGCATAGACCTCCTTGGGTTGATTTTGTTGGAGGCTCTCTTTGCCTCCTGGATCTGAATTTCTGTCTCCTTCCCCAGATTTGGGAATTTTTCAGCTATTATTTCTTCAAATACTTTTCTTTCCCCTTTCCTATATCTTCTCCTTCCAGGATCCCTATACTGTGATTGTTACTATGCTTGATGGTGTCACTGAGTTCCCCAACTCTATTTTTATTTATTATTCTTATTTTTTCTCTCTCCTGTTCATTTTGATTGCTTTCCATTACATGGTCCTCCAGGTTGCCAATCAGTCCTTTTACTTTCTCTGGTCTACTATTTATTCTATCTAGTGTATTTTTAATTTCAGTAATTGAGTTCTTCATTTCTAATTTTTTTTTTTACGTTTTTTCTTTGTTGAGGGTCTTACTGAGGTTCTCTCTTTTCTCAAGTCCAGTGAGTACCTGTTTGCCCATTACTTTAAATTCTCCATCAGGCATATCACTTATCTCCATTTTGTTTAGCTCTCTTGCTGTGCTTTTGTTCTGTTCTTTCATTTGGGACATAGTCTTGCGTTTCCTCATTTTGTCTAACTCTCTGTGTCTGTTTCTATACATTAAAAAAGTAAGCTACATCTCCTACTCTTGAAAGTAGTGGCTTTATGAGGAGGAGGACCTCTAGTGCCCTGTGGTGCAATGTCCCCTGTTCACCAGAACTTGGTGCTTCAGGGGTGTCTCCTATGTGTGTTTTATGCACCCTGCTCTTATAGCTGAGTCACATTTGCCTTCAGTCCCATCTTTTGCAATGGCTCTCTTTGCCTGTTGTGGGCAAGATTTAGTCCTTGCATTGTTAGTAGGCCAATCTGGGACCACCTTGAATTTGAGTTGAGTCAGGCCAGGCATTTGCCAGAGCTTCAGAGCACTGAACTACTGGGTGCTTTCCCTGTGTTGTCCCCTCAGACATTTTTGTTGATGGGTGGGTCCTACAGTCAAATCAGATGTCTTCTCCCAGCCCACCGAGTTGAATTGGTGTGTGTGGTTATCTTCCCCTCTCCTCAGGGCAGCAGTCAGTTTGGGGTGGTGCTGGACCCTATTGAAGTTGCCTGCATGCTGCCAGACTTGTGGCACTGCTTTGGATGGACTCCTGCCAAGGACAAGTTAGAGCATGGGGATTTGAAGGAGAATGTAGGGGTGGGGCAAGTATGCCTCCAAGGTCTATTCTTGTCTGCTGGGGGAGGGAACCTACAGCTATCAGAGAAAACTCCTGTTGGGAGTGTCTTGGAGAGGTCCAAGGAAAGGGGCAGGGACAAGGTGTGCTGTTAGCAACCTAGGTGGAAAGTGTTGTTTCCCTCAGGTGTCCTTGTATTTAGTTTGTAGGGCAGGGGAAGGAAATGGGGCCTGCAAGCTCTTTTGTTCTTGGAGAAGTCTCCCAAAGATCCCTGCCCCTCTAGTGCATGCTCTGATATTAATTTTAAAAAAAAAAAAAAAAAAACCTCCTTCCTATATACCTGAAGCATTTTTCAAACTGCTGTTTCTATTCTGTACCCCAGCAGGATGTTTGTTGTGCCATCTCTTTAAGAGTAGAGATTCAGTTTCCTATTGCCCTCTGGCTTTCTGAGAGCTGAGCTCACTGATTTTTAAAGTTTCAGGAGTTAAGCCCCAGTGATTATAAGAATTCATGATTAGGCTAAATGTTGTGGGGATTCATCTTCCCTATGTGGTTCCCCCATGCCCTGGCACGGGGTCTTCTCCCGTCCTCTGTACCCAAAGCATCCCTTCCTCCTATGGGTAGTATCATGAGTCAGACTGGCTCCCTACGACATCTCTTCCTTCCTACCCTCTTCAGTGTGGCCTCTTCTCTACATTTAGCTGTGGAGAATCTATTCTGCCGGTATTTTGGTTGTTTTCCATTATTTACACTGATTTAGGTGTATTCATGGGACAAGGTGAGCCTAGGATCCTCCTATTCCACTATTTTCCCTGGAAGTCTATCTCTTGACTTTTTGATACTAGCTCTTTGAACAGATGTGAGGTGATATCTTATTGTGCTTTTGATTTGCATTTCCCTGATGATCAGGAATGTTGAGCATCTTTTCCTGTGTCTGTTAACCATCTATTTGTCTTCTTTGGAAAAATGCCTATTCAGGTCCTCTACCCATTTTTGGATTTTGGTGTAAAGTTGTATAAGTTCTTGAGGTATTAATATCTTATCAGGTATATCATTTGCAAGTATCTTCTCCCAAATGGTAGGTTGCTTATTTCATTTTGTTGGTATTTCCCTTTTGATGTAGTTCTAGTAGTTTATTTTTCCTTTTGTTTCCCTCTCTTCTGGAGATATATCTAGAAAAATGTTAAGTCCATTGTCAAAGAGATTGCTACCTACATTTTCTTCTAGGATTCTTATGGTTTCAGGTTTTACATGTAGGTCTTTAATCCATTTGAGTTTATTTTTGTGTATGGAGTAATAAAGTAGTCCAGTTTCATTGTTTTGCATGTAGATGTCCATTTTTCTCAGCATCATTTATTGAAAAGATTGTTTTTACCCATTGTATATTCTTGCCTCCTTTATCATGTAGTTTCTTTTTGTGTAATAATATCTGCATTTAAAAAAAATGTATTTAGTACATTTGATAGGCTGAGTCATAACTGAGTGCTTGTAAGCTATGTAAACAAATATAGTGTATTGCATTTACTGCTTAATTTTTAAACAATCCATATCATTCTTTTGTTTATCAGAAACCGATGTTTTAAAACATATCACATTCCTAACATGGTGTTTTGTTACTTATATATAGTCATTTTAGAAAATCTGTTGAAGATTTGAGGTCACTGTGCAAAACATCATAATTTATCCTTTGAAATTATAGGAAATGGGCTTCCAGTAATCATTATACACAGAACCTCTGATTTTCAGAGATAAATTGGTGACATTAATAGGGATTGCCTCTGTAACATATTTTAGGCTGTAACTGTGAGTGAGGCAAAGAATATTGAATTTAATATGATTCAGTCTAAAGATAGCTTTGTTTAAATTCCATATTATTTGATCTATATGAATAATTGTGTGAATAACTTCTGGTATGTTTCTGATGAAATTACATCCAATATATTTGAACTAAAAATATTTGTTTCTATTAGATTTGTGTTGACAAGCTATTTGTGTTATGAATATGAGCAAAATCTTGTATCTAGTTTCTTTAGGCTTCTCATAATAAGTGACAAATTTGGGAAATAGTATTTCCTGAAGTGATTATTCACCCATTTCAAGCTTAGAGATAAACTGAAGATATTATCTATCTATCTATAATAGATAAAAATCAATCTATAGTAGCTTTCCGTAAAAATTTATCTGTGGTTTTCTTCCTATCAGTTCCTTCTGATTGCACACCAGTAAAATGAGGAATAAAACAAAACAAACAAAAAAATTTGCACATCATTTGCCTTTTAATGGGGGTTACATTGACCTAGGTTGCTCCCATGTTCACAGTTATTCAGATATAAAGAGAAAGACAAATACATGATTTACTAGTAGTAATAATCAACAACCTGATCAAGAACAACACAAAATAAAACCTTGATATCGACCCTAGAGCATCAGGTGTAATACAGATTTAGTGAACACACTTTCTCTTCCCCTGAGCATTGCTTTGACCTAAATATGAACAACTTTCCTTACTCCATTCCATAGTTCTGAAAAAAACATATGTCAAGGCCTGGCTTGTAAAATCAGCGGACACCTCTCTATGCTTAGGCCAAAAATCCCTGAAACAGATCCAGGGAAAGCAACAGTTCTGATGGGAGATTACAATATGTTTGACATTTTATATTTCGCTGTGTATAGAAAGCATTCAACTTACAAAAAGAAAAAAAGTGTACCTGTGTTTAAAAAAGTTCAAACACCTAACAGAACAGATGCCATGTGTATTTGATAAACTATAAACAAAAGAAAATACCCCAACATGGTAAAGACGTAATTTAACATTATCACTAAAAAGTAAACAGACATTTACTATCACATGAAATTTTAAGCCGAATCATCAAATAAAGTGACAAAAACTATAACATATATTTAAATTGGCATATGTATAAAATATGGAGAAAAATTAAGCCACCTATCAGTTCAAAATATTGAAACTGTTCTATCCTCAGATTTTATAATCACTGAACTTCACAGAGTGTATTTTGGCAGCATTATTGGATTGATGTCCCAAGGGTTGAATTAAAACAAGACTTGCACCATATGTAGACATACAAAATCTTACTTGTTGGATACTGCCATAAACAATATGCTACAAGCCATCTCAATCTCTTGCTTCTTTCTCTGGGACTCCCAATGGTAGAACAAGTATTTTTCATAAAATAGATTTTCTTCCTAAGTGGCAAGGCATAGGGAAGAAATAAAAGGAACTGTGACAGAAGCAGATACCAAATCCTGGATATCAGAAACTATCAGAATGATGGTGTGCCCACAGTACTGAGGCAATATGTAATTGGGGGAAACTTTATAGGCAACAGGGAAAAATTCTTTAAGGCTGTAACTATGTCTTATGGAATTTCCCTGAACAGTATGATTGTAGGTGAATTCCTACTTCATACTTCATTGGTTCTATTTTTTTGTAGGAAAATAGATAAACTGCAAAATTCTAAAATGACCACTTGACAAACCTTAAAAAATAAATAAACCCAGAAGTCTTTTCACAGAAAAATATAAATTTAAGAAATAATTAGCTATCTGTTTGTATTGTCATATAATAAAAACATCTGGATTAGTTTAATTGCTAGTAAAATTGATGAATTGTCAGAATTAATTAGCTAGTGTGCTGCAGAGATTTAGTGTGCTGTAAGGAATGAAGTTTGCTAGAGAGGAATTTATCTGGGCCTTATTTGCTATATCAAATATGTTCTTAAGCAGGAAACAGAAAGAAGAAATTAAAAACAATCTTTCAATAATGCATATTATCCCTCTGAAATTGTGTTTGACCACTAACTAATATGTCCTAAGTAAGAGGAAGGGCACAATAAAACTGCTATTTTATTGCTCACAAAACAGATTGTATCACACAGGCTATCTTCTTCATTTGAGGTCAGTGGGTATTTGTGGTGGTATTTTCAAGATTCTGAATAAGCGATCTTTAATATTACTAGAAAGCATTTTCACCCATTTCTGTTACTTAATTTTCTCTTTATAAGGCATATGTCAGATAGAGAAACACATGAACATTCTAGATCAGATTATATAATTTTGGGGGCACCTGGGTGACTCAGTCAGTTAAGCATCTGCCTTTGGCTCAGGTCATGATCTCAGGGTCATGGGATCTAGCCCTGCGTTGGGCTCCCTGCTCAGTGGGGAGCCTGCTTCTCTCTCTCTGCCTGCCATTCTCCTTGCTTGTGTCCTTTCTCTCTGTCAAATGAATAAGTAAATTTTTTTAAAAATCCAGATTACATCATTTTAATAAGTTTCCAGATTCTAAGAGTATATTAACTAGAATTCCTGGTATCATATCCCCTCCCCATTTTTCCATTTAAAAATTGGTTAATTGATGTTTTATTTTAGACAGATAAATATATAATTGAAAGATTTTATATTTTAAAATGACTTTAAAAATCTGAAATTAATTTAGCCCAATTTGCAATGATTTTTCATTTTAAAATACAAAAAAATAAAATATATTAGAATTTTGAAGGTACATTGACCAAAAAATATGTATTTTTTTCTTTTAATGGGAAAGATGTACCAATGATATATTGTTAGTTGAAGTTCACTTTTGAGGAGTTTCAAACAGCTTGTGTATACTTACATGTGGAAAGCTATAGCAACAGGGCAGTAAAATGTTACTGCAGATCACTTGAGATTTAGCAAGAGCCTTTTATAATATTAGGTAACCTCCTGGAAATGTGATTCTATCCTACATTTGATGAATCTAAGATATACTGCAAAGATTCAAATCCCTGGAGATTCATGTGCTGCCATAAACAAAAACCACAGTTGTTTTTTGAAGTTTGTTCCATCATTCTTGAAGAAAGATCCATTCTCTCTCTATATATATTCTCCCTCTCTCTCCATATTCTCATATGTATGGATATTCTCTCTCTCTCTCTCTCTATATATATATATAGAGAGAGAGAATATATATATATAATATTATATATATACATTATATATTATATTATATATATATATATATATATATATATATATATTCTTCACATTGCTCATTCTTTCACAGTTGTTAGATCTTCTCTCAGATACTCTTTCCCACAGGTCTTCCCTAAATAACATTTTTAAATTTGCAAACTTCCAAGCCCAAACCTACCTATCCTTCTTATCCTCCTTCCCTTTCTGATTTTTCCCTGCAACTCTGATCCTTTAAGATCACATGAATTTACTTCTTATTTACTGTCTGTCTTCACACCTCATTGTAAACTTCATGAGGGCAGAGTTCTTTTGTCCATTTGCTCACTGTTACAGTCCCGTCATCTAAGACGAAGTATGTAGCATTGTAAGTAAGCCATAAATATTTCTTGATCTTGGTCTAGTGAGGGAAGAGCTGCCTGAAAAAGTGATATTTAAGCAGAGAAATAAATAATGACTAGGAGTAACAAACTCTAGGGGAAGGTATTCAAAGAGTGGGGCATTGGAAATAGACAACTTCTGAATCCAACAGAATCTGGGTCTAGGGAGGAACTGAAAGAAGCCTTTTGTGGCTGCAGATTAGGGGAGAATGGAACAGCTAGCCCGCACACAGACTGTCTTCCACTTAGTACAGAATTTTCGTGCTTCCTTCCTTCCTTCCTTCCTTCATCCTTCCCTCCTCCCTTCCCTCTCTCTTCTCTTCCCTCTCCTCTCTTTCTTTCTTTCTTTCTTTCTTTCTTTCTTTCTTTCTTTCTTTCTTTCTTTTCCTTCCTTCCTTTCTTTCTTCCTTTAAAAGCAAACAACTAACTTAAAATTTGGAAGAAAAGAAAAAGAAACAAAAATATTTTGTTTTAGTTAACTGAAACAAAAGCAAGTGGGGAAGCAGAGGGTTGGGGGGGAGGAAGAAAGGAGGTGGAAATAAACACTTGTGAGCTCAAGTTTTAAAGGGTACATTCCTAAAATAATGGACATCATGAAGGAAAAGCAGGGGGTAAAGAGCAGGAAATAAAGAGAAATAAAGAAAAAGCAAGAAATGAGAATTAGAGAAATGGAGAAAGAATGAAATCAACATTCTGTGCTTAAATTTCCATTTCCATTCTCTCACTATGACTTCCTTTCCATCTCTTCCATCACTATGACTGCTTTTTTTTTTTTTCCACATTTTTTAAATTGCTTCCACCCATTGTAATTTGCTAACTTTCTCTAATGCTGACTTGATGCAGCCTTTCTCTTACTTCCTTTCCTTCACGGTACCATCATAAACACAGGTCCCTTGCTCTGTCACTCCCAGTACTACCCACCGACAGTTCTAACAACTTCTAACACTCCCCAACTTTTAGCTCCAATGTCTCTCCCTTTGACCCTAATGTCAGTTACCACCTGCCTGGTTCCTTCTTAGGATACACTAGCCTAGAACACCCCTCAGTCCCTCATACCTTTGCCTAACTCTGATTGTAAAACTAAGTGGCCACTGCTTCACTTAGTTTTAACTAAGTTTAACTAAATCCATATTTTATATTTTTATTTACAAAATAAATTGTAGCATTTATTGGTAGCATGAGCATATCATTTATTATACTAGCCAAAGGCCACCAACAGAATGGGACAGTGGCTGGAGCAACAGGCATGGGCAGAGAATGTCCTGCATCACAGTTAATTTTAGGGAACATGTCCTGGTTAATCTGCTTGATGTTGCTACCTCTGTTCCTTGAGAGTATCGTCTCAGGGTTGAAACAGGGCATTTCTAAACAGTGCACTTGGAACAGAGGCAGCAACAGCTGCAGCAGTGGCTAACACTTACTGGAGCAAAGATTATTTGTCATACGCTGTGCTAAGCACTTGCCTTCAGTCTCACACATGCACATAACTGTATTTGTTGATTTCAAGAGTACGGTAGAAAGAGCCAACTGAAAATTCACTTTATGTTTTCTGTAATGGCAAATAAAATAAACCAACTGCTATATATAATGTATAGGCAAAAGTTTCTCAATTACTGGTTGAAATGTGTATATACACATACACATACACGTACACGTACATATACATACATACACACACACGTACACACACACACGTGCGTGCACATGCACACACACTCCCCATTCGGAAAAGAAATTACTTTTTCTTTTCCTAAGGAAGCTCTGCCAATGTCTTATAGAACGATAGGAAAAGCTTCCTTATAATAAAAAAACTGTTCCATAATGTAATTCACTGTAAGTCTTTTTGAGACATACAATCAATTCTCATTATCCATAGTAGTTATGTTTGTTAAAGTCACTGCAAATACTGAATTAATGAATACTGAACCTAGGGGAAATACAGGGTTAGGTGCCTATGAGCTTCTGGCCACAAAATTGTCATCAACTGATCAATTCATAATCTTGTTTTAGGTACATTTCTGTTAAAGACACCTTATATTATATATTTTATTAATTCATTGACATGGAACGCAGAGCAAACAGCACTCTAACTTCCTGAACAGAGCTTAACGAATACATGTATTTTCCTCATAAGGCACGCCACAGCCTTTTTGAGTTTAGGATCACTAGACAATACTTTGGCATTATGCTTGGGGGCCATTTTAAACAGCAAATTCAACAGCAAAATGGACAAAAATATGAAAAATGTGACATTGAAGAGACCACGAAAACAACACTTACAGTACAAGAGCTGAAACAAGAAGGCAGAGTGTCACCTTGTTCAACCTCAACTGGGAACATGAACATCAACTGGGTTCAAATTTTTACTGCTTTGTGCATGTCTGCAAGGACCGTGAACAAACCATAATATTGAGTTGACAGTTACAGTGAGTAGGCAAATCTACAAATACAGAATCCACAAATAATGAGGAAGCACAAGTGATGAGCCTCGATTGTGATTTGAATGATGGCACTCCCCTGCTTAAAGATCACGTGATGGCTTTGTATTACCTTTGGAGTAACACAGCCTGCTTAACATGGGCTGCAAGACCCCTGCATCTTGTCCCTCTATCTACCTTTCTAATTTCCTCCTGTCCTCTACACCCCAAAACACTGGTTTTTTACATGTTAATGACTCCCTCTTAAATCTGTTCTTCCAGGTCTACCTTCTTCCTTGGCTCCGAGCTGAGTTAGAATTCAGGTATCCAACTCCATATTGGAAATCTTGATTCAGATTCCTAAGTAGAAACTTAAACCTAACACAACCACAGCAGAACTCATGACACTTCCTCTCACTTCTGCTTCTCCCTCATCACAATTAGTGTCTCCATCATTCAAGAGAGGCTTGCTTCTACTTCTGAGACTTGGCATTGTTTTGTCCTAGGATAGACTCTGCTCCTTCTGGTGTTTTTCAAGGCCGTCTCCTTTACAGTCAGATCAAATGCCGCATATTCACTGACCCAGTCCATGACTACTCTTCCCTCCACATCATTCCATCATATCAACTTGGTTCATTTTCTTCATAACACTTCTCACTCTCTGGAATTATTTTATATATATATAAAATAAACTGCCTCATTGCAATGGAATATATTACCCTGTAAGGCAGTGCATTCTTTCTCCTTTACCATCTCATTTCTCTCACTTAGAACAGGCCAAGTACACAGAAGGCCCTCTGGTATGTGCTGCCTGGTCTTTTTCTAGGACATTGCCTGCATAAACACTTTTCTACCCCAGAGCCATTGCTGTCACTCTTTCCTAGGTGTGGACAGGCCAACCATGAGTCATTCTTCAGATCTCATCTGAAATTTCACTTTCTCCATGAAACTTCCCCATACGACCCATTCTAAAGTAGTCTTCTTGGGGAAGGGGAAAAAAGAGAGAGAGAGAGAGGGATGCAAAACACAAGACACTCTTAAATATAGAGGTGAAACTAAGGGTTGCTGGAAGGGATGTGGGTGGGGGATGGGTGTGAAGGAGGGCACTTGTGATGAGCATCGGGTGGTATATGTAAGTAAGGAACCACTAGCTTCTGCTCCTGAAGCCAATACTACAGTATGTGTTAACTAACTGGAATTGAAATTAAAACTTGAAACAAAAAATAAAAACGGAAGGAAGGAAGGATGGAAGAAAGGAAGAAGAAAGGGAGGGAGGGAGGAAGGGAGTCTTCTTGCTCCTAGATGTTGTGTTCCTTGATGTCTTATTTGTATCTATATCATATTTTTACTTATTTAACATCTATCTTATCCATTAGCATAAGGGTTGGCAAACTATGGCCCATGGTTCAGCCTGCTGCTTGTTTTGTAAATACCCTTTATGGGAACATAGGTCCATCTGTGTTTGTGTTAACTATGGCTGCTGTTGTGCTACAATGGCAGAGTTAAGTCATTGCAACACCAACCATAGGATATTTAAGACCATAGGATATTTAAAGCCTACACTATTTAGTATCTGGACCTTTATAGAAAGTTTGCTGACCCCTGCCTTATTATTGCAGGCTTCTTTAGGTCAGTCAGTGATTCTCTTTTAGACACTACTGTATTCCAGATACCTAACATAGTACCATGCATTGTTGGTACTTAGCTATTATTTCTACAGTGAATGTTGAATGATTCAGTATTAGAAATAATGTGTTTTAAGACATTTTTTCATATTAAAAAATAAACAAAATCTTCCTTTTTAAAGATTTATTTATTTGAGAGAGCGCACATGTATGAGTACAAGTTGGGGGAAGGGCAGAGAGAGAGAGAGACAAGCAGACTTTCCCTTTCCACTGAGCAGGGAACCCTTGCAGGGCTCATCCCAGGACTCTGAGATCATGACTTGAACTGAAATCAAGAATCAGACATTCAACAAACTGAACCACCCAGGTGCCCCTAAACATAGTCTTTTTTGTGAGTGCAGTTGTTTTTTCATCTAAATTGCCTTGATTTTAATTGAGTTAGACTTATTTCCCATTATTTCCATTTGTTTTGGAAATTTAAAGCAACACAGAGAATTCTATCTAGTAAATCTTTAACTATTGCTGAAGTAATAAATAACAAATAGTTTTGTGTATTTGGGAGCCCCTTTATTAAATTCACAGAAAATCCTAGAATGTGGTGAGTTTAGTTCTCGTGTTTCCTGCTGACATACAGGTATCGCTCCCTACTCTTTCTTGGCATGGCAATACTGTAGAGAGTATTTGCAATACTATTCCAAATCACCTTTCCTTCCATTGTTATAGATACAGTATTGTGTATCCTTTGAGGTTGGGTCTCCATCTTCTGTCGTACTACCTTGAATGTAATCCATTTGAACTCCATTCAGTTCATTTCTCACTGCTTTTCTAATTTGCCGAGTTCATTTTGAATAATGAATCTATCTTCCGTGAGTAGCCCTGTCTTTATTCTCTTCAGAAGATTGAACTCATCTAAATATTTGATGAGCCTATTCTAGACTCCATTTTCCAGGTCATTGAAAAAACACTTAACTGTCCTTGGAACCAAAGGTGACCCCTTCAAAACATCACTTGTTATGTCTCCCCAAGTTGACACTTACTCATCAGTAATCTTTCTCTGGGCTTGGAGGGCCATTCAGTCCATTGACTCTTGTTGGCACAGAGTAGCAGAGCAGCAAAAAGTGTTCAGGAAAAATATTTTGCTATCAGCTTCACTAATATGCAGAAGAGCAGATGATGATGTTTAGAAGTTGAATCTCTTTTGTACATGGAGAATTATATTTTTTGTTTGTATAGTGAACTCTGCAATGTGGCCTTTCATAAACACTGTGGTTAGACAGATAGTTGGTTTGTCACAGAAGTTTTTTTTTTTTTCTTTTTCTAGTCTCCTTTATATGTGTATTCTCTCTTCTCTGTGTTTGAGTAATTACCAAGTCCTGTTCATCATACTGTTTCTTGGAATTTTCCTTTGCTGTGTTGTTTCAATCAACTCAAGTCATCACTACCTCTAACCAACTTATTGGGAAAAAATTCTTAACTGATAATAATCTTACTTCTAAGCTCCTGTTATGTTCTCAGGGAGAAATATCTTGTTGAAGATTATGCTGTTTCATGCTTTGCATTCTAAGGAATTGTAAGTGGCTTCTAATTGTCCCTCAAAATAAAATAAACATTCTAATAGGGCATTTAGGACCTTCTTAGCTTTTGCTTTTCAGTACTTACAGCTCAATTCATGCTAGTGTCCTGATAAGCAAGCAACACAATTACCAACATTATTTTATAATAACATTTGCTGGTAACAGAGTATGCTTTTGTTAGCAGCATTTTTATTTTACAAATCTTTCATTTTTACCAATGTAATATTCTCATTTACTACTTTTTAAAAGTATTCCTAGGAAGAGCAATCTTATTGGCACTTGTAACTGGCTATATACATTCTTTATAATATTTTAATCATCTCTTGATTTTTACTACTGATGAATTGTGTGTTTGTCTGTGATATCTTATTAGCTTCTTTGGACCCTTTGGAACAACTCATTAAGCCAAAAACAGAGCCTTGAATACAACATATAATTATACATGAGTTTTACTTACTAAAACTAAAAAGGTAATACTACTATTAACATCATTAATAATCAATACCACTAAGGGAAAAAGAAAGGACACTTAAAGATATCACCTAATATACTTAAGAATTCAGAAAACCAATTAACTAAAGGACAATTAAAAAAAAAACCACCAATAATTTAAGTGCAATTTGATTGTCTTTTTAGAATCACATTAATAATGTTCAACTTAGATTTACCCCACTGCACATAGTAGACTTGACTATAGTAGATACTCAGTAAAAAAATTGTTAACTGGAGAACCATTTATTGGTATAAGTATATAAAGTATGCATTTCTAACTCCACTTTGCTATATTATGTGTGTATGCAGGGAACTGAGTGAGGAGAGAGAATAAGGGAAACTTACAACAGTGCTATATTTACATAACACCCATTAAATACTGAACTTTGGGGGCACCTGGGTGGCTCAGTGGGTTAAAGCCTCTGCCTTCAGCTCGGGTCATGATCCCAGGGTCCTGGGATCGAACCCGGCATCGGGCTCTCTGCTCAGCAGGGAGCCTGCTTCCCTTCCTCTCTCTCTCTGCCTGCCTCTCTGCCTACTTGTGATCTGTCTGTCAAATAAATAAGTAAAATCTAAAAAATAATAATAATAAAAAGAATAGTGAACTTTGGCCACAGTGATAATTTAGTTAGTAATTTAATAATAATAAGTAACAATAATAATTTAGTTAATAATAATAATTGTTAGTACCAAGATTGATTAATGAGGGAAAGTAAGATACAAGTGTGAATAGTGATTTCTAAATTTATAGAACCACTTTGTTGGAAAAAATTACTTTTCATTTCCTGAGTAACAACAGCATACAAGACAAAATTTACATGGACACTGATGCTAAAATATTTAGTGTATACTCAATATTCAGTCATTGTTTTAGGTGATTAAAATTATAAGAAATGGAATTATGAGGAAAGACTGAAGAAGACAATGAAAAAGACAAGGGAAAAACTCATAATTATAGGTAATCAAAGGTGTTGACAATCAATTTTTTAATAAACATTATTGGTAAAATAAAGACATGAGGAAACAGATGGGTTTCCTAAAAATCTTATTAGAAAGACTTGACTAATTTATGATTAGATCAAAATACATATTATAATAGAGGTTTCATTCTAGATTATTGCTCTACAAAAATCTGGATTTACTAAGTAGGTTATACTGCCTGTACTTTTCCATCACATAAATAAAACGACATATGTAACATGCCACTGTGAAATGTTAAAGTATTGTAGAATGATTATTTGAACAATGAAAACCAGCTTTCATTCTTCTGATACTTCCTGCCTAAAGGATCTTTAGCATTTGCTTTTTTTTTTTTTCCGATTTCTTCAGTGTTCTTTAAAAAGCAATGTCTAAATATGTATAATCAAAATGTGCTGTAGTAAGCTTCCACTCAATTATGTGACAAGCTTTAAAAGTTTTAGAAAAAGTTTCTTTTATATAAGCTTGTGGAAATATTTCTGTAGTATGGCCACCTTTTTCTAATATGAATAAGGTAAAAAAGGAAAGAGCAATCATTCTTGGTAGTCATCGCTGGCAAGTCAAGCTAGGATGCATTTGAATGTGTATAATCACTAAATTAACCCAGATTAGGAGGTAGTGTACCAGGTTTCTAATGACTTAGAATGTTACCATCTATCTCTATCAGCTACCAAATCTGGGACTCTTGGTAAATCACTTAATATCTTGTAGCCTCAGTTTCCTCATTTACAAGATAGAATAAGAGTAGTAACTAGGGGTGCCTGGGTGGCTCAGTGGGTTAAGCCTCTGCCTTCGGCTCAGGTCATGATCCCAGGGTCCTGGGATCGAGCCCTGCATCAGACCCTCTGCTCAGTGGGGAGCCTGCTTCCTCCTCTCTCTCTGCCTGCCTCTCTGCCTACTTGTAATTTCTGTCTGTCGGGTAAATAAATAAAATCTTAAAAAAAAAAAAAAGAGTAGTAACTAATCCATAGAGTTGTTACAAAGAATAAACGAGTTAATACTTGTAATGTATTAATTTCCTAGGGCTGTTATAATAAATTATAATCTAAAAAAACAAAATTTTTCACAGCTATGAGAAATTATATATTTTTTTCACAATTTTGGAGACCAGAAATCTGAAATTAAGGTGTCTGTAGGATTGGTTCCTTTTGGAGGCTCTGAAGGAGAATCTGTTCCATACCTTTCTCCTAGGTTCTGGTGCTTTCCAGAAATCCTTGGAGTCCTTAGGCATGTAAAAACATCACCAATCGTGGCCTCTGTCTTTACATGGCATTCTCCTCTGAGTCTATCTTTATCCTTTTCTTCTTCTTATAAGAATAACAGTTATTAGATTTAAGGATGACCCTAAATCCAAGATGATCTCATTTCAAGATCTTTAGATTAATTATACCTGCAAAGGCCCTACATCCAAATAAATTCACATTCTGAGGTTCCTGGTGAGCATAAATTTTGGGGAGACCCTATTCAACCCATCACAAGTACTTAGAACGGAGCTGGCACAGAATAACTACTCTATCAGCTTACAAGAATGAAAAATTGGAATAAGTAAAATAAAAGCTAGTAAAAAAATGAATATATAAATTATGTGAGTCACATGCTAACCTTTGTAACAGTGATTAAATAATGAGCTCAGTCTCTTTGTATTAACATAAATAAATCTGGAAAGTATAATGTTGAGCTTTAACAAGTTTTCAAAACTCAAGGCATATTATTAGTGCAAATTAATATGATTGCATTTTAAAGATCTACATACCAAATTCTTAATAACCATTAATTTTGATGACAGAGGAGTAGTATAGGACTGGGAAAAAGAGAGAACATCGTCTTCAACAACTTCTGTAAATTACTCTTAAAAATATTTTTTCAATTTAATTTACAAGAGCATCAAAATAACAAAATACTTGAGAATACAATTAAGCAAAAAGACAAAAGATTTGTCTTCACTTCTTATTCAGTCATCTCATGGACATAACATCCTAATTCTAATTCACCATTCATTCATTCATTCATCTTTAAAGTTAATGCTTTATAGAACCTCCTTAAAATGTTTTTTACCCCAAGTATTTCTGCTTCTTCAAAGTATCATAATTTAATTCAAGGCCTTCACCTGTCTTTTTCAGTAATAAACTTCTCATTTATATTCTAGGTCGTTAAAATGACCACATCAATCTTCCTTACATCTGTGAAGCCAGTACATAAGCAAGAATTGCTGGGTAAACCCCTTTAGATTTACCCCTTAAGAGGGGCTCAACAACTGGTATCAGCTCCTTCTACCCTTCCAATTTCCAGCAGTAATTTTGGACCTTAAAAATGATATCTATTATTAGCCAAGAATGGCACAGCCGAAAGATGCTAGATCCCTCTTTGAAAAATGATTCCGTACAATACTTGGAAAGCTATTTGTGGATTTCTCTTAGTTGAACAAAGAAGAAACACTGAATAAATATTGATCTTGCTTGATCCTCTTGTAGAATTTTCACTCAACCTCTTCCCTCATCTCTAATTAGTTATGAAGTCTTGTCGCTTCTAACTTTAGAATTTCTTTTGAATCCAAATTTTTGGTTTTTTCTCTGTTCATTTAGTACTGTTATCATTAGTTAAAATCCATCTGACCATTCTGAAGAATTAAGTTCAGGAAGTTTTCTGTGTTTCTGATAGATACTTTGAGAAATGTTAAGATATATAAACATTTAAAAATACTCATGACATCTGTACTAGACTACAATCGTGGGGTTCAATAGCAAGGATACAGAGAAGGACAATGATTATCCAATCATAAGCTTATAATCATTCCATTGTATAAAGTTCCAGTTCAGCCATCTCATCACATGTAAACTTCACAAATACGGATCGGAATCCCATTTTTTAAAATTGAGGTTTGGGGAAGTTCAATTACTGTGAAGTGATGGAATAAGGATTTAAATCAAAGACTTTTTCAATCTCACACTTTCCACTGAACCACAAGCACATGGCATGAACATAGGGGTAGAAATGGGAATGAAGTGTAAGGAGGACTTAGGGTATAGAAGTCTGCAAGGATAGTCCTAAGCAGAGCAAAAGCTGATGATCAAATGAAGAATGTAGGTCAGTGCCTTGAGTTATTGCAGCAGACTCAAAAGCTGTCTTGCCTTTTTGTAATCCCTTCCAATTAATCTTTCTAAAATACATTTATCATGTCAGACACTTACCAGAAAACTTCAAACAATGTTTCTTTGTCCTGTATAATCTTGCCCCTCCCAAACTTTCTCCATGATTCCCCAATTCAAACCCCTTTATTTGATAGAGTCTGTTTTTGTCATCATTCCTGAACCACACGATGTCTTGCGTACTTCTGAATTCATGCAGCCCACGCTGATCTCTCATTTTTCTGTCATCTTATTAAATTTATTGTCTGTATCATTCTTTCTGATCATAAAATCTCATTTAATTTATCGTGTGTGTATATTTTCATCTCAAGTAGTTTGTAAAATCTCTTGGGGTCAGACACTAGGTCTTGCTTTGCTTCTTTATGAAGTCTATGTTGGTGATAACTTATAAGTAGCTATTATTAGTTGAACTGAATTAAAAATTGCCTGACATCTTCAAGGATGGTAAAAATATGTATTTTTTATTTTATATGTTTAGCATTTGGATTAATTGGCTCACAAATATTCTCCAGGTAATTTGTATTGGCCTAAGAAAAATTCTAAAGTTGGTAGAACTATTTTTTAGATCTCCTTCATTTAAATGCCCCTGTATCCCTTACCTCTCACCTTCGCCTAAATTTTCCCTCACACAGATCTATCTTTTTCCAGGCATACACTTCCCTGACTTAACCTCATTATGGGGATTTATGGTATTAAGACTCCCAACCAACCTGGAGACTTTTTGATGGTGCATGTTACATTTCTGACACCCCAAGCTATTTGCATTCCATAAAAAACTCTTCTGTAATACAACTGGCCCTTTGAAAGGTATATTATGCTAGCCTTCCAGGGACCACTAGCTAATGTCTTAAGCTAATTCAGAAGATAAAGAACAACATAAAAAAAATATTCTAAGTAGCAGCTTTTATCCTTCTCCTAGGTCACTAACATTTTTACTACAGTAAAAATTTTGGTAAGAATGTTCTTGACATTGGACAGAAGGGCATTTTCAAGAAAATATTTAAGATCTACTAGAGTAGGAAGTTGACTAGGATTAGTAATATTTTGTGTCATAGAATTCTATCATCCCTACGATCATAAAAAATAGTGTCCCTAAGTATTTGTTGAATTCCTGATTTTTCACTTAGTTGACCAAACTTTGTATAAATTTTTTCAGATCTGCTCATAGAAATATTTCCTTTGCTCTAATTCTATGCATCCTATCTTATTGCTATTTTGTCCTGTACTACTAAAATAATATGACCAAGTCAATGGAATACTAATGGTTTAGGATATACACTTTTTTCTTTCTGCCAGTGCATGATGTATTTTAGAACTGATGAGTCAACAACAACCAAAAAATAACACTTTTCCCATCTTGTAGAACTGGTGAATCAGCAGAAACACAATTTTCCATCCCATCTTCACCTTACATATAATTGTACCCATCTAAATCACGCTAGCTAAAAACACTTCTGCGTAGAAGAGAAAATTGATCCCATGCTTTAATGAGCTCTGTGTGTTTTATTTATTACATTAATAAGGTCTGATATTGAAATCATGGGGCAGAGAAATAGAAGGATATGGAGTATTTTTGAAGATATTCATATAAAGAGTATTTATATTTAAGAGTTGAAGCAGGTTTTTTTTGTTTTTTGTTGTTGTTGTTGTTTTGTTTTGTTTTGTTTTTTAGAAATGCTGACTTGCTACCAGAGATCAGCAGCACAAGGGCCTTTTATTGTCTTAAACTCAAAAGTAAGCAGTTTGGAACTCAAATTATTCACCATTTGGGCTTTAAAAACTTGGCCCAAGTGAGACACATGTTTTTTAAAAAAGAATCAAATCTTGAATGAGATAATTTAAAATACCATGAATTTTGGTTTCAATTATGTAATATCTTAGTTATTTGAACAAATACATAAGATAAATATTTGTACATTGTTTTTAACAAAATATTTTGATAATGAATTGGAAATGGCAGATCACATTTGGAATTTATTGAAACAATCTGATTAATAACACATCACATCCATATACCATAGCAACAATGACCATAGTCACTATCAGTAAAACTAATGGGGATATTGTGTGTAGATAGGATTGTGATAAACCCAATGGAAAGGAGTAGAAATCAGTGACAAGGTGGTTTGTTTTAGGGAAAATTCTGATTCTTACCTTCCTAAAGAAAAAAAAAAAACAAAAACCCAAACAGCAAGCATTAGATCATTAGTTCATAAACTAGGTAACATTTGATATAAAAAAGACTCTTGAGAATAGGCTTATATGATTGGTTGTGAATAAACCTAGAAATAAATCATAGTAAAGTCCGTATGTTTCTGCAGATCTTACCCAAACTTGGTATATAAGTTACACTGGAAACTCCCCCGGATATTGTTTCTTGGGATGTTTCCAATATATTCCATCTTAGCCAAGATGTTAAAAAAAAAAAACAAAAATCACAATGAAAGTATTCATGGCATTTTATGTAAAACCAGGAAAATGTAAAAGTTGTTTTTTTTTTTCAAATGAAAATTTTTGAAATTTGAAAATGCTAAAGTTTGGCTAAAGTTCACAAAAGAGATTTCAGATAATCGCAGATAAACTTTAACTTACTTAAATCCAATTAAAGAAAATTAAGTTTAATTGCTCTCCTGTACAATATTTTACAGGTACATCTGTATTCTCTCACTAGCATATTTTCTATAATTTGAATAGCAATGTATGCTTGTAATGTCTTTAGGATATCCAAACCCTCACGCATACACACATGCTCTAAAATAACTAGACATTGTTTAAAAAGGCCCTCTCCTTAATGGTGACTATGTACAAAGAGTAGTTGTTAACCATTTAGGTCTCTTCAAGTTGCATTGACCTTCTGGGTTGCATTTTTATTTTTTTTTTAAGATTTTATTTATTTATTTGACAGAAATCACAAGTAGGCAGAGAGGCAGGCAGGGAGAGAGAGGAAGGGAAGCAGGCACCCTGCTGAGCAGAGAGCCTGATGTGGGGCTTGATCCCAGGACCCTGGGATCATGACCTGAGCTTAAGGCAGAGGCTTTAACCCACTGAGCCACCCAGGTGCCCCCTTTGGGTTGCATTTAAATCACAACCTGCTTTTTCTGTTTCCTGTTTCTGTGTTTTTCTTGGTACTCTATCCCTATTTTTGATACCATATATTTCTCCTTCATCATCTTTTAATACTTTCCTTAGATGTGTTCTTTGCATGTTAAAGCATATTTATTCTCATTCTCTTATTTGGGGTAGAAACATAGAGAGAATATCTCTGCTAATATTTAGCATGATTATTACAAACAATCAAAGCCAGAGGACTATAAATACGTATGTCAGTGCACTCCGGCATATTGCATAAGACCGTGCTGTTATTCAAGACCAGAGTTTTATTTTGTTTATCTCTGGCAAAACTTTTAAATAAATGAAAGTCTCATTATTTAAATAAAATTTTCATGGAACCATAACTTAATTTGCAGATTTATTTTCTCTGTCTTTTTGTCTCTAGAAATAAAATGAGAGGATTTTTTCTTTCTTTTTCTTTTTTTTAATATACTGAGTAATATGATTTTACTGCTGAATAAAAATAAACTTCTGTTTGAGGAAGTAAAACATTTATTCATAGGAAAATGGTAAAATATAAAAAGGGGAATAAGAAATTATTACTCAAACAATAGATTTGGACTTGTTTAGGGAAAGATGTAAAATGAATTAAAAATTCAGAGTTTATTTATTACTTGAAATCCTCAGTTTTTGGGGCACCTGGGTGGCTCAGTGGTTTAAGGGTCTGCCTTTGGTTCAGGTCATGATCCCAGTATCCTGGGATCGAGCCCCAAGTCAGGTCCCTGCTCAGTGGAGAACTGCTTCTCCCTCTCTATCCTGCTTGTGCTTTCTGTCACTATCATATCTCTCTCTCAAATAAATAAAAAATATCTTTAAAAAACAAAAAAGAAGAAATCCTTAGTTTTCAATCCTATACTTTCTTCTTCCATTGATTTGCTGCAAGCCAGTTAGAGATAATTTAAAAAATATTTGCTGAAGTTATTTAATTATAAAAAATTGTGCCGATGAATTATTTTAAAATATATGTCCTTTGGCAATTCTTACACTTACCCTTATTGGGTCTTATATGGGTCTTGGGATCAAGTCCCTCACCAGGTTCCATGATCAGCAGGGAGCCTGCTTCTCCCTCTCCCTCTGCCTGCTGCTCCTCTTGCTTGTGCTCTCCTTCTGTCTCTCTGACAAATAAATAAAATCTTTAAAAAAATAAATTATAACTACCCAGAGAAATAAGAGAAAAGATCATTTTCAATTTTTCCATAGAAGAAATCAATGATAATCATTTTATCTTGTGCAGGACAAAAATTATTTTGCATAGAGACTGTATGATATGGTGAAGAGTGAAGATTCTGGAGTCGGGTCCAATGGAATTGTGCTTCCAAATCATAACAAATATGTGACCAGTTCCAGCTTTCCCTAGATGAAAAAAAAAGTGATAATAATAATAATATTGACCTTACAGTGTCCATGTAGGACTCAAAAGAGATAACACACATAGGACTCTGCATAGTGTCTGGCATGTAGCAACTGTTCAGTTATCATCATTATTAATAGGAGGTGCACCCTCTTTAACAAAGGAAAATAGCTCTCAACAATGTAGAAAACTAGATTGAATAGTTATGATTTGTGAAAGTTAAATATATTCATTCTGATTACTTATATATTTTTGATTGTCAGAGCAGTGACGTAGAAAGCCGTGAAGTTTCTGTGGGTCGGGGTGCTTGAGATCATACGCGGTATGCAGAAATACCTACAAGAAGATTTTTTTAACAATTGGCCTCAACCACATTTTTTTTTAAATGTCCAATTGCAGAATGTCAATCTCCCTGACAGTGTAAATCTCCTTAAAGCAATTTAATTCAGATTAAAAAGATAACTGTGGCTTATATAGCAGAATGAGGGATCTGTTTCAAATCCGTCACATTAACACTATCAATAACCCATGATGACCCATGATTGAGTAGTTTTAATTAAGTTCAGTTGGAGTATTGGGGGGAAAGGTGCTTCATTTAATCCTTCATTAATAGTTAAAGTGAATATTGTAAAGATCTCCATAACTTTTGTAGCTTGAACATCTTTCTTTTTTATTGAATTTATTGTTTTTCTTTCTATAGAGTAGTACCATTTGGGGAACTCTGATTCCCAGGAGCTTTAATGCTACCCCACTTCCAGCACTATAAAACAGAGGCCTGCTGTTTTAATCACGCCTCTCTCTCTCTCAATGTTGTTTGCGCCCTGGTACAACCCATCTGCCTTGAATCTAGTGCTCCACTGGGGCTGCACACATCTGCCAGCCAGACTACCTTCGTACACAATTACTCAATCCACCGTAAGGCTCTTTAATAGGAAACAAGTGTGACAACGGCAAGCCTCTTTTTTTTTTTTTTTTTTCCTCCTCCCTCTTAAACCACAGAGTCAAATAGCTCTAATAGAGATGAAGCTTGATAGATCCGCCCAGGTGTAGGTGAAATGGTAGAGCCTCAGGGGTAATAGATGCTGTGCTCTCATGCTGAAGTTTAGCACTTTGTCCTGACCGGCTCTCTAGCAGCAGGGCGATGGGCTGCTCCTTGTACAGTTAACAAAGTCAACACGCTTCTTGCCGTTCACATTGATGCCTAATCCGGAGGGCAACCTGGAGCTAGGTAAGAACCGCAGAACCGCTCTCTGACTTCAACGTGTGGACAAAGGACAGCAAATGCAGTAAGTGGAAAATTTCTTCGTCCTTCTTTACTTGGGAATTAATTAGGGATGTTTACTCTCAGGGAATCCTCTAAAGGCTGCAAAAGTGAACTAGCAAAAAGCCTGTGTTCATAACCCTGTGGATTTCCTCCGGTTTCGTTTTGCACAGTGCCTTGGCACTGTCACTGAAGCTTAAATACTCTGCAAGTGACTTCCTCATTCAGAAGGTCTTGGATCTAAAATGTGGTGCTAATAATATTGCTAATTCAATCCTGCAGCCTGGCACATTATTCACGATTTCTGAGTGAAGTGTCCTTTCTTGTTATCAGAAATGATGGTAGCAAGTGTTTGGTCACAGTTCTGAGAATTAAAAAAATACGTAAGCACATACTTTTCCTGAAAATAGACTTCAATTTTTATGCATAACTGTATTGTATCACCATTCATTAATGTGCGGAATTTGCTTGCCATTTTTGCTTAACAGATCCATTCTACAGCGCAATCTCTTACCAAAGAAAGGATGCTGAAAACTAAAAGCAGTATTAAGTTGTAGCAGTAATGACAATGATAATGAATTTTTAAACAAACAAAAGAAAACAAAAGGTCATTTGTTTAATAGCATAGGAAAAGATATTAAAGCCAGATGTAGGAAATCTCAACTTTGACTTTTTGGTCTTTCATGCTTGGTTTAAAGCAGCCTTCACTTTGCGTTTACTTTGCATTTACAACTTTAGATTCACCATTAAACTATATTTGAACTTCAAGTTCAGATTTGATCTAAATACAGCCCTGTTCCTTGAGCCCCCTACTCTGATTTTTACTTGGCTATGGGGAATCTTTTTACTACTACACCATATATCCTGAATTGTGTTAACAAGCTAACTGTGGTGGACTTTTTCAGGTGGAATGTCAGCCAATGTGAAAGAATGTGTTTGCTGTTCAAATGTATGATGTTCCATGTAAGAAATAAACACATGGGACATAATGCCCTGACAAAGAATCCAGTTATGGGTTCCTAAATTCAGTCCATCAGATAGTGCCGAAAGATAATCATCTTAAAAAGGATGTGGTTAAAAATTGTCAGCACTTCATAATATCTGTTTATATTCATTTGAGGATTTTTTTTAATTTAGGCATTTTTTTTAATTAGTCTGGAAGGCTCTTTTATCTCAAAAGACAATGCACATATATAGGGTACATAGACAGGTGAAAGTAGATAAAACACTGTTGCATTGTTTAAATAATTCCCTACTGGCCGATGTTTTGTTTTTGTTTTCTAACTATTATAGATGGACATCACTGAAATTGATGGGTTAAAAGCCATGACGGTAGAATCCTGATGACTCCTTTGTGTATATTCAGAAATGATTTAGCTTGGATAAAGTTGCTGC
Source organism: Lontra canadensis (assembly GCF_010015895.1). Taxonomy (NCBI): domain Eukaryota; kingdom Metazoa; phylum Chordata; class Mammalia; order Carnivora; family Mustelidae; genus Lontra; species Lontra canadensis. The sequence goes on from NW_022631042.1 coordinate 2,019,847, forward strand.
TATGAGAGGTTTAATTAATTACCACTGGTTAAATATATTTCTTTAAGAATTGCATTTGACATTACTGATGGTGAAGTAAATGCAGTTTAAAAGTCATTCTTCATGAAATACTTTAACCGACAATTGTTGGCATTGAATAGCGGTCAATGTCTACCCCCTACAGGGAGAGAATCTAATTTCACTATGCCTTCCCCAGTACATGAATACCACCGAGTACAGTTCACACATATGAATGCTGTAACCCTGTCAATGACTCCAGCAAGTGCCCCTTAATGAAAAGGTCAGGTCTGTGATTAATAGGAAGTCTTTTTCAAAGGCTGGACTTCACTTCAGCACTGCCATTAGATTTGTTTCTTCTTGATTTACTTCACTTGCCTTTCAAAATATAATAAAAATCAAGTGGTGCTATGCTGTACTTTTTAAATACTTAGTGGTTAATTTTATGTGATGATAACATATTGGTTAGTATATTTGGTTCAGTAAAAAAATAAGTGAAAAAAATCATTCAAGCCAATTATTGAGGGCACAGGATGATGAATGAGAGTATTACACTTTATCCAAAATGTTTAGAATAAATGTAGCCTTTGCTTAAATTTCAGTTAACTTAATAAACTTTAAGAGGCACTGTGGGGGTAGAGATGGAGTGACAGAGGAAGGGTTTGATATTTTGTATAAGATTTATTATGCTTAAATGGTAGCTATATGCCAGCAAGTAAATATACACAAGTAACTCATGCAAATAATGATTTTTCACTAATGGTGAATTTCATTTAAGGTTATGTTGCTAAGTGGAGATAAAGACAGTAATTATATCTAATGATATCCTCAAAGAAGCAATTTAGTCATCTATAATTATAATATAATAGTGATTTTATTATAAACATCCCAGTTAAAACTTATGCTGGAAGCATTAAGGTTAAGTCCAACTTAACTTAAAAAAAATACTTTCAACTGGAATTATATTTTGCTAATAAATATCATGTTGAAATTTAAGTAACTTACAAATTACATGGTCCTTAAATAAATTCTTTTGTCTTTTCATTCATCTAAGTGTCCTATTTCTCTGTGGCTTTATCTATATATGTTTTCAAATAAGATTGCAATAGGAGTGAATAATACAAATAGTGTAACTAAATATAAAATATATGTGCTGTATTTATCCATGCAAATTCTCATGTGCTTGGAGGAAATTCTTTTAGAAATCACAGCATATATCAACTTATTTTAAGGGATACTCTCTCTTAAATAATTTATAATTTTTAAACTTGAATCAACATTTATAGGATTTAATAACTGTTTTCACTTATAGCAAAGAAACTATGTTATATGTCAAGTTAGCAAGTATGGGTACAAATACAGTTGAATTTGAATGGCCACTCAAGGAGGAAACAGTGTAGTCAACTATACAGTGGGCACAGTATATCCCAGAGGTGCTCTCTCCTTGTCAGTGCCCAACAGCTATGTTTTCCAAGTACTCTTCTATTCAGGGTTCCATTTTTGGTCTGAATTGGAAGCAAACTACTTCCAGGTAGGGTGCTAATGAGTAGCATTGGTTGGGCTCTTGCAAGGAACCAAACTACTCTGAGCATTTTGTACCCATGATTTATTTAGTCCTCAGAGCCGAGAGAAGTAGGTACTGTTTCTATTCCCATTTATAAATGTACAAACAGCGTGGTTGAGGAAATTGACCAGTGTTGCATAGTTAATAAGTAGTGAAACTTGGATTCAAATTAACTTGGCCTAAAAACAGATAAATCTTCCAAACACTGGAAGTACTGCTTCCCTAACAGTTGACTTCACTATCAGTGCAAAGTTGACTTTATTTCTATCACCTTATCAGAACTACTTGAATTCTGAAAGAGATTCCTAAGTAGAAATAGATAGAACACCCAGTCAAACAAAGCATAGATAGTTAAATGCCAGTGACTATGAGCACACTTCAAGTTATATCATCATTCAGTATATAGAGCCCCTACTACTTTTCAGAAGTTTTACTACTGGTACAGAAGGAGTTACAGTTATATTGCAGACATTTGGAGAACTGGTCCTTCTACCCTCACTCAGTTGCTAATTCTCATTCCTATTAAGTCTCTGAGAAGAGGTTATCATCTGAGGGTATTTCTAACCAATCCAGTGTTGAAGTTAACAGGGGTGACTATAATCGCGATGGCTTCTCAATGAGTGTCACCTCCACACATTCCCACCACTAAGGCAGTGAAGAAAATGAGCTGTCAGTTATTCTCTCTGAAAGATTTTCAGGCCTCAGTTATTCAGTAGGACCATCTGGATTTTTTAAATAGAATGCTGATTGAATTTTCCCTTTGTCTGTGGATGTTTTTGTCTTGTAGGCATAGCCTGGAAAACACCTACTTGAAATATTGCATTTCAAATACAGATTTTCCTAGAAATTGTTATCTGTAGTATGTCTAACTGCCAGAACACTTTCTCCCCAAGACAGGCATTTGTCCATATAATTGAGAATGTTCTTTGTAGAGAAGTCAAAAACAAATTATTTATGATAAAAAAAAAAAAAACCTTCAATTTCCTAATAGAACTTTTGTCATGATGGGCTTTTGTATCCTATCCTAGACAAAGACAGAATATTCAGTTTAAAGGGAGGGTTTTTTTTTTTTTTTTAATTTCTAAAAGCATATCATCATTGTTAAGCCAAGACATCCAGTTGCTTTTATACAAATAAGCAGGTTTATGCATGGCAAATGTAATGAACATGTGGAAATTACTTCAAATTTTCAGCAACCCAACCCACTTTCTTTAAAGTGGGTAAATGTAAATGTTACTTTAATTCTCATATAATCTTTAGTGTTGATAAAAGATACCTAATGAAGATATTTAAATGTGTTTGGCATTTATAAAACCAGAGACTGTTTTTATACCAAAGAAGACAGAGAAGAAAACAAGTAATTTTTTCAAACTAATCTCAAGATCCTGCAAGAGTTAATCTATAGTGACAGGATCTGAAAGCTCTAAGTACCTTGAGGATTGATGATTACTTAAAAAACTTTGGTGAAAGACTTCCTCTATCACTACCATTACTCAAAGAGATCAACAGCCTAGCTTCTTCAAGTTAATCTTATCCTCGTAAATCCTTTTTGAATTATCCGGAAAATACTTCATTTTCATTTGTAGGTTCATCTTCAGTGGGAGAGTCTCCTCATCCCTTCCCCCTCCCTTTTTCACCTGATTCATTCCAAGCTTTCCACCAGGGCCGCAGTCTACAGTTAATTCTGATGTTGGCTCGTACCGGCTTCCTTACTACTGGCTCATGTTCCAGGGAAATATTGAGAACACTGTAGGCTTAGCTATTGTGCTGATGGACAGTTCCATACATTTTTGGTGGTCAGAACTTCCACAGTTTCATACACCTGGAAGCCCAAACCAGCAGTCAACCACAACTCAACTCACGGTCCTTCCTTTGAATGGAGGACTCTCGGTCCCAGGTTCCCGACACAAATCAGACTTCTAGCTACCTTGGGTATATTTCTACAACCAATATCCAAAAGCTCTTCTTTTCTATCCTTGCTTAATATTAAGTATTCTCTTCATTTTAGGGTTATTGACACCTACAGTGTATTTTGAGCACTGTATGAATTTTTAATTTTATAGTGAAGTACCCTTTATCATTGTTGTGTATTCAGAGTTAAAGTTTCAGGTGACACAAAATTGATGTTTCAGAGAGGCATGTAATTAGCAGTCAACTTCATTTTGTTTCATTCCTTAATACTAGCACATTCAAATTTGGATGAAAAGCAGAGAAGGATGATCAGTGTTCTATTTGTACTTGCATTAAAAGTTTGAGGTTTTGACCTTGTTGTTTTTTTTTTTTAAGATTTTATTTATTTATTTGACAGAGAGAGAGAGAGAGATCACAAGCAGGCAGAGAGGCAGGAGAGCAGAGCTGAGCAGAGAGCCCGATGCAGGGCTCAATCCCAGGACCCTGAGACCATGACCTGAGTTGAAGGCAGAGACTTAACCCACTGAGCCACCCAGGCACCCCTTGACCTTGTTTTGGGCCAGATGTGCTGATAAGCATGAATTCCACATGCTACATAATCATTTTCCTCATAATTGTATTTTTGTTTACTCTAGAATTTATTTTCCCTAGAGAAACCATATACTATCAATTGTGCACATACCTGTTAACATTTATGCTTATATTTGACTGAATTACAAATCTAAAGTTCTCCATAAGTAGAGCACTGAACATGAGGTAAAACACTGAGGTTCAGTCCTCTTTTGACAACTATTAGCTCATTTTCGTAATGTACTCTCATTTTTTCACTTCTAAAATAATATTAGAAGCATGTTTTAACATGATCAGCTTTGTGACCAAATATTTAATTTATGGAAGATGAAAATTTGAGCAAGAGTAGCTTATGTTCAAGCCTTTTCATTTCCTCTAAAATACAAAATCAAATGTATGTGGGTGGATATACAGAAGAAATGTGAAATAACTACTGTATGTCCTGAGGTTACATGATCTTATTTACTCTTCATATTGATAGGCAAAAGAAATTTGTCATTTCCATTTGATAGGTGAGCAGTGTGTTTTACTTTCTCCGTTTTATGAATAACATTAAACTAAAAAATATTTTCAAGTGATATATTCAGTATGATATTTGAAAGCAGCAAATGTGCACAAGCATGCCAAGATGCTCAATATACAGTGTAGGTTGGGGCAGAAACAGTTTTGTTTTGTTTTGTTTTGTTTTAATTAACTTACAATGTATTACTGGTTTCAGAGGTAGAGGTCAGTGATTCATCAGTCTGTATAACACCCAGCGATCATTATATCACATGCCCTCCTTGATGCCCATCACCCAGTTATTCCATCCTCCCTCCCCTCCTGCAACCCTCAGTTTGTTTCCTATGATTAAGAGTCTCCTACATTTTGTCTCCCTTCTGATTTCATCTTTTCTTGTCTTCCCCTATGGTCCTGTGTTTTGAGAAACCGTTTTTATTTATTACAGTTCCAGTCCATTGGTCTGCAATTTAGAGACTCAAACTATTTCAATACATTATGAACTTTAGAGATGCACATATACACTGTATATATAGTAAGAGTCATACCTGATAATCATCTTGGTATTGCCATCATACTTTGATTCAAGAAAATATAAGAAATGAGTATGATATTGATGCCACATCTTTTAAGAAGACATTTTACTTTGGTACCTTTAGGAGAATACAAATGTTATAGATGATTTTATCATGTAGAAAATGATGTATATTGGGGGTGCCTGGGTGGCTCAGTGGATTAAAGCTTCTGCCTTCGGCTCAGATCATGATCTCAGGGTCCTGGGATCGAGCCCCGCATTGGGCCCTCTGCTCAGCAGGGAGCCTGCTTCCTCCTCTCTCTCTGCCTGTCTTTCTGCCTACTTGTGATCTTTATCTGTCAAATAAATAAATAAAAACTTAAAAAAAAAAAAAGAAAGATCAAACTGTCATGACAAAGGAGCAAGTGTGTTTTAGTTCTCTATCCACAGGCAGTTAACATAAAGTTTGAGAAGATTCATTTGGAGGGCTGGCGTGGCGTGTTTCCATTCTGTCTACAAAATTGGACTGTACTTGCATATAGTTGTACTTGTTGCCCAGAGAGCTGCTGTCATTTGTTGCTTTGACATTTTAAGCATATCTGCCCCTCTGTGAGCTTTATAAACTATATATACCTACAGATCCACATTCTGAAGGGCTGAAAAAGATCTAGATCCATTAAAAATTCCCCAGGGAATTTTGTATCCTTTATATGAGATTAGACTAAGGAAGGTTAAGACTGTGTTTTCTAGGACTAAAGCTCAGAATCAATTATGTTAACTGCTTAAATGAATAAGACTTCCCATAAGATAAGCCTGGAATTGCTTCCAAAGCTCAGGATACTAGTTCTGGAAGACCACCTTTGACATGGTAACAGGCTAATAAGACCCATCCATGGGATATCAGATGTGGCTACAGCAATAATGTTATATGTCAGCATGTCTTCGGGGAAGAAAGTGAATGTGGCAGGAACTCTGGCTTTTCTGAAGGGAAGCAGTGTCGTGGGCAGATGATACTTTGGGAGTTCCTACAACTGTGACCACCCAAGTTTAAGGATTGACTTGAGCTATTTTTTCAGAAAGTTCTAAGGGCTGAGCAGGTTGAAAGCATTTTGAGTGCATTTACTATTGTGGTTGCCAATTCTAACTACTGGATTTTTGAAAAGCATTGCTAAGGATTTATAATAGTGATAATTAAATAGGTGAACACTATCAAACTATATGCAGTTCAGGTTGAATCTACTAGTTTACTGTCTAGGAATAGGTATCAGCTATACAATAATCATACAATATATGTGTATTTATATACATAGTCTTATGATGTATAGACTAAAATGTCAAAGATTGTACTTACATAAGGTCAAAATTCGTTGTATGACCATGGACAGGTCATTTATTAACATTGCCTCAATATTTTTACCTGAGAACTTTTAAATAGATAATGTAATAGTTTCTTTTATTTCTAATTTAAAATATGGATATGCATATTATTTCATTTGTGATAATATTAATGAACAGCAGTACCTAAAACAGAATTTAAAAATAAACTTTGGGTAAGATAACAGTGATGTATCATTCTTATGAAGGTGTGTGCTAATATTTTAAAGAATTTTATTTTTTATGATACATTTAAATGACTAAAAGTCAATCTTGACTGAATTAATAAACTCTTGAGTAATTAAATATCCTCAAGTTATTTGAATATTAAAAAATGAGGACATTGATTCTTAGTTAATTTTTCTGGCTTCTGTTAAGTGCTTATCCTGAAATAAAGAATTAAAAAGCATTTCTTGCACTTTAAATAGATAATAATTTACCTTTTCTCTATTCTAGATAATTTTTTATTCTGTCAAACTATAGACACCATAATGAAATGGAGATGGTGCAATGTAATTAGCTGAAAATAGTGAACTTAATTTATCTTAAATTATGTGTAATAATAGAAAAAATATGAAACCATATTAAGAATGGTATTACTTAAAGAAATAGAAAAACATATTTCAATTACTTCATATTCTGTCTTGAAATTACAGCTATGAATCTTTGGAAAATTTGCCAGAGATATATGAAGTTTCTATTAGATTTTTTTTTGTAGCTGTTATACACAGTGTTTCTTATTTAATAGATAATGAGTTTTAACATCAGCTGTAGCTGGCTGTCTTAATTTGGATGAACAATACACTTAAAGCATTTTTAAAAATTTATTTCTTTTAACAAAGACATGTCAAAGTGATAAGATCTTTGAAATATTGTGTATGGTTTAGATTTGATCCCAACCTGTGCTGCAAAAGCCATTAATAATTAAGACATATGCAAAAGAAGGTAGAGGTAATGAGTTTTTGAAAGACCAGTAGATCACTGTGGATTTAGACTGACTGGTAGCATGTTTTCATTGACTGAACCCCACAGTGAAAGGGCACACCTTTCTCTACTTAGAAGCCTAAAGAACTAGCAAATGAGAGAACAGGACTGACCTTTAGCAAATTTTGAGTGTTACAAACTTTATCTTTGACACTCTTCCATTCTCTTCACAACTTTTTCAATTCAGGGAGCCATTTCTCTTTCCTTCTCTCAGCAGTTGAGCCACCCTCATGCTCAGAGTCATCATCCTGACTTCCGATTACCCCCAAACTTGAATTTCTGCCAACAGTGGCAGTGTTGTCAGTTCAGAAAGCTCCATGCTCTTAAATAGTCTTTATTCTTTGGCACTGTCACCCTCTTCCCCAGTAATTCCTAAATCAAAACACTCATTCTTTGGGTGTAGTAATTACTGCTAGTTCCTGGACGGGAAGCCAATTCAGCAAAGACACAGCATGTTGAAAAGTACAGTTTGATGAGTATGTTTTAATTATTAAAGTTTAACCCTTTGGGGGGTGTTTATATTTTAGTAAGGGCAATCTTTTGATTCAAAAGGTATTTCTAATGTCATAAGCTTCCAAAAAAAAAAAAAAAAATTAAAGAGTTGAGTTTCAGGCCAAGGGCTGAGCTCGCTTCCTTTCCACCTCCGAGCTGAGATCTGTCTGTGGCTAGCTCTGACCCAGAAAGCTGCTCCCCGGCCACCAGTCTCAGTCAGGAGATGAGGATCTATTACAACTCAGTGTCAATTTCTGCTGTCCAGTCACTTTTGCCTGTTTTATTCTCGTGCATGAAATATTTTGAAACCAGCCACTGGAAGAAACTTACTGAATGAAAATAATCTTTAAGAGAAGTTTTGAAATTTACTTTTAATGATTACGTGTTACAAGTCCATTTTTCACCTTCTGGTACCATTCCAGGTGTTCCTCCTTAGCCCCTAACTCCCACATCTTCCATCCCTAGCATACCTTCCTTCTGAAATCAGTCGGAAATTCAGAGGGAGTGAAAAAAGGAAGAACAGAAATAGAAAAAGCCCTGCCTGAATGTTGCTAATTGAGGCAAAGTGAAGCCGCTCCATGTATGAAGTATTGTTCCCAGTGGCTGCTGGCGAGATGAACATTAATCTTGTTTTAGCAAATTTCATTTATATAATTAATCATGTTGTCATTGGGGGTTAGTGATGCCATTTGCCTTGGATAACTGCCGGATACCTCAGACCCTGACACTAGCCTAAACTTTCCTGACTTGCCTAATCTAAGTGAGTTTACACTGAATTCAAAGTTAGTGTGCTAATGTCATTTTGCTCTAGCTGTTTTTGTTGTTATCATTGTCCTTGTTTTAAATTGACCTTGAGATTTTACATGTGAAAAAGAACAATTGAATATTCCTAACCCTTGAACTTCGCAATATGATTGATAAACCGTGGGTGTAGTTTTAGTGCTTAAACTACAGCAGAACATTATGGATAGCACACAGTGTCATTGGCATGGGTTCAACTGCTTGAGGTTGTACACTTTTTTAAAGAATGAAATAATGCTCTTTGAAAACCATTAATTTTATGGCGTCATTTAAATATCTTTCCCTAGTCTGAAATCTTGAGTGATGCAGAATCTTTTCCTGCTCTTAATTCTGTAACCTGTATTACCTGTGTCATTTATTTGATAGTTGCCTGTCCTGGGGCTCTTTTCCCTGCTAGAGGCTAAGGTTCTTGGACACAGAGACCAGGACTTCCACTGTCTGTGTGCAACGCAGCTATGACAAAGTAGATGTTCAGTAAATACTTCTTGATTGAGAATTGACAATCCCACCTGTATATGCAGATTCAGGGGTCTTTAACTTCTGCCTCTATGCCCCATTTGCTATTTAATTGGCTATTAGCTGGAGCTGATTGATAGACATGAACACTTTTTTTTTTTTTAAGAGAATTGGCAGCTATGTAAATATAGCACTTAACCTTAAGCACTGAGCCATTAACCTTAATCACTGTCCATTAACCTTAAAGCACCCCAGGTTTCTCCCCTTACAGACCCCCCAAAGCAGACCCTAGGAATGCATTCTTCAGCATGAAAAAGAATCTTAGTGGAATGTTTTTATTGTTCTGTGAGTGGCTATAAAAAAATGTATTTTGGAAGGGAACATTTGATTCTGTTTTTTTTAGGTAGATACTAATTAATTTTCCAGGTGTTCAAAGGAAGATGCAAAATTGGAAAAATTATTTTGAAGAGCATGTTAGGATATATTTGGTAAGGAAAAAACTGAACAATACTTTTTTAAAGTACAACTTATAAGGCTGATAATCACGAGTCTATCACATAACACTTTCTAATTAAACCTGTAAATATATGAAAAATAAGCTTTTCTTAGCTGCTACTAGTCATATTTAATATTAACTCCAGACATGCAGGAAGAACTGCTTACTTTTAAGAACAGTGACTTCCTGAAGTACTTTCTGTCCAATATTGGAAAATCACAAAGAGAAGGATAAAAGAAATGTCCTCTTTAAACACAACACTTTAGACTTACTCTTTAAGTATCCTCACCCATAGATATAACCCGTTTTATTTAAATAATAACACTTAGTTTCATAGTCCTTTGTAGTCTACAAAATCTATATTTTCTATTTGGGGGTTTCATCAAGACTATATAGCAATTAATATTAATGGAAAGATACAAAATGTCAACTGTTAGTTAATGCATCCCAATTTCCTGTGTGTGTTTTATCTTCTAGTCTTTTTTTTTTTTTTTACCGAGGTCTGCATTCACAACCTAGAGTAGGAGTAAAATGATGTTACAAAGTTGCAAAAGGTTTTGTGTGTAAGTTTATATGCAATTATGTTTTACAACCTCAGTCTTTGGGGGGAGAGCAGTAAGTCAATGAAGTTCCCATTTATTTTAAACATAATACTTTTTAGGGTGAGGCGAAAAAGAATGTGGGAAGATGGCTGGTGTTGGGGAGGCAGAAGGAGCACCTTTCTGTATTCAGGAAAGCAACTTGATACTAATGGACTGATTATTTTTAGATTTGCCAAAGTGCTCCGTTTTGTTCCAAATCCCAGAAGGAACTGACACTAGAAGGTGTGAGCAACTGAGGGCAGGGGAGGGTCTCCCTTACAACTGCATTTCAAGGTATATTTTAACAAATGTGAAATCTCGGTGGAAAAACAAACCAGTGTAACATGATGACTTCAACTCCAGAAAGATGTCACCTCAATGCTGGCTGGTTAGCTGTTCCCTTGAAATTTTCAGTTACCTGACTGAGGAAGAAGGTGATAATGAGAGGGGGACTTGACAAAAGAGAGTTCGGGCAGAACAAGCTCCACAAAGGCATCAAATCCAATACTGAGCTTTTGTTTGGAGAATTAATCAATAGCTTTCACAGCAATTACTCTCCATATGCTTAGGTGACTCTCTAAGCACTTCTGTCGTTCCTTCATTCGTGGCCCCAAGGATGCTCTTGAAGGTACCAGGATACTAAGACCATACTAATTAACTGTTTCACTTTTTATTTAGTGATCCCATATCCTCACATCACTATATATACAGATAAATAGTTTAAACATGACCATATACACTGACATTCTTTTCGCACAAGGTGAGGAAAAATAAAGGTAGACTTAACTCAGAATTTGAGCAAATAAATGGAAATAAATTTCTGTCATTCATCTTCGTAGAATGTCTTCTGCAATACATACATTTATTCATTTGAGTAATGTTGCTTAAGGAACTATGTCACATCAAGAATACTTTAGGTCATTGCTGCTAGTGAAACAGTGATGTAAACATAAAAAGGATGTATTTTGATTTATTATTTTCTTTTAAAAACATATGGCAGATACTCTTCTATCATGCTTTTTACTTGCAAAGGAACAACTAGGCATAAGGCAAGTTTTTGTTTGTTTGTTTGTTTGTTTGGGGTTTTTCCCCCTATATATATGATTGTTACGTGCTATTATAGAAACCAGGTAATGGAAAGCTAATTAAAATATTATCTTATTTTTTTACAGAACTTGGCTAGGAATAATTAGAAATTGTTGCCATGTCTTTAACTTACAAGAGATGCTTACTTAATGATAACATAATCAAGAGCAAATTAAACCATATTAATATTATACAAGTTCGTGTCTTAGATTCTTGAGTCAATTTAAAGAGTTTGGATTACATAAAATTCATTTCTAATGTTTTTTCCATTTTTACTCTGTCAGTTTTTTTGGTTATTTACCAGTTTGAATGTTGATACATGAAAAACACAAGATTCTTGTAATTTACTTTATTAAATACTTACATAGCAAAACAATTTCCTCAATATTGGAAAAAAAGAGAATTTTGTATTTGTTCAGTATTTTTCTCTTTTCACTTGGTCACCTGAATGCGTAGCATCTATTAGACATTCATGTTATTTGTTGAATAAAATTATTTAACTCATCAAATTAAGTGCTGTCAGTCTAATTTAATACAACCGACTTCAAACTCTACTACTCTGCATTATTTTGCAGACCCCCACCTGGTTGTTGGCTCGGTATTTGGATGGCTGAGACATATTTAAAAGATTTTTATTTTATTTTTTAAAAGATTTTATTTATTTATTTGACAGAGAGAGAGAGATCAAAAGTAGGTGGCGAGGCAGGCAGAGAGAGGGGGGAAGCAGGCTCCCTGCTGAGCAGAGAGCCCAATGCAGGGCTTAATCCCAGGACCCTGAGCTCATGACCTGAGCCAAAGGCAGAGGCTTAACCCACTGAACCACCCAAGCACCCCTAAAAGATTTTTAAACTAACTCTCTTCCCCTTATCCCTAGGTTCTAAAGAAATAAAGTTTTGTGGGAATCAAAAATTGCTATGATGAGTATCGTTTCAAATGCGAGCAGGAATGGGTGTCATAGATTAACTAGGAGTTTTGTAAGTAAATTCCCTGTACATCACCTGTCAGCAAAATATTTGCTGAGCACTAATTACTTAGAGAAGATTAGAGAAAAAAATAAAGAAAATAAGGATGCCTCCTATTTCCCAACAAAAGCACCGGGTTGCATATTATATGAATTTTTTTCTTAAAGACTGTTTTTAAAATTCATTTCAGTCTTATTTTATAAAAGAGTTAGGTCAGAGCATCCAACCCAACCCAACAAAGTGAGCTCCAACATCTGTATGACTGCAGTTTCTCACTTTTCCCCCCCAAACATTAAGTAGAAAGGAATTTAAGAAAAATGATATCTGTTTCATATGTGTTTTTTAACTTTAACACAGCAAGTCAGCACACCACGACTACCCCAGAACCAATACAAGAAACAGCTAACCACTCATCACATTCACACACACTGTCACACCAGATGAACAAACAAATAGGTAAGCAGACAGTTAAAAAAAAAAAACAAAACAAACAAACAAAAAAGCCAACTACAAAACCAGAGTCTGCCTCTCTAGCATTTCATTATTGCAAGGACATTTCAGGTTGAGTGTGTCTAGTAAAATACAGTTTCACTAGGGAATGTGAGGGGGCTCTTCCTGCCCCTCCCGCCCCAGCCGGGGCACTCCTGGGACCCAGCGCTCCTGGGGGGGGGGGGGGGGTGAGAACTCTGGCGCCTGTAGCCCATCTGAGGCCTTTGGAAGAAAAATGATGTCACAGATGTTTCACCGTTCTTCCTCATCCTCTCTGTTTCCTTCTCTTTTCTTGTACCTTTAAAGATTTTCTCTTCTCTCCAGTTCCTCTTCACTTTTTACAACTTCTGTCATCTGTCCAGACTTCTCCTATCCCTTAACTAGAGGGGCAGTTTTTCAGACCAAATATAGACATTCATTCCCACTGGCCCTTTATATTTTCTCTCAATTTTTACTCTGGATGGAGCTTCTTTTTTTCCCAGGGTAGATGTGAGGGTGTGAGTATCCTCACCTGCATTTTCCCTCTCTAGGGATGCCCTGAAAAATACTGGCTATTAATTAACATTTTATGATGTGCTTTACACTCTTCAGAGGAAATACACTATATAAATGCCAAAGAGTAATCGTGCAGTTCTCCTCTCCTTTGGGTTCTGGATGCACCAGCTCTTACCCTCCTAAGACGGGGGAGAAAAGTCCTATTCCTTATTTCACCAAACTATAGGACAAAATGTCAAGGGTTAAAGCTTGTACAAGGAGGAATAGCTGTACTAATCTCGAAATGTTTCTCTGAAAAAAAAAAAAAAAAAGAGAGCGAGAGAGAGTCCTCGGCATAACCATTGGATGAGAAAACCCACTCCCCTGGAATTCTATACAATATAAATAGGGAACAGAATTTCTCACCTATGATTCCTGTAGTTCTTTCACTGGGGAACAACCTGCCTTTTTGAGAGGCACAAGCTTTGGGATCACTTGTCTCAAAAACCACCTTCACCATACAGGAAGGTCCTGTTCTAGGTGAAGTTTCTATGTGATGCTATTTTGGGCTTACACACAATTACGTCTCTCATCTGTTTTTTGTTTTGTTTTGTTTTGTTTTGTTTTTCCTTTTCATTTAAAATATTGGAAGTCTGTTTCCTCTAGCAAGGAAATGTCAGGTTTGGTTCATTTATATTCTCTTATGATAGTATTTTTAATATTAGAGTCAGAGAAATCAGAAAGAAACTGTCTTTTTTTTTTTTTTTCCCAAGGCCAAAAGATAGGAAAGTGAAGGAGCTAGGATTCTCCCACCTCTATTTAGCTGTTGAGACAGAGCCCTCGTTGTTGTTGCAATGGAACATACACAGCCATGTAGAGTTTTGAATTAATCCAGATCTCCAAGATCTGGACCCATGTGTGTCTCCGGTATCTGGGCTGTCCTGCACTAAAGGTATGGAAAATAGAACTAGAATTCATTCTGCCTCAGTGTGGTGTTATTCATTTTATTTTGTATTTAATTTTTTTTCTTTTAATGTGTTAAGTTTCCACTTTGGACCAATGCTTAAGATAATTCTTACAGTTTGGGGATTCTTCTTTATCATTGGAAATTCTCTTCTTAGTTTCTGAACTGTCTGAATGGTCAGGTATTTTTATTCAACCATTCTCATGGTAATTAAAACATGTATTACATTTGACTTAAATATGGAATACTAAGATGTATCCATGGATGGCATTTTAATCTTTCTCACTTCTTTTATTATAATCATATTCATTTTTAAGTTAAAAAATTATAGAAGATAATAATGTGATTAAACACAAAGATTAATGTGAAAAACTACAGAGGGAATAAGAGGAAGGAAACTAATAAGTACTTAGGTATCAGGTATTTTGCCTAACTATGTATATCTGTGTGCATCGTGTGTGTGTGTATGTGCATGTGTGTGTATGTGTGTGTGTGCATGCACTTGTGGTTTCTTTTTTTTCCATTAAACCTAAACACACCTCTATGAAGAAAGCATAAATAATGGCTCAAAGAGATGGAGTTGTTGAGGTTCATATCTAGAGTTGGGGAAGAGCTGTGATTCAGACCCAGACCAATCTAAAGTCAATTTTGTAACACCAAGTACCCTTGTTACTGCCTCTCGCTGTTACTGAAAATATTACCAATGGTCACTAGATCACTCTAAACCTATGCCAATATTAAAAGCTGTTGTTAATTAATTATTTCATTTCCTATTTTGCAGCGAGAGTATTATTTTCCTTCTTGAATGTCAATATTTCATTATGTTTTAGATTTTTCCTTCCCTGTTGTTAAGACCTACTGATATGACTTGATATGGAGCCTTGGTTTCGTGGGCCTGTCTTCCTCTGAAATAGTATAGTGAAGTGTGTCGTGGTGAAAGTTTGAGAGCAGAACACTGCATTCTGACTGAATTTACCTCTTACCATATTATATGATTTGTCCGGTGTATGAATTTGTTTTTAAAAGAAGATTTTATTTATCTCTTAAGTATTTAAAAGTATTTTATAATCTGAACCCCTGAGTGTCTTATGTGGTATCAGTGGGTTTGGGGGGCGTGTTTTATCTGAAAAAGTCTAGAGAGTTTGTTGGGAAAAGAAGATATGGATTAAAAGATATGGATAAATATCAGCAGTTCCCTGACTAGTAAAACTGCAAGGCACTAAAATGTTTTAACCTATTTCTTGAATAATTAAGCTGTTGAGTAAACTTTCATAAGGTCTAAATGTTTACTTTCCCTCCTCCGTACCTCAAATCCATATTCCTTCAGAGTCCAAAGCCTTCTTCAACATGTCTGTAATTCCTGAAACATGTCCGAGTGGGAGAATGGGACAGGGCAACTCGTGTCCTTCTTTGTAGGCTGTGACTTTAAGCCAGGTTTCCCTCAATTCTTGAAAAAATAATTTGCTATTTCTCTTGGTTTTACTTCTATGGACATATAAGCACACACATATATTCATATATGCTTTTCCTTCTATTACAGCCATATATATTAATATTTTATTAGACCAGGCTCTCATTTTGAGGTTAAGTAATCCCCAGAGCTATCTACTACTGTTCATTGAGTTAGTCTCTTAAAACTCTATTAAATTTAGTTAGCAATCAGTGTCAAGTCAGTGCAGTTAATAATGATCCTGAGCATTCACCTAAGCTACTAAGGGAGGAAAAAATCTGAGAGTCAGGTGATTTGGAGGGCCACTATTCCTAGGTGTTGTTCACAATTATAAGAGGCAAATTTTTACTGGAGTCTAAAAAAGGATTTCCCAAGTCAGCCCTAGGTATAAAAGCATGTTTCCCTAGAAACCAGGGGGGGGAAAAAAACATGCCTAGAAGTATGGATGGTTGAGACGGTCTTTTTGCGGCTGGGGGAATTGGGGGTTTTGTTGCGCTTGGCAATTCCAGGTCTAGATTTCATAACGCGTTCGTTCCTTCTCCCTCCCATGAGGATAGAAAGCCATTGGGATGGGTTGCTAACACAATTTCTATTTTTATCCCTCAAAAGACTGGAGTTATTGTCCTACAAATCTAAGCTTTGCTTTTTTAACATCACTGAGGATTTCAAGGTCTTTTGATTCTTCCTACATATATTTCTTCCTTTGTGTCATGGAACAATGAGATATGTTGACATTAAGCAACATTTCTAACCTTTTATTAAAATCATGATACTGAAAAAAAATAAACTTCCTCCTTTAGGGATTTTCTTGCATCTTTTTAAAGCTTTCTCTATCTGTTTAATAAGGGAGATATAAATGCGATGAGTCTGAAAAATGTTAGCCTTTTAGGATGGTATTGTGTTGAGCAGTCACTCTGATCGCTAAAAAGAAATACTGTTGGGGGAAAACAGCACAGTTGAATATCAGTTCTCCTACAAGGCCACTCATAAGCATTAATAGTTTATGATTCAGGATAAAAAAGAAACATCCCAAAAGACAGGGAAAATGATTGAATTCTAGTGTTTATCTGGCTTAAAACAAAACAAAACAAAACAGCTTCTTTCGTGTGTATTGCTGGTTATGAACTTCAGAGTTTTTTAGAATACGTGATTAAAATATCATAATTCGAAAAAAATATCATAATTCCCCAGTTCAGTCCTCCTACTTGTTTGTTGGAAGGCCTATTAAAGGAAAGCCATCTTTCTTTTTTTTTTTTCTTCCTCTCTCTACACTCAGCAGTTTCATCTTCACTGTTTGCTAGCCAGTAGAGAATCAATCCATTTTTCCCCCTGACCCCAGTAATTTTATATATATAAAATCCAATTATGAGATAAGGTGTCAAGTGCAGTCTTGAAGGAGAAAGAATTCAAACTCTCAGGTAGCCAAATGGGTGCATGGGACCAAGACTGAGCCTACTTTTATTCCTGTGGTACTCTTTTAGAGCTCACACTAAATAAGAAGTGTTAAAAATTAAAAGATAATTGAAGAAGGAGTTCAGGGATTTCTGTATATAAACTTGCCATATAGCATCTATAAATAAGTATTAGTTGTTAACTTACATATAAGCCTCAGGTTTTTTACATCAACTGACAGAGTCTTCATCTCAAATGAATCATGCTTTGTCCTTAAGTTAAGCTGCTGGGTCTCAGCATGGTGAAACTCACCCACCAAGGCCCAGACTGTATTTTTTAAAATTATTTTTAACAATATTTCACAACTAAAATAAAAAAATATTCCACTTCCACTCTCCACAGGATCATTTGTGTCTTCTCAAATGCTTTGTCACACTGCCTACTTCTAACCTAAAATAAAATGTATTTTTAAATAGGAACATACATTTGTCCAAATTAAAAATAAAAATGAGTTTTTTTAAGGACATTATTTGCAAGGAGAGCACTTTTCCTTATTTAATTTTGACCTTGAAACTTCTGATTATGGAAACAGAGGATTTATGAACTCTTTATGAAGTATAGTAAGTACCTAAGGAAACTTGTAATGATTTTTTTTTCTTTCCTTCCCATTCTTCATTAGGTTATCTAGTGGTAAATTTAATAATTGGTGAATGTTTATTCACTGTGCTAATCTCAGAATAAAAGCTTTTCTACTTTAGTTTTTGTTTAGAATATTTAATATGTTTTTGTTACTTTTACTCCTTTTATTTCATTAACAATTTTTAAAGACACTAATAGCAGAGATAACCATTATTTCAGATTATGTTTAAGTTTGTATTTTTCTAAGGTCTATATTCTTCATTAATATAACAAACTATCACCGTGATTGGGAAACAAAATTAATTATCATGATTAGGTGAAAGAACTCTTAACCTCTTGGTGGCAACAACAGATTTATCACTAAGATACCTCTTTTTGCATAAATATTTTTATAGAAGGAATCAACTATATGTGAGAAGTTATCAAACCGACCCAAGTTACAGTCATATTTATTGGAAGAATGCTTCTACTTTTTTTCAAAGGCACTTTTCACGTATACCCCATTTAGCACATATGGGCAATTATTTAGGTTAAACAAAAAAAAAAAAAGAAAAGAAAGAAAGAAAGAAAGAAATTCTTAATGATCATCAGTTACCGTGTAAAAGCACAAAGACTTTCCTTATGTTTTGGGACACAAAAGAAGGAAGTAACACAACCTGTACTTTATTATTTTGTATCAGAGGCAAAGCTTTTTCTAAACTTTAAATCCAACTGAAAGCAGCTGCTGGAAAAATATCATTACATTGTACCTTAAGCTACAAAAACCAATTTAATGGTGACATTTTATTTTGTTCAGATGGTCTGCTCTTTTCTTCTGTTTAAAACAGTAAAGCCTATGGAAACTGTATCTGGATGAAATCACTCGAAGGTGAGGGCCCATGACCAAAAACATTCTTTAAAGATTACAGGGTTATAGTCAAATGGGATAGCAGCACTAACAAGATGGAAGGTCTCCCAAAGACAGGAAGTAATATTACATCATTCATATACCAAACCACACTTTCCCTTTTTGGGAGAAGGATAGAAAGTTTATTATTCAAAAATATCAATACATAAAACACGGGCATTACTTTTAAAACACATGTGGTATGCCTTTTAGGTCAGCATATTTCTATTTTTTTAAAAGATATAATCACTTCTGTGACCTCATCAGGTCAAAAATTTTTCATAAAAATTCCTTGTGTGTTGACCATTTTATTTATTTTTCCTGCCTTGAGCTGTAAAAATGAAAAAATCACCTCTGCTTTTGTTACATCTCAATATTATCACAAACAAAACCTGAAAAGTATGCAAAACTTGACTAAGACTGACCTAGCTTTTCCAAAAATAGGAGTATTTTACTACAGAGAGATGGATTTTTAAAAAAAGAAAACAAAAATTACTCTTGATATGAATCCAATCCTCATAAATCTTTATTAGAAATACTCTGGAACCAGATTGTTTAATCTAGCGCCAGCCTTTGCTGAACATGAAGGTAAGAAATCTCTCTGCCTCTCTCACTAATTTTTGCCTTTAAATTATCCTTAACCAATAACATGCTTTTGTTCATTCATTCACTTACTCATAATGTATACCTTATCTCTGAGAAGGACTTAAAATAAAAGTTATAGATAGCAGAAAACCATTGACTTAAAGAGTTGATAAAAACAAAGGGAGTGAGCCATATAAGCTAACAGTGTTACTGTGATATGAGCTTCCTGGCATCTAAGAACCTAGCAAAGTGCCTTTGTAAATGACCTTGAATGCTGTAAACGAAGCACCTGCTGTGGATTGTAGTTATAACCTTTGCAAAAGTGAGACAAGTCTTGCCACTCAGGAATGACTCCCAGGTGGTCCTGGCACAGCCTGGTCACATCTGCTAGGCCTTAGAAAGATGCAAGTGAAGGTTCTGCATGCTGGCATTTTGCCACATGACCTTGCTGAAAGTTTTGTGCAAATAAGGACTGCAAAAACTCCTGAGACATGGAGAAAGAGAGTTTCAAATTAAAATATTGGGTACCTCCAATAAGTAACTTTTCCCTAAAAGCTGCTCTAAATTTCCTTGACTCTTAATGAGTTTATGGGACTAGATCATTTCCAAGGATTTACTCTTCTCTCCCAAATTCAGAACAACTATTTCGTCTCACCAATGGAAGCCTGTATAGAGCCTATCATTTATTCATTCAGCAAACATTTCCCTTAGGTTTTAATGAATTGAATATAATATCTATCTGCCTTAGGCTCAGAGTTCTAGCAGGAGAGACAAAGTGTAAACAGTTTATTAGAATAAGAAACAAGAAAAAGATGCTATAATAACACTGTTATTTCCAGGCATGTTGAAGGAAGTGCTTCAGCCTTCTGATGTGGTCAAGAAAGTAGCTGTTTTGAATAAGAGTTCGGTAGAGAGTCACTGTCAAAGAAAGAAAGAAAAGGAGAGGCCTTTTGTGTTAGAGAAAATGGCCTGCCTAAAGGCAAAAGGTGAGAAAAGATTCATAAAGGAAAAGAAGGTCAGTGATGTTGGAATGCACGGAAAATGGAAGAGTGGCTTAAAAAGCAGATAGAGGGGGCATCTGGGTGGCTCAGTGGGTTAAAGCCTCTGCCTTCGGCTCAGGTCATGATCCCAGGGTCCTGGGGTCGAGCCCCACATCGGGGTCTCTGCTTAGCAGGGAGCCTGCTTCCTCCTCTTTCTCTCTCTGCCTACCTCTCTGCCTACTTGTGATCTCTGTCTGACAAATAAATAAATAAAATCTTTAAAAAAAAAAAAAAAGTAGATAGAGGCCAGGATGTGGTAGTTCAGTGCCTAAGGTCATGGACCCAGAGTCCAGTGCCTGGAATTCATTTCTGACTTAGTGATTTATGTGGTCTACATCTTAAAAAACTTTATGTAACTCCTCTTAAGCTCAATGTCCACAAAGGCAATTAGATTCCTCCTTTACAGAGGAATAAATTAAGGAGTAAATTAAATAATTCAAACTATAACTGAAACTTCAACAAGATTCCAAAAACTGAAAAATGCAAAACTGCACATAGAGATGCTGAATCACCACACACAGATTTTTGAAGGAAATTTCTGAACACTGGTCATCCTCTGAAACCCTTCACAGGCTGAGAGTGAAGGGAAGGGTTTATGAATAAATTTTATTAAGAAGAGTAGTTGCCAACTGGTGGGTATCCAGTCTCACAGGAGAAAGAGGTAAAGTGGTGCCACCTCCACTTGGGAGCACCCCAGATGTGAGGGTCCCGGCTGAGGACATCTGGTTAACTCATCAAGTTCCTCCAGCGAAAGCAGGTTCTAGCATCTTCCAGGTCCAAAGTACCATCTAGCCTCCCAGTCCGAGGCTGACCTGAACAGGCAAGCGGGAGGTTTGTTGCCAAGTCTGGTGCCCCTTAACTCTAAATTGAGGCTGTGTTTTGTGGCTTAAGTGATCACAAGAACTATCATTTACCTAAGAAAGGACAGAAAATTCACAGGATTGTCAGAGTTTTCTTGCATAGGTAGAAAAACGTAAACTTCATGAAAAAAAATGTTTTTGGAAAAATGGTGGGAGACAAAAATGAAGTTTTAGTTTGATTGTGTCACAGACTAACTTGCTCCACATACCAGTTTAATATTAAATGAATGAATGGTACATAGTGACTGATTAATTTTTGTAGTGTTAGAAGCTATGCCAAGCTATGAAGTATTTTCTGGATAAATTGAAAGCCATTTAAAGAGAGAAAAATGGTCATGTTTACATAGAAGAAGACAGTTTTGAGCTGAGGTTTGGATAAGTGTGTTGGGGAAGAGGAAGAAATTAGAAATTAGGAAGAAATTAGGCTATTTAGGAAGCTGTAGCCTAAGTGAGTAGAGTAGACATGCCACATATTTTGGGGTAGAATGTAGGACCAAGGGACATGCACTGGAATGAAAAATATAGGATATCTTTTCTGGCGTTCTTGTTTGGGCAATAAGAAATAAATGAAGAAGAATCAAGTATTTTATTTGTAATATGTTGAATTTGGGATCTTTCTGAGCAGTCCAGAGAAACATGTATAGTTGGAAATAATTGTCCATGCTCAGGAGTCAAGGTTGTATTACAAATTTTATTAAAAAATAAAAATTTTATTTTCTTATTTAGCAATGGCATTAATAAGAACACCTATAAATAATACCTATTAAAAGAAGGGGAAAAATCAATGATAGATCTGCATAATATATCCGAGAGTGGCCTCATAAATTAGAAATGGTTTTCAGTAATATTAACTTAATTTAAATGAAATATTATGAAGTAGACATATAAAACAAAAAAAAAAAAGAAGCTATTTAATTGCAGAGAGGGACATATGGAGGTCCTTCCTCTAGAATCATCCTTCATCTATTTTGAAGATACTTACATTCCTACAGAACACTTAAGAGTCCCATGAATAGGGACACCTGGGTGGCCCAGTGGGTTAAGCCTCTGCCTTCAGCTCAGGTCATGATCTCAAGGTCCTGGGGCCGGCCTCTCTGCCTACTTGTGATCTCTGTCTGTCAAATAAGTAAATAAAATCTTTAAGAGTCCCAGGAATAATTTGAAAATGCAGATCTTAGATTAAGCTTCCCATATTTTATTTGTGTTTTACTGAAGCATAATTGGTACACAAAAAATTGGACATATTTAATTTGATTAGTTATAATTCGAATAGTTTGTAGTATGCATGCGCCCAAGAAGGTATCATTACAATCAAGATAACAAGCATATTCATCATCTCCAAAAGCTTCTTCCTGCATCCTTTTGTCTGTTGGTTTTGTGGTAAGAGCAGTTAACAGGAGATCGACCCTTTTAACAAATTGTTAAGTGTATGATACTGAGTTGTTAATTATAAGCACTGTGTTTTACAACAGATACCTAGATCTTATAAATCTTTTTTTTTTTTAAAGATTTTATTTATTTATTTGACAGAGGTCACACGTAGTCAGAGAGGCAGGCAGAGAGAGGAGGAAGCAGGCTCCCTGCTGAGCAGAGAGCCTGATGCGGGGCTCGATCCCAGGATCCTGAGATCATGACCTGAGCCGAAGGCAGAGGCTTTAACCCACTGAGCCACCCAGGTGCCCCTAGATCTTATAAATCTTACATAACTTATACTTTATACCACTCGAACAACAACCCCCCCCCATTTGCCATTCTCTCACCCTATGATCTTCCCATTTAATATACAAGAAATTATATTAGGAAAATGTAAGTGATTTGTTTAAATGTGCACACAATCTAGATACATTTATTTACCACACTTACCAGATACATTTATTTACCACAACAGTGGTAGTGTCAAACTTATGGGTTACCCTTAAACCTCTTTATCTCTTAGAGCCATACAGTAGATATTTTTTATATGAGACAACCTCAGGTCTCTAGGCTTCTCACATAACTCAGGTCCCTGGTAAGACTTAAGAAAGAAACTGTATAATCAGACAGACTTGAAACAACTCTTCCTGCTTCAATCCTCTCTTTTTCTTTATTTTGTTAATAGGAATACATGCTCCTGCTTCAAAAATAAAAAAGAGGTACAGATTATACTATAAAAAGTCTTCCTCATACCTCTATGCTCCAAAAAGCAACTAAATGACTCTCATGTATCTTTTTATTTTACATTCTCCATCTCTGATATCTATTGTCTATAGTCTAATCTCCATGCATCAATTACAATGAACTTTATAAAATGAAAAACAGATCATATCACTATTCCACTTACAAGCTTTTTAGGTATTCCTCTGACAATTAGGGGGAAAATGCACATTTTTTACTGTAGATTTTAAGGTCCAAATGATGTATGCCTTGTCTACCACTCTAACGTTATCATATTCCATGCACCCCTTCCTTCACTACCTTTGTTCTTAAATCAATCAATGTCAATGACTTCAGCCATTGTACTGGTCCTCCTTTCTTTCCAGAATATTCTTTCCCTATCTTCTTATGGCAGGCTCTTCATCCTTCAGCAATCAGTTGAAAACACCAACTCTTCAGAGCCACCTTATTTTCTATCTTTCCTCCATTATAACTTCAGTACACAACTTTGAAACATTTAAGTTCTCCTCTGTACTCTGCCCCTCGCTTGCTGTGTAACCTTAGGTCCATGACTTTCACTTTTTTTTTAAGTTGAAAAATAAGAATAATATTGCTTTATTGTCAGGTTTGTGGTGAGAATTCAATAAGTAGAAACTGTCATGTGTGCTAATTTCTGCCTCTCCTTAGCTCAGACAAAAAAAAATTAGTTGAATTTCTTTTGTTAGAATTTAAAGATAAAACTAGGAAAGAAAGAAAGATGGAAAGTAAGTAAGAAATTAAAAAAAAAAAAAAAGAAAAGAAAACCAGGAGTATACCTGAGTAGAAAAGGATATTGAAGGGAGATTAAAATTTCTAGATCACCAGCCATGCCCATTAACTATTCATTTATGCTTACTATATATTGGGACTGATCTTAGTCCCCCGGCAGAATAACAAGGATATATATAATCAATAGAGGAAATGGAGATATAATTATATTATAATACATGTTATTAATGTAGTAAGTGCAATGGGCAATGAGTCTATGCCCATAGTGTGGGCACAGACACAGTATATGTTTTACAGCAATCCATGGGAACATGAAAGAAGAGAAGGCTTTATATAGTTCAGTTTGATTTGATTCTCAATTGAATAGTTGTTTAACAAAGAATAAAGGAAAAGTCATCCTAAACAGAACAATACTGGTAGAACTTCAACAAATTCTAACACCAAGGGAAATGTAAAGAAAAGGTTCAAAAGGTAAAGTTTTAAGGAACAAAGGTCAATGGAGTCTAATGCTTCTGTGGTGAAATTGTTTAGAAATTTTAAGTGGTTATAAGGATTTGAAGATAACGTGTCACTGGTAAATTTTTCAAAAAGTATTGCCTTAAAGTGGTGCAGGCAGAATGTACATTCAGTGTGTAGAGAAATGAATGGAGTTAGAACATGAAAAATAGACTGAGACTACTGTTTCAAAAAGGTCGATGGCTATTTAAAGGGGAGATACTGAATGAAATTGTAAGGACTAGAATATTGAGGGAAAATTATTAAAATAGAGGAAACTTCAATCTGTAAGAGGAGAAGAAAAGGTAGTATAGAGAAGACATTTGAAAATATGGGCAAACATAGTCAATAACCTAAAACACTTCTTTTCTGTCTGGAGAGAGATGAAGTTGTCAGTTACAATTTGAGAGACTGTGGGTTGAACATATGCTGTATAGACTATGAGACAGACTCTTTCTCAACCATTTTTTCACTAGAGCCCTCTTGTCCTTTTAACTTTCGGTCCAACCTGATTCTGAGCTATAGGGTGGAGTAGGCATCCTTGCCTATTGACTTGTTTCTGCTTTTAAAAGGGTCTTTCCGGCGCCTGGGTGGCTCAGTAGGTTAAGTATCTGCTTTTGGCTCAGGTCATAATCCCAGGGTCCTCGGATCGAGCCCCACATCAGTCTCCCTGTTTGGCGGGGAGTCTGCTTCTCCCTCTGCTTCTTTCTCTCTCTCTCTGTCAAATTAAAAAATAAGTTAATTAATAAAAAAATTTTTAAAGGGGTCTTTATTATTACAGACCCACTCAAAATCTTGAGAAACATGAGTAATTAAAAATGCCAGACTATAAGGAAGAATAAATGTGACTCAAAGGAAACCATCCAGACAAAAGAACAGACCACAGCTCTTCTAATTTCAAAAATAAGTCTCTAATGATCCTGCCGAGTTAGTATCAGTGATCATGGAAAATTAGTTTCTCACATTCTTTCAGGGGTACTTTGGCTTCCTTACATAAAATTCCTTGGGAAGACTCCAGGAGTCACAGTTGCTATATGTAAAATTTCATCATTTTTTTTTCTTGCTTGATTAATATGAACCCCTGAATTATATGCTGCACTATAAAATATTACAGCAGCAGTATCCTAAAAATGTAAAATAAACTGAAAATCAGGCCATACATCTTTTATTAATTCCTCAGGCTGCTTTGGTAATAAGGTATATTTTTGTGAGGGGGGAAAAAAACCACTCAGTATGTAACATGTCACTGCTTAATACCACATGGGGAAATGCTTTATAAATTGTAAGGTGCTAGTCATATATGAGACATTATATGTTCCTGGAGAGAGAGGAATAATTAAGATATATTAGCTATCACCAATACTTGAAAAAAATAAAAAGTGACTTAAAAGATAACATAAGAAGAAACGTGCAAGAAACTGAATATCACAAAATTTTAGCTGTATTCCTGAAGCAGTAGAATCTTCAAACTTCTAAATCCTGCTATTGGAAACATGGTTCTTTGTGGCCAAGACAGTAAACTTAAAAATTGTGAGAGAATTGAACCACCTGGGATTAAGTGAGAAATTAGAATCAAAGAACAAAATGAATTATGAGTTTATTTTTTATAAACTTGAGATGAATTCACTTCCTCTATGTGGTTTAATTTTCTTTCATTTGAACTGACTCCATCTTAATGGTATTCAAATTAGCTAAACATTAGTAGTTATATATTCTAAAGTACATTTAACCCTTCTCAGAAAGCCTCCCTTTATTTTGGTCATAAAAGGTCTCTACATAATTTAAAGGAAGGTGGAAAAGGCACGTATCTCCATTATTTGTTAATGGCCTATGCTGATTATAATGCACAAAATAGTATCTCTCCACGCATGAGTATCCTAAATTATGCATCTAAAGTTTGTCTTATTCAAAAGAAGTGAAGACAGCTGTAAAAAAGAGCTTTCCAAGTATTTGTACATCAAAAATACATATTCATGATGGAAAATTACCAACCAAAAATGTGCTCTTTGCAAGGGGCAACGTTATAATTTTGCAAAAGTTAAATCTTGTTGTCTTCTTACGCTGTTCTTGTGTTCCTCCTGATGGGACACAGCGGGATATTTAGTGGAGATCCTTGAAATCTCCTCTATTTGAATGTTTAAACATACTGAATGTAAGAATCACATTTTAAAGATATAAGTGACTGAAACATAAGGCAGCTCTAGACTGCTCACTAAGAACATTTATCAACATATTTAATCTGCAATCCATTTTATATCCCATGTATAGAGCGCTGTGTGTATTAGATGGCATTTAGAATGAACTATACTTGAAGCACATTATGTGTTCTTAAATAAGGAAAATGACATATACTCTATGAATTTGGAGGTTATATTTAGGGTGCTAAAATAATTTTATTAAAAAAAACAACTATTTTAAAAGTGTAGGAATAAATAAACCCACTTTCCAACTGCATATCTTGGGGGTTCTCCTGATTTGAAGTTTAAGTCCATCTTTGCGCACGAGTGTAGGCATTTCAATGAAGCTTATGTGATTCAGTTTTATATTTGGGTACACTGTGGTGTCAGTTGCAAGGAGTCACAAATAACACCTGAAACGAAGACACTGAAACCCTGGCTCTTCTGTTTCCTACACTGACTTCCTTTGGGAGCCTTGGCTTCCTTATTCTTGAGTGAGGGGGGAAAAAATCCTATCTGTCCTCAGAGCCTTGTATGTCTTAACTTACATGGCATATAATAAAGCTTCAGGTAATTTGTAAAATACTGATCAAATGGGAAAGCATGTTATAATTCAAACTGCTGGTATCCAAATCAACCAGCGTACTGGGAACATTGTAAAGTCTATGAGACCTAATACGTATCTCAATTTTACCAAATGATGGATTTGAGAGGGTAAATGAATTTATATTCTTTGCTTCATAGCTAGATGGTAGAAAAACAGATATAGAAGAGTGTGTAAGTTGCATGGCATTCTCTTCAAATTATTATTATTGTTGTTGTTATTGTTAACATTACTATTACTATTATACTCATTTTAATTTTTTCTCAGGATTGATTAGCAAATTATAGCTCCCCATACTTCATAATCGTTTTGGAAAAAATCCTGAAAATATAATTTATGACATATTATTAGTTCCTGAATCTGTCGAGTCAAAGAAACAAAGCCAAACTTCTAACCCGTTGCTTTATTTGCCTTTCAATCTGCAGGATTAGAAAGTCTAGTGGAAGGGTACATCAACTGTTATAGCACATGCCTTTAAATGAGCTTTAAAAAGTCTCAGTCAAGAATTCTTAGCATTTTGAGGGGCACCTGGGTGGCTCAGTGGGTTAAAGTCTCTGCCTTCGGCTCAGGTCATGATCTCAGGGTCCTGGAATCGAGCCCCGCATTGGGCTATCTGCTCAGTAGGGAGCCTGCTTCCCTTCCTCTCTCTCTGCCTGTCTCTCTGCCTACTTGTGATCTCTGTCAAATAAATAAATAAAATCTCAAAAAAAAGTAATTCTTAACATTTTGAAAATTAGAATTAATAGTATTGTTGAATTAAGTTGATGAAATCCTCTGTAATGCCTCTGAAAACTTATGTTACAAATATTTACATTTTATTAAGTAAATCATAATTAATTTGAAGAAAATGGTATTTCCTTAAGATTATTAAAGTGTTCTGAGAAAGTTAGAAAACTTGTCTTGGATGCAAAAGTTGTTCAACGTGTCAAAGAAATCTTCAAGAAATTCATAATTCAGACCCTACATTTTTCTTAATTGATTTGCCTCACACCATTGAATTGAATAATATTACTCTCTTTCCTCTCTACTAGAGTTATTGTTCACCTGCTACAAAGGTTATTTATTTTTTGTTTCTTTTTTTGAAAAACAGCTTGAGGGGTGCCTGGGTGGCTCAGTGGGTTAAAGCCTCTGCTTTGGGCTCAGGTCATGATCCCAAGGTCCTGGAATTGAGCACCACATCCAGCTTCTCTGCTCAGCAGGGAGCCTGCTTCCCTTCCTCTCTCTACCTGCCTCTCTGCCTACTTGTGATCTCTGTCAAATAAATAAATAAAATCTTAAAAAAAAAAAAAAGAAACAGCTTGAGTTCTTTAGAGAGAACATTAAAACATCGAAACTCATCATTACTATTTTTCTTTTATTCTAAAGAAATAAAGCATAAATAAAATGTACTGGTCACCATCCTGTGGAGAACTTGCCCTGTATCAACAGATCTAGTGTGAATCTTTCTTGTTTTTAATAGTGCAGTAAACTTCTTCAGTACTCGAGACTTAGTGTTTAGAAATATGAATATGTTTTTAACAGCAATTTAGTTCACATCTTGCATGACCTTTTCTTACTGATATTACAACAACTTTATGCAACATGATAATGAGTCACATGTTGGAATGTAATGAGTCCTTGGAGGATTTTTATACAGAGCAAGCACAAAATTATGTATGTATACCTAAAATTTAAAGGCAGGTACTGAGAGACTGATGGACTTAGATATACATTCAAAATAATTTAGTAAGAGTGGGAGCTGTCAAGTCACTATGTGAAATCCAGAGGATGAATGACCAGGTGGAGAGGTGGGAGCATGCCTGTAACCTCAGAGCTGACAGCCTAGGGCTTCCAGCAAGGGAAAAGCAAGCATTCTAATCGTCCAGCTGGGCAATCACAGTATGTAAGTTGAAAAATAATTGCTAGAATATTTTAGAAAAAGCAAAATTAAAAAGTGAAATGTCCATCTCATTTGTTTCTGTCATTTACATAGCAACAAAGACCTACCCTGACTCATAACTTTTTTCTCTGAATTAATGGCATCAATACGATAAATAATATAGTAAATTTTTTTAAATATCCATTTCTTCTCTTTAAAGAGGGACACTAGTAAAAGCTGCTACGCATGTTAAATGAGCAGTTAAGACATGTCCTTTTTACCAAAAGACTACGAAAGAAAATCACTCTCTTGGTGTAAACATGAGGTATTTCTTTTCATTTCATAAACTTAGAATCTTCCTGTGCTTATAACACTTCTGTGTTGAGAAGATGAAAAATTATTCATATAATGTACCATCTTTCAACATAGAATGTGACATAATATCTACACAATTGAAAACGTAGATAGTGAACACAAAGTCTTTCCGAAGGCTGCACTACCTGTAAATGGAAGTACCAGGACTAAAAGTCAAGTACATTTAGCCCCCGGTCTTATGCCAGATGGTACCCCTCACTTCATTTACATACACTAGTGCCCTTTACCTGTGGTGTCACTTTCCCTGGTTTCACTTACCTCCAGACATCTTTGGTGTGGAGGCAGATGATCCTTTTTCTGATAAATTATCAGAAGGTCCTAATAGCCTTAACACTTCAACACGATGCTTATGACATTCACCTTACTTCGCTTTATCATTTCAAGTAACCGTAAGAGCGAGCACAGGACAGTAAGATACTTTTTAAGTACCATAAGGGCGAGCACAGGACGGTAAGGTACTTTTTAAGAGAGATAACATCCACTTAATTTTTATTACAGTATATTTTTATAATTGTTCAAGTTTATTGTTATTATTGTTAATCCCTTAGTTATGCTTAACTTATAAATTAAACTTTATCACAGGTGTATATAGTATATATAGGGTTCAGTACTATCTGCAGTTCTAGGCATCCACTGGGGGTGTTGGAACATATCTCCCATGGATTGCATGGGGGCTACTGTATGTAAGTATGAATATATTTATCTGATTGTTTCCTATAACTGTATAACATAAGGGGATTTTTTGTTGTTGTTCTTTAATTGTATTTTCCCCCTGGCTAATACATTTGAGTAGAGTAGAGATTAAATAAGGATTAGAAATGTTTCCCCTTATGTATAATCAAACATATTTGTATTCTCAGGTCAGAACATTTCAAACGGATATTGAGAGGTTTTTTACTTCCATTTAAAATATATCATTTAGTTGATTAAAAAGAAACACCTGAGATTGTGTCATTAGTAGAAATGTATCATTTAAACAAAATATTTTCTAGCTTAATTTGTAAGGATTTTATTACAAATATCATTTCAATTCGAATTTCCTATGACTCAAATTACTTGAAACATTTTGAAATGGGTACTGTTTTTCGTCTTTCACAGTTACCAAAAAGGAAAAAAGACAATTCTTCCTCCTCTCAATATTGTATCTTTCTCACCCATTAACTAGTATCAGCAACTGCCTTAGAGTTTGCTCTGCACTCAGATCTTATCTAGGATAGAGCAAAGGAGCTGCAGACTGAAATGTGACAAATGGTCATACAAAGCTACACAGATGCGGAATACATACAAATGAGCAAGAGTCTATTCTGTACTTGAGAAGTAACTGACACAGAGATGCTGGAAATCTGCCTCTTTTCTGTTCTCCGCCCTTCCTGACACTCAGTTCCACACCAGAGACAGCATTATTATCAGATTTGTTCAAGGCACTAGGTGTTCAGTGGAGAATCTCAGATAGAGGCCCATTTATCTTTGATACCAAAATTCATGTATATTTAGATAAAACCCACAGATCGGTATGTGTGGTATCTTGAGGTCTGAGTTCGAGCGTCTTGGCTTTATCACTTAATAGTTGACATGAGTCAAGTCACTTTGGGTCCATTAGCTTCAGGTTTTTATCATCATAATGGGTATTTAGATTTAAATTACAAAATTTTGTAATTGCTCAGGGATTAAATAAGTCTCTTTAAATGTACAAATGGGGATCTGTTTGTACATCCTTACAAAGCACTGAAGTAATGTTACGGCTATTAAATGTAAATAAAGCCAAATGCACTGTGATTATTTGTGAAAGTTGTATGAAAACAAAATTCAGACTTTTTTTTTTTTACTTGAAACTTTAATGCAGTGATTTTTAAAAGGCTTTACTATAGTATACGTAAGTATGCAGTTACATAGATCAATATATCAAAGTCTATTAAACACCAGCTATTCATAAAATTTGAATCTTTCCACTTGGTTGATATTAGATTCTTAGTTTTACATGGTGGGGTTTTATCATTTGTTATCTAGACAATTCAGAGTTAAATGGTTAAGAGATGATGGTACCTCCATAGGCATCGGCTTCATCATTGACTTCCATTTAAAATATATCATTTAGTTGATTAAAACTATGTTTGAGTTGATTAAAACTATGACACAAAAATGCTGAAAAATTTTGATGAATGACTTCTGTATTAATTTAGGACCCCAAGAGTTCTAAAACTTAAGAGTTTTCTTTGGGCCTTTAAGTAGAATAATAGATTGTACCATATTAAAACTTCATTCATCTTCCAGCCCTCAAGTTGACTTGCTTCAAAAAGCCTAGATGTCTGAGTGTCTAATTTATTTTTATAGGCATATCTTTGTAAGCATAGGGGATCAGAAATAAGAAAGGGAGCTATTTTTTGCTTTTAAAATATTTTCTTTTCCCATAGGAGAATTTAACAAGTTGTGAAGTGCATAAAATAATTTTAGAATATCATCCAAAACATCCTTATATTTAGGCATCTTGTTCACAAGTGTTAAATCTACTTTAAGGCCTGAATTGTCAGGGATCACATAAATTGGGTAGCTGCCAAATTTCCATTTCAGTTTATGCTGTGTAGACAGAACATGTATCCATATGACCTGCATGAATCAGCCATTCAGCTGTCTCACAGGCTATTTTAGCTATTGCCTATTGCCAACTAGGTAAGAAAGAAAATTCATTAGCATGAAAGTTAAGGTAATGTTTGGTTATTACATTGGTTAAATCATTTTCTAGCTCTTCCTCCTTCCATATACAAAACAGAACAGGTTTTTACTATTGAAATTTAGAAAAATACAACTCATAACTTTTAAAAATTGTTTATAATGATTAGTTTGAGGAAATTCTTATAAATTAGTTCTAAACTTTACATGGTAAACCTAATGCCATTCTCTTCAATTATATGCAAATATATTGATAAGAGACTTATATGCAATTATATGCAAATGTATTGATAAGAAACCAAATTCTAAGGAGAAACTGCTCATATTGAAATTTCAGAGATTATCTCTGGGGGGGTGGCGGCAGTCCTTGGAAGAACGGAGGTTGCTTGCTGTTGCTGTCACTGACTCAAGACTGCTTGATTGAACTTAACATGTAATATATGACAATACTTCTTATACCTTTTAAGTTATTGTAGAGTTATAAAAATATTTTATTAATCGAGCATCTATTGCACATTAGCAGTATTTTTAAACATTTAGCAGTATTAAATTATCATACATTCTCTCATATTTTTGTCCAATACATTTTGTTGATTAAAATATTTTTGTAAAGTACTTTAATGAGTGATGCTATTAAAGCAAAGAAAATCATGCTACAATATGAATTTTGTACTCTCACTGAATGGAATGTATTCAGATTATTTAACTTATACAGTATTTAAGACAAAAGTAAACATAATTTTATATAAACTTTTTGTTTGAATATTAAACATCTTCAGAAAGAAATATTCATCCCCACGCATCAAATTCATTTTAAAAATTAAGAATGAAAGTTCTGATATCTCTAACATATTCTTGCTGAAAAACTATCTTCCATATTTTAATCAAATTCAACTTTTGGTTAAGAGGAATTAATATGACACAACATTGTCTGTTAAATTTATAATATAATCAGTGTGCCAAAATGAGAATTACTATTGATATACAAATGTGATAACAGCTAAATTGTTAATTTTTATTTGATATCTTATTTTTAGAACACTATGGTATCTATATTATAGATAGTTTTAAAAATTATGCTAATCTTCAGGGTGCTACTTGTTAATATAATTAAAATAACTTTTTATTTGGATTACACATATAATAACCAGATTTATTAATTTCCACTACTGGAATCATATGAAATTAATTTGAATGTGCTTTATTTGACAGTGGTAAAAAGATTTAAAATTGGAGTGCATTGTTTATATGGTTGAATATATATTTTCTGAGTTTTGATCTTGCCACCAGATGGCAGGAAAAATCAGAGTCAAATAGTTCTGTAAAGTAACATGGATAAGGATTTTTTTTTATTTCATTTTGCGTGTTTTTCTATTGTTGATGCTTTGCACAAAGCCCAAGACATCATAAATATAAGTGGATGGACAATACCTGCTAAGTATTGGTTAAAGTTTTCTATTTTTTCAGGAAAATCATGCTGTAAATAACTGTTAATATTTTCATGCTATCATTGATTATCATGAGTTTGAAAATTATAACTAAAGTTATTGTTTTAGGGATGTTCAACTTTCCATAGTAATTAGAGCTATCAGTCCCTGAACTTATCTGGGTAAAACAACTGGTCACTCTTCTTCTAATGACATAGGTCTTTACTTGATGTGGTGAGTGCTGTGAAATGTGTAAGCCTGACAATTCACACACCTGAACTCCTGGGGCCAATAATACATTGTATGTTAATTAAAATAATTTTTAAAGAAAGAATGGCATGACAATGAACTGTATGGTTAGTGAATACTTAAAAAACAAGAAACTCTCAGCTCAAAGTTAGTTTCTTTTTGGTCAAGGCCAAGCAAGGATTTATCTATGGCTAATAAATGTTTTACTAATTCACAGTGTAAATATTTTAAAGTCTTAGTGTAATGCGGCTTGACATCTTCTGTAAATGAAACCCCCCATTTAATTATAACACAGAATAAAAGCAGAAAGAGAAAATATTCCCCAAACTGCACTAAGATTCAACAGTTTTTATATTTTATACATGCATGCTTTTTTCCTTTACTTTTTTCAGGAAAAGTTTAAAACCATTAACACTTTGACCATAAGCAAAAGTAAGCATTAAGCCAGACTTAAGAAAAAAAGTCAAATAATTGATGCATGTATATTGTGGATGCATTTTTCATTGCTGTAATTATCGTTTCAGTGCATCTTTTTTTTTTTTTTTTTTTGACACAGCAGTGTTCTTTTTCTTGGTTTAAGTTATACTCTAATATCAAGAACAGGCATTGTTTTCTTCCACTTCTAAAACAAAAAGTGTAACTAGAATTAAATCATCTAATCAGGTCAAGTTTGATTCACTGATATGATCTTTTCACAACAAATTTCTTTGGCTTATTAGCAAATGTTCTTACATGCAATTTTTTTTTTTTTCAAAGAAAGGCAAATAGCTGTTCTTGATTACAGATTACTCCTTCCTGAGATCTTGTAAAAACTGAAAGACTATTTAATACCAGGAATGTTTCTTTCAGGTGGCTCCATTATATGCCATTTCCTGACTTTGCACAGGAGAATGTAGCATTTCGCTGTGTGAATTAGGAGGAGGTTTACTTGTCATTCAAACTGTGAAATAAAGTCTTATCAACCATAATTTCCTCTGAAACTAGATTCAGAGGATATCTCTTTCCATGTGTCTTACTGTTCAATTTGTATAACAACAGGTATTTGATGTCTGTAAAGGTACAACTTTTATTTTCTCTCTAAATTTCCTTTATGTTTGATAAAGATGAATCAAAAAACTGGGGAGTTATGGACTAGGTTAACATACAAAATTTTAATCTATCACTGGTAAAATGGCCTACTCCAAATCTGTAAAGATGTTACCCTGTGAACTTCCAATATTAACAAGAGGAAAGACTCCTACAGTTTACAAAGAGTTACTTCCGAAAAACAGACCTCTGTTTACTTGCACAAATGGTCACAGAGAGTGACAAGTGACCCGGGGCACTAAGTTCAGGCAAGTTGTGAAGGAAAAAGAAAAATGACACCGCTGGTCAGTGACAGATGAACTTTGCATCCATCATGCTACTGCAGGGAAAACAGGTAGGGGAATTGTTGCTGCTGTCTGCTTGGACTTTTATGAGTGACATCCCATGGAGAGGTGCCAGGGGCAAAATACATAGTTGTCAGTGAGTGCCCTACTATGTATTTTGGCTTCTAAAGATTTTTTAAATTAATTCTTAAACTTAACTAGTTCTTCTTAGTAAATAGTAGCATGACTATATTTCATGCTAAGGGTCAATTAAAAAGGAATCACTAGGTTTAGAAAAGAAGCAAAGTAATGAGATAGAAAGCATTATGGAACTTAACCTGGGCCATAAAGACACCAGATTTATATTATGACTTGTGCCACTACGTACTATATGAGTGTTTCGGGGAATAGTGTACAAACACTTTCAAATGGCCACATCTTACTAACAAGGCATATGATACCTATCTGGATTGTTGGCATTATCAAAACTTGAATAATAGGATTCAGTTCTTCATTATGGTTCCATGACCTTATTGTGTTCATAAAGCAAGTGTTAGGGCAGATCACTCATCCAGAGTAACATGGAAGTGGTCTGTGCAGAAACTCAGTTATTTCAGCTACTGTCTGTTTTCTTTGTATCTTGCCTTAAAATAACAATCTTGAGTCGACTTGGGAAGAGCTTGTTCTGTCTTGTAAACTTTGAACTTTTTAAGCTTTATAGAATGAAAGAACAGAAGTGTGATTCTTATGTGAATCTTTTTATTTGTACTCAGGTCTGATTAGTAAATAAAAGTTAAATAGATTTAAATAAGTAAAGAGAAAGATTTTAAAAAACTTTTAAATAGATTTGAAAAATAATAAATTAAATACTAAATTAATTTGAGATTATGAGTATGAGAAGAGGAATAGAGATTACAAATTTCATTTATTTGGGGAAAATATCGTGATACTGAATAAGATTAAAAGGAAGACTTTCAACTTCTTCATCAACCTAACTTGGAAGAAGGAAAATTAGAGAGATAATGCTTTAAAAAAATGAAACTATGTTCCTATTTCCAGTAAGGTCTTCAATGAACATGAACTCAGCATACAACTGGGTCATCAGTGATTTTTCAAGGAAAAGTTTTGCCAAGGCAAATTTACTGTGAAAAATTTGTTTTAAAATTTCCAACCATACAACTTCACAAAGCAGTACTGGATTTTGTGGATTGTTGAGACTTCCTGTACAAGAAGATCTTAGCTCCCTCTGCATGAAATACTCATCCGCATTTAAGCCAATTTCTATCTATTGTCATGCTCTATAAAAATCACAATTCTCATCCTAAGAGTAATCTGAATCTTAGCTTAATGATTTAGTTTCACTTATCAACAATAGTTTAGGGCTATAAACATCTGTAATCATTTTAAGAGTTATTTGTGATTTCTGGGCAAATTTATTCCAGAATGATTCAAAATTGACAACAGTAACTTTCATTACCAATGGACCTGACTTTAAATATCACCCAGAGGGGACATTTCACTTCCCAAAAGGGAAGAAAAAGTTTCTCCATTGTTCTAGGAGAAATGTTATGTGTGTTGCACATATATTTTTTTAACCCAGCAATTTTCACTCTGAGGATTTATCTTAAGTACATACTCTATAACCAATCAGCAAAAAGATATGTACCAGGGTATTCCAATAGTTTGGAATATTGAAAAGCTGCAAACAAAACAAATGCTTATCAAGGTAAAACTGTTAGAAAAAATTAGAGTAGTCTCGTGTAATAGAATTCTTTCAACTTGTTAAAAAGGAATGTGATTAGATTTACAAAATAAAGCTCTCCAGGGTAGGTTGTTAGTTAAAAAAGAATCCATTTCAAAGAAGTCATGCAAATGTGACTATATCAGTGTATATGTAAAGGATAAAAGTATATAAGAATCCCTTCAAAGTGCTCACTTCAGGAAAGTGAGAAAATATTTGCAGAAGAGACTCTTTTATACCCATTTGTGTGTGTGTGTGTGTGTATTTTTATAGATATAATATTATTAGAAATTATAACCTATATATATGTGTGTATGTGTGTATATATGTATTTACTATGAAGGCAAAAAATATTAATTGCATTTTTATAACTGAACAATTATTCATATAACTAAAACTTATTACTAAAAAGTTTATTTGGGGATTATTTATGAATATGTTTATAAATTTATGTATAAACATTTACAAATAATCATGCATACTTTGCAATACAATTATCACTACTATTTATAGAATGGCAGCAAGCTAAAAATCATGTAACCTTTTCAAAAAGCATCTTTTTTTTTTTTTAAGGTTTATTTGTTTTAGAGAAGAGACAGAGAGCCCAAGTAGGTGGAGCAGAGGGAGAAGAAGAGAGAAAATCTCAAGCAGACTCTGCACCAAGCACAGAGTCTGATGCAGGGCTCAATCACATGACCCTGAGATCACAAACGGAGCCAAAGGCAAGAGTTGGATGTTTAACCAATTGCACCACCCAGGCACCCCTTTATTGCATCATATTTATTTTATTTAATTTTATTTATTTATTTATTTATTTGACCGACAGAGATCACAAGCTGGCAAAGAGGCAGGCAGAGAAAGAGGAAGGGAAGCAGGCTCCCTGCTGAGCAGAGAGCCCGATGCGGGGCTCGATCCTAGGACCTTGGGATCATGACCTGAGTCGAAGGCAGATGCTTCAACCCACTGAGCCACCCAGGTGCACCTATTGCATCATATTTAAACAGCATAAAACTTTGGGGTGAATTTTGTCATACCCATTTTACATAAGAGGAAATTATAGCTTAGTTGAATAACTAGTCTAAGGTCTCCTGGCCATTAAATGGCTGAGAATAGATTTGAACCCTTGTCTGAATCCAAAGCCTGAGTTTTGATTTATTATTCCTAATAACTCTTTAATGTGGTCATTAAAAATGAATATTAAGATATTCTCTAAGAATGTAACATTAAAAATGTGAATAATTAGCTGAAAATTATTCCATCTCCTCTCTCACTCCATTATAATGAAATAATTGTAATGTTAGAAATAATAAGCTAAATGATGATGAGCAAGGGACTTAAATCATTGTGAGTAGGTTGGTAGGTAGATACTCTGCTTTCTCACTTATAAAGTAGACATGATAATAGGTGTTATGTCTGGTTCACATTTTGTTAAAAATAAGATGAACTGGGGTGCCTGGTTAGTTCAGTCAGTTAAGCATCTGACTCTTGATTTCTGCTCAGATCATGATCTCAAGGTTGTGAGATCGAGCCCCAAATTGGGCTCCATGCTCAGCGTGGAGTCGGCTTGTCCCTGTCCCTCTGCTCCTCCTCCTGCCTGCTGCTCTCTCTCTTTCAAATACATAAATAAAATCTTTTTTTTTTAAAAAGAGCTAATATTTATGAAATGGTGTGGGAAAATGTCAAGTGCTAAATAAAGTTTTACCTGATTCAGGAAATATAATATTGAGACCTCTTTTTCCCTGATGATTCCTAATATGCATTTCATTGATTCAAAATATCTTAGTTGCATTTTTAGAATTGTTGAATAGGAAATAGCAACCTACACATTGTCTTTAAGATATAACTAAAGCCAGAATGGTTGAAAAATTTAATCACTGCTCTTTTCTCATGATGTGTAGAATGAATCCCACAATGCATTAAAGGTTATGTTCCAGATTAAATTTCATGGTCAATCATTAAAATCCCTATCTTCTAGGGGCACCTGGGTGGCTCAGGGGGTTAAGCCTCTGCCTTCAGCTCAGGTCATGGTCCCAGGGTCCTGGGATCAAGCCCCACATTGGGCTCCCCACTCAGCAGGGAGCCTGCTTCCCCCTTCTCTCTCTGCCTGCCTCTCTGCCTACTTGTGATCTCTCTCTCTCTGTCAAAAAAAAAAAAAAAAATCCCTATCTTCTATAAACTCTAGACTTCTTGCCAAGCTTTCACTTTTAAGTGTTTGGCAACTATAATTAAAACTGATTGTCCACCTACTGCATCCCTGAACCCCTACAGCTAACAGTAGGGAAAATCACACCCATGCTCATCGGTCTTTCTTTAAATTGGTGGTCAAGAACCTCAAGTAAGTCCTTTGTGCTACCTACAAATCACATGAAGTTGCATGAGTCATTCACTCTCCGCCTCTCCTAGAACACAGTTTTATCCCTTTTCTAAATTAGACTTTTGATAATTCCTCCCTTATCTTAACTGGTAGCTGACGACCTTGCATTTGTTCACTGAGAAAACAGAAGCAATGGAAAGATGACTTCTAAAAGCTTTCACACCCTACCCACCCACCTGTGTTGTATTATCTCTTCCAACTTCTTGGCTGTAACTGGAGATAAAATTGTCAGTTCTGTCAGCAAAGACCCAACTTTCCAGTTAGGTCTGATCACATCTACTCAAAGAAATCATTCTCTCCTCCCTCTATGGGTTTTTTTTTTTTTTAACTTTCTCTTTTATTGGATTTTCTCTGTCAGAATATGGTACACATTATACTGTTGTTTCTCTTTCTTTAAAGAGGAAGAAAAAAAAAAAGTCATGGGATACTTTCTTCTTGCAGCTACTGCTCTATTTTTTCTATCCCTGTACAGCAGATTTATTTAAAGAGTGGTCAGTGCTTGTTTTTTTTCATTTCCTTACCTTACTCTGTGTTTAACTTGGGTTTCCCTCCAACCTGCCCTTTGCTTCCATTTGGGCTCCCCTCCTGGGCAGTTGTGAGGTGTGAGAGCCTGGCCATCCCCCCCGCATGGCTGTATGATGGGCAGAAACCTTCTCTTCCAGCCTGAGTTTTATGTGGTGTGATAGATAATTTTGTTGTCAACTTGGTCAAGTTGGGCACTACATTACTCAGAATTCACTTCTCCATATAGTTTTGATTAGTGTACAGCTCTCCAAGTCTTTTTTTGTTTTATTCCTGTATAACTGACACAAAATATTACATTAGTTTCAGATGTGTAACATAGTGACTTAACTTCTTTGTATATTATGCTATGCTTGTCACAATGTAGGTACCTTTTGTCACCTTACAACCCTATTAAAATATCATTGACTAGTCTGTTTCCTGTGCTGTACCTTTTATTCCCTGACTTATTTGTTCCATGACAGGAAGACTCTCTCTCCCATTCCCATTCACCCATTTTGCCCATCACCCCATTCCCCACCTCTCTGGCAACCCATCAGCTATTCTCTGCATT
Source organism: Lontra canadensis (assembly GCF_010015895.1). Lineage (NCBI taxonomy): Eukaryota > Metazoa > Chordata > Mammalia > Carnivora > Mustelidae > Lontra > Lontra canadensis. The sequence goes on from NW_022631042.1 coordinate 2,060,204, forward strand.
TATAGATCAGATTCCGCTTTTTGTTTATTCATGTGTTTTGTTTTTTAGGTTCCATATATGAATGAAGTAATGTGGTACTTGTCTTTCTCAGTCTGATTGATTCACTTGGCATAATACCCTCTAGGTTCATCCATGTTGTCCCAAATGGCACAATCTCATCCCTTTTTCTGGCTGAGTAATATTCTGGGGTGTGTATATATGTGTAGACTACATTTTCTTTTTCCTTTTACCTACTGATGGAAACTTGTATTGCTTCTATATCTTAACTGTTGTAAATAATGCTTCAGCAAATATCATAATGCACTATCTTTCCAAATCCGTATTTTTGATTTCTTAATACCCAGTGGTGGGATTACTGGATCATGCTACTTTTAATTTTTTGAGGAACGTTTTTACTGTTTTTCACAATATGTGGACCCATCTACATTCCTACCAACAGAGCAGGAGGGTTCCTTTCTTTCCACATCCTCACTAAAATTTGTCATTTCTTGGGGCACCTGGGTGGCTTAGTCAGTTAAGCGTCTGCCTTCATGATCCCAGGGCCCTAGGATTGAATCCTGCATCAGGATCCCTGCTTAGTGGGGAGTCCGTTTTTCCTTCTCCCTCTGCCACTCTCCCTGCTTGTGCTCTCTCTCTCTCTCTCTCTCTCAAATAAATAAATAAATAAAACCTTAAAAAAATAAAATTTGTTATTTCTGTGTTTTTTGTTTTGTTTTGGTTTGGTTTTTAATTTTAGCCATTCCACCAAATTCTCCCATGCCCCTTTGTAGCCAAACCCTTTCTCTACTCTTAGTCCCTGGCAACCACTGATCTATTTTCTGTCATTATGATTTTGTCTTTTCTGAATGTCCTAGAACCATAAAGGTTAATATAATAATAATAGAATCAATAGAATCATAAAGCATGTATCATTTTGATTCCAGTAATACATTTGAGATTCATTCATGTTATTGCATATATTTGTTCCTGTTGTGTTAAGTATTTTTTTCCAATTTATGGGTAGAGTTCTGCTATTTTTTTCTTAATATATTTTGAAATGTTATTTTTAGGTGCATATATACTTATGACTGTTAAGTCTTCTTTTTAGTTTTTATAATCATAAAATATTCCTCTTTGGTAATACTGCTTTTCTTGAAATTTTTGCCCGATATTGATCTAGCCATTCCATCCCCCTTATGCTTAATGTTTGTATGGTATATATTTTCCAATCCTTTGCTTTAACCTGTCTTTTGTATCAAAATATATAATTTTAAAACCCCCCAGACAGCACAGATATTAAGTGTTCAGTTCAGTGAATTTTGATGATTTTGGCACTTGGGTTTGCATGTGTAATAATTGTTTTTAAAAATATTCTGCACATTTCCATCACCCTATGGAATCCAGAAGGTCCACTCAGCCTCCTGTTAATTTTCCCCACCTCATCACTCTCACAGAGGGATCTATGTTTTGATTTTTAATTACTATATAGTAGATCTATTATGTCTTGGGTGTTACATAAATGGAATGATACAATATCTTTTATATCTTGTCTTTTTCTCTCATTATGTTTTTGAGATTTTTACAGGCATAGTGAATCTGCATTTATTTATTTATTCATTCGTTCATTCATTTATGCAGTTCTTTATTTTTTCTTTTGTGACATTCTATTTTATGAATATACTATGGTTACTTCTATTCATTCTGCTTTTGATAGTAATGGATTATTTCTAGTATAGGGCAATCATGAATAAGACGGCTATGAACATTGTTATGCAAACCTTTTGGTAGACATATGCTTTCCTTACTCTTGCACCAGTATCCAGGAATGAAATTGCTGAGTCATAGAGTAAATGTATGTTTATCTTCTTAAGAAATACCCAAACGCTTTTCTTTTTTCTTTTTTCTTTCTTTTTTTTTTTTTTTTTTTTAGATTTTATTTATTTGACAGAGAGAGAGAGATCACAAGTAGGCAGAGAGGCAGGAAGAGAGAGAGGGAAGCAGGCTCCCCACTGAGCAGAGATCCCGATGTGGGACTGGATCACAACCGGAGATCACGATCGGAGATCACGACTGGAGACTCCTGAGATCACGACCGGAGCCGAAGGCAGAGGCTCAACCCACTGAGCCACCCAGGCGCCCCCCCAAATGCTTTTCTGAAGTGTATATACCATTTTGCATCTTCATTAGTATCATGTTACTTTTGTTTATTTCATATCCTTATCACTATTTGATATGGTCAGCCTTTTAAATTTTAGCCTTTTGGCAGATGTATAGCAGTATCTCATTGTGGTTTCAATCTGCATTTCCCTGTGACTTACAATGTTAAATGCCACTTCAAATATGCATTTCTTTTATGAAGTGGTTCTTCACGTCATTGTCTTTAGTTTATCCCTTAAGAGTTTATATACATATAAAACATATATTGTATATATATAATAGATAAGATAGAATATATCTTATATGATAAGAATATATCATATGTGATATATATGAGATAAGAATATTTTATCAGATATTTGTATTGTAATATATTCCTCCCATTGTATGACCTCCTTTCCCCTTATTTTTATATGATATTTCTGATGAACAGAAATTTCTAATTTTAGTCAAATTCAGCCTTTATCTTATGGTTGATGTATTTGTGTTGTATCTAAAAATATTTGCCTCTCTCAAATTTGCAACTGTATCTCTCTGTATTTTCATATTTAATTTTATGGTTGTAGCTTATATTTAGTTTTATGTTGGATCTTGAATTGATTTATCAACTGGGAGTTAAGGTCATGGTTCATTTTTTAAATTTTATTTTCATATAAATACCTACTTGTTCTAGCATAATTCATTAAACAGACTTTTCCCACTGAACTTTCCTGGTGCCTTGATTGACAGTCAATTAGATATATACATGTGAGCCTTATTCTAGGGCTCTCTTGTCTATTCCATTGACACAGATGTAAATCTTTATAATTATCATACCATCTTGTTGAACACAGATTTAAGTATGTCTTTAAATCAGATGGTTTAAGTACTTCAAAAATTCCTCTTTTTTTAGATTCCAGTTAGCTCTGCCTTTCTATATAAATTTTACAAATAGCTTGCTGATTTCCTCAAAAATTTTGCTGAGATCTTGACTGAGTTTGCATTGAATCTATAGCTCAGTTTGATGAGAAAGAATATTTTAACAATATCATATACTCAGTTTATTTAGGTTTTCTTTAATCTTTTCAGTAGTAGTTGGTATTTTTTTTAAGATTTTATTTATTTATTTGTTTGTCAGAGAGAGAGAGAGAACAAACAGGCAGAGTGGCAGGCAGAGGCAGAGAGAGAAGCAGGCTCCCAACTGAGCAAGGAGCTGGATGTGGGACTCGATCCCAAGACCCTGGGATCATGACCCGAGCCAAAGGTAGCAGCTTAACTGACTAGCCACCCAGGCATCGCAGTAGTTTGTATTTTAGTGAAGAAGTCTTGACAACTTTACTTAATGGCTAAATACTCATTGATGTCATTGTGATTTAAAAAAACATTTTTTTTTAATAAAAACAATTTGAGTTGTTAGCTGTATAAGAAACTTGAATCTATAACTATGCTAACTTTATGTAGAAGTCTACTAGGTTATTTTGGTAGCTTCCATTGAGTTTTCTACTTACACATCATGTTTTCTATAAATGTTTTATTACTGCTTTTTTATTTTTTATTTTTTTCCTTTTTCTTTGGCTAAAAGTTCAAGTATAATGTTGATGGTGAGTGGTTGTGATAATAGTTGATGATGATGATGTTGAATAGATGTGGAATGGTTAGACATCTTTTTCTTGTTTTCCTAATTGTGGAGAATAAATGTTTAATGCTTCACCACTATTTTGATATTAGTTATAGGATTCTTATAGATGGTTTTTTTAAGATTAAGAAATATTGCTTCTCGCCATAATATGTTGAAAGTTTTGACTGATAGTAAGAGTTCTATTTTATCAAGTTCTTCAGTCTCAATTGAGATGATCATAAAATTTTCTTCTTTTATTCTATTAATGTGGTGATTCACACCAATTTTTTTTTTATGTTGAACAGTTTTACATAACACAATTGGTCAGTTTGCACTGATCTTTTTTATATGTTGTTACATTAGATTTGCTAATGACTTTTTAAAAAATGTTTTCTATACTCGCAAAATCTGTCTAGAAGAAGTATTATTTCATTCTGTCTTTGTGAGGTTTTATTATCAGGTATACTGCTCTCCTGAAATGAATTTGACTATGGTTTGTCCCTTATTTATGAAAGTATTTGTATAAGATAGTTATTATTTCTTCCTTCGATGTTTGAAAAATTTTCTGGCTTATCTATCTGAGTCTTGAGTTTTCTTTGTGGGAGGAATTTTATAATGGATTCAATTACCTTATTTAGATAAGACTATTGAAATTTTTCCATTTCTTCTGTCAGTTTTGGTAAGTTATGCTTTATAAGAAATTCACCTATTTCATCTAAGTTTTCATAAATATTAACCTAATGATGTTCAATAAATCACCTTATAACCTTTTAATATCTGTATGATTTACAACAGTGCCTTTTCTTTCAGTCCTGTCACTCATAATTTGTGATTTTTCTCCCTTTTTTCTTGACCAGTCTAGCTAGAGGTTTAACAGTTTAACTTCATTAGTTTGTTAATTTTATTAACTTTAGATGTTGATTTGTCATTTTCACTTCACTGATTTTTCCTCTTATTTTAGTTATTTTCTCTCTTCTAGTTAATTTGGTTATAACTTACTCCTCTTTTTCTACCTTCCTAAGATGACAGCTTAGGAAAAGTGATTTCACTTAGGAAAGTGATTTCTCTCCTTTCTTTGTATCTATAAATATCATTCAAAGCTCTGCTTTAACTATATTCCACATATCTTGATATATTGATATCTTGATTGTCTGGATCAGGAGTTTGGGAAGTGTTTTGCTGGGCTGTTCTGGGTCACATTTTTCATGCAGTCAGTGATGTCTGAAGTTAGCACAGTGGAATGCTGAAGCTACTGGAAGTTAGTCAGACCCTCCCCCCTCCTTTTCTTTCTGTAGTTTCAGAGCTTAAGAAACCTTGTATGGTTTCTCCACCAGAGTTAGTTTAGAATTGCTTGTGTTGTCATAACCTCAAGACATTCCTTCTGCTTACTGGTAGCTCAGGACTCCAAAGGCAAGTGTCCTAAGAACACTAGGTAGCAGCTATACCACACTCAATCACCTAGCCTTAAATGACACATGATGTTACTCCAGCATCCTCACGAGACTGCCAAGATTCAAGGATGGGAGAATAGAAGTCATTTTGATTATAGAAGGAGTGGCAATTTACATCTCTTCTTACATTTTAAGAAGAGAATGCCAGGTGGGAGAAACTGTAGCTATGTTAGAAAAATACAATGTGCTAAATCATCTTTGACCCGTGGTTGTGTATTACTTTTTAACCAAATACACTTTTACTTATTTCTTTCCCTCCTCTGCTCCAAATGTAATTATTAAGAATATTTGTTTACTTCTTTATTCCTTTACCAAGTGGTGTCTAGCACATGGTAGATACTCATAAATATTTGAATATATAAATAAATGCATTGATTTTGTCTCCTGCATCATGAATTTACTAATTGCATTTTTCTTACCTGGAAGTACTTATTTTTAAATTTTCAGTGTCTAAAGGTAAAAGTACTCTTGGCTCAGTAATCCAGTATGAATTCCATTTGCTTTTTTTTTCTTTGTCTTTTATGATACTTGGAGCATTGTTAACATTGTCAGAAGTCTTCACATGCACTGTCATTTTGCCCCTTTTTTTGTGTTTATAGATTTAATTCCTTTTCCACTTGCCAACAGTTAGTAATTCCACAACCAAGCTTTTTATAGCTTTAATCTAAATCTTCTTTGTGGGTGGCTAACCTTCGGCAGTCGCTGTTTGAAAAGTCTCATCTGAAGTATCTATTTTCATGGCTCTGTTTTAATATCAGACATGATCCAGAAATCTTCATAGCACACATATTTGTTCTGTCAAAATAAAATAATCAGGACTGCTGCCTTGCTTATGCTCAGTAGAAACACTGTAAATAAAACCAGTGCTGTAGTCAGTTATCTAAAATAACAAAATAGTTTTACGTCTTAAAATATACTCAAGAGTTAAGGCAGGCATGAAAGTAAGGTAAAATGTATTCAAGTGGCACATGAACTGTCACTTCCCCTGGCCCTTCCATGCTCCGCTGTACTTTCTATATCCTTTTCACTGAGAATTGTCCGTGGGTTTAGAACAGAAGAGGGGGAAGGTAGAGGGAAAGGTTACGTGTGCATTCTCCTTCTCTAATTTCTGATTTATGTTCTAGGAGCTACAAACAGGAAAGAGAAAAGCAATTTGTTATTGTCTTATTTTTAGGTCTTTAAACCACAACAACCTGGGATTGGTACAGGTGGTTAATACTCCTTATTCTAAGTTAGTGCTCGATCCAGCAGAGAAGTCATTGAATATAGAAATTATTTAATTCTCTGGCTCTAAAGAATTAGTTTTTTCACCTCTGTTAAAAATAAGCATTTTTTCACCCTCTTTTAAATAAGCTTTTTCATAGGGACTACACAAGGAAAAACACCAGTGAACTAGTAGGTTCTCTCTGCCTTCTTAGTGTTCACCTTCTCACTGAAGCTCTTTTATATTGTTACCACTGCATCATTCTGCTCAAGTCCCTCTGATACAACAGTTTCTGGAAACACCCCCTTTCCTTTACTTTCTTCTGTACAGCTGACACATATTGATACTTTCAGAACATTGCTTTATTACACACTTAGAAAGAATAAACTATAATAATAAAGGAACTCCAATGAAATCTGTATTGAGTTGAAATAAAAAGGAAGTTTTAACAAAATCTTTCGCTACAATATACAGAATATGGGTCTTCAAGGCCTGAGAAACCTAAAGTATTAGTCATTACCTTGCTGACATACTGTGATCTCTCAAACACTTGGCTGTTTCTCTGTGGTAGATGCCATCTTATTACCTACCACACAAAAGCTATATTCAGGGAATATATTCCCTGTCCTTATTCAGATGAGGGGAGAAATGCTCTTTCTATACAATTACCAGTTTGAAAAGCACGACTTTCCGATGGTTTTCTGGCCATCTGTGATGATATACATAATGAACTATCTCACGCTTCAAGTTAGTCCCAACATCTTGCTTAGAGAAAAGTTATTTGACCCATTACAGCTCCATGAACCAATGTAATTTTAACTGCATGACAACCATAATTACTATGCCACACCCATTATAATTATAGGCCTTCTGTGGATGCCATCCTAACACATTAGTATGATGTCTTGAAGTCGTGGAAAAAACCAATTGAATTGTTTGAACCAACATATAATGTTGCAGGGCCATCTTACTCTATTTTTTATTTTGTTTTATACACATAGACACATACATAAAGTTATATTTAATACACAATTAAATTCTTGAGTACAGTATGTCTTCCTGTTTTATGTCCAAAATAGACAGAAGTCAATACATATTTGTTGACTGCTGGAAGAATAGCCCTTAACCTCCTTTTGATTAACAAAGAATTCTCCATGGTCTGTGGTCTTTGGAAGTCTCTGAAAATACATAATGCTTACATACTTTTTCCAGCCCTTTTCAGGATGGATTGCTTGATTCACAAAGACTTTCTTCCATTATTCATCTATGTAGGCATCAACGTTTATTTCCTTTAATTTCTTAAAATTAGCTTTTTAAAAATCAGCTAAGGTTAGTAGGGGAGCGGTTAATGTCACTTGGCCTGAGGAAACACCAATAGTAGACTGGTGTATAATTATAGAGAAATTAATTTTGGAAACTAGAAACTGAGAACTCCTGATTAAATACTGAGTAAACACTGAGTAAATACTTTGGTAGATTCATGTATTACACTCCTATGATGTTCTATTTGTTTTTATTCTATCAATCTGATTACTGTACATTTCAAGATACCTTTGGATTGGTATCCCCTCTTTGAAAATGTTGTCTATCTCGAATACTTTGTTCTTGTGTATCATAATGTAATAGCCATTGTAAAGAAAAAAACTTTTCTTTAATGCTTTACTTTATAGCAGCTTTCCTCTTTTATTAAAAAAAAAATCAGAGCTAGAAATAGAAAATTAATGCTATAAAAGCATCAGATTAATTTTGAAATTTGATTTGTAAAGCTTTTAAGTGAAATATATTCTACTAAAATGAAAAGGAAAAAGAGTATCTCATCTTAGAAGCATATTACATAAGAGTATCTTTGTTACAATATCAATTTAAGTAATAGACTACAAACTTGAAAGAAACATGCAAAGGAGAATGGCCAAAGTAGAGAGTTACTTTGAATACTAGCAATAAAATGTAATTACTAGCTCAAATGATACAAAATCCCACCTACCATTTTTGTCTATTTTAGTTCATCCTGTTATCCCTTTTTTATTGCAGAGCTGGTCTTCCAGGAAAGATTGGCCACTAAAGCTTACTTTCCTTTGATTTACCATATATCACTCTTTGTTTGGTCCCTTTGGGAATCACCTCAACCATCCAGAGACCCTATTGTAAAACTTCTTGTGATCTTTTATTCTGAAGGATGATAAATAAAAGCACATAGAACTGAGAAGCTGTTTAGGTGATAGTCACAGGGATTCTGCTTTGTCTGTGTTCCTGTCATGGAATTGAATTACTGGTACTTAACCCAACATAAATGATAGTTTAAAACTGGGGAAGACAAATGAAAAGACTTTTAGATAAATAAACAATTTCTCTTGCAGAATAAGTAATTTTTCCATTGTTTCCACATATAAACAATTGAATATTTAGCCCCTCAGAAGAACATAGGATAAGTAGACAAAGGAAACACTATGATTTAAGCTCAGTCACAATAGGAATGTATTAATTTTTGCCCCATTTGCATTAGAGAAGCATTCTAAAACAATTTACACTCTGATTGATTAAATCACATTTATGATTAAATCACGTTAAATCACATTTTGTCACATCGACTAAAACACGTATCTTGTCACCTCTATGTTAAAACATTGAATGTCTCCCATCATTATTAAACTTTGTTTGAACTTAATTACACTGCATCTAGGAATCTGACTCCTTTGTCTACTTAGAAAACTATTGACTGTTCAGTGTGCAATTATAACTATATCTCATCTTGTATAATCTTCTCTGACTTCTCCAGGGAAAGGCCATTACTTTCTCTTCTGTTTTATTCTGCAAGTAGTTCTATCAGTGTACTTATTATGATGTATTATAAGTGTCTGCTTTTGTATATTTCTTTCCTGCTCAACTGGAAGCCTTTTGAAGGCAGAATACTCAAGTCTTTGAATCTTTATACCAATGAATGCTGCTGAAATTGAGTTTTACCACATTCCCTTCTGTTAATAATTACAGACGCTGGCTTCATCTATTATTCTCTATTGTAGATTAAATTTTTAGGCTGGTTTTATTATGTTTCTACCATTAAATTTAGGTAGCCTTGCCATTCAAGCTCTGCTTTGAAACATCCTTCATTTCTTCTACCCATTAGCCAAAGTAAATAAAAACAAAATGCTTCTTCATTGAATTTCATTCAAATTCAATGATTTCTGGCTGTAAATGAGTGTAAGCTTTATAAAAACTAGTTGGATTTTGAACTTGGCAAAATATGACATCTTAGTTCAAAGAAGAAAACCTTTAAAAGACAGACTCATAAGATTCCAAGAACATCAAACAGGACATAAAACATCATTTGATGACTCAGGTGTCAGTGAATCATAATTATGGAAACTAGATTTCCTCTCATGTGGTCATGGCAGAAAAGGCAAGTTTAAATACACTTATTTTTCCTCCACATACAAACTTGAAATCATTAAAAAACATCTATTTTCCCAAAATGTCCTCTAATTAGGGCTGCCCTTTGTGTAAAATATTTAGAGCAGCTAGATTGTTAAGAGAAATTATGTCTCCAAATAGTTGTGCCTTGTGCTATTAATGTTAAATTCTATTATTTCATTCGACTCTGGGATAATGATAGTGAATCATATTTGAAATATTTAAGGCTTATAAAGCTTTATATAGCATAAAGATCTTGAAAATATTATACAACTTAGTTGTTTGTTTCTTTGCCAAAACTAAATGTTGACTCAAACACAATAAAACACACTCGCATGCAAGTACACACACACTCTCACCCTCTTCTGTGTATGTGTGGGTATGGAAGAAAATATGAAAGTCTTTGAGACAAATGACTTCTGTTGTGAACCTGCACCATTTTCCAACATCTGGCCTTCCCAGCCAATCCGTTTCTCATATATCCATCTCATGAACCCTGTTTGTTTAATAAATCATCAAATACAGGGCCAGATTACTTGTTTACATGGGAAAGGTTAGAATTCCTTATTTTTTTACATCAATCTGACTGAATAATTATGATCTACCTAGTTTGAAAACACATACCTAAACTGATCATGTTTATATCTTTTTAAGGACAAATGGAATGTCCATTTTTCTATTCTCTGAAATTTTAGCTATCTTTAGAATTAAACAATCATGTTTGTCTAGAAAAATTTATTATCTGTTCTGTTAGCATTATATAGGAGTTCCGTAGTTCTTATAAAAAAAATGTCTCCTTGCTTGGAAAGTATGTTACTTAGTTAATTATGTTGTTTAGGTCATATGTATGTCACAATATCCTTTTAATTATTTTGAAGTATTTAGAAGTATTCAGCGGGATTTATCTGAAATGGTTGATTAGTTCTAGAAGGCTTAAATATCAAAAGCTAATACAATGAGTATAATGTGTTAAGCTTCTCTACTAACAGTCAAGGAGGGAAGTAGTGTTGGAGCTCATTAGGAACTTTTTTTTTTTTTTAGATGAGTACTTTATTTTTAATTTTATTTTTTATAAACATATAATATATTTTTTCCCCAGGGGTACAAGTCTGTGAATCGCCAGGTTTACACACTTCACCGCACTCACCATAGGAACTTTTTAAATTCAATTTGTAACTGATTTCATGAGTTACACTTGGAGAGGAGAACAGTAGTGTTGTGAAAATTTTCTTCTTTTGAATTGTTGCAAAGAATACACACGAACAAAAATGTGCTTTACAAAAAGGTAGAATAGCTGATTGAATATTTAAATTTGTCTTAATCTTAGAACTACATAATTAGTGCACTGTTAGGTTTATTTACTCATTTCTTACATATAATAAAAATTATACAATATTGGTTGAGGTCCATTGACCAGATCAATCAAAAAATACTTTGTGGAACAGAGACATTGAACATAAATGGATGATGGATGGATGGTTAGAAAGATAGATAGATATGCAGATATTTAAACTGCCACTACAGGAAGTAAAGGTTTAAGAAAGAAATTGAAGTAGGAAATCTCTGGGGAGGAATGTAATTTTTTTTTTTTTTTTTTTTTTTTTTTACAATGTGACTAAAGAACCACTCTTTGGCAAAGTGACCTCCCTGAGGTAGGAAGACTTAAGGTCATGTTCAGGGAATGTATTTATGCTGAAATAATAGCAAATACAAAGGCTTCAAGCAGAAATGTGCTTGGAGTTTTCAAGGAACAGCAAAGAAGTCAAGGTGGCTGTGGAGGAAGAGGGATAGGAAGTGTGGTTGAGGACATATCAGAGTCTACATAGTGACAAATTAATCTCCAAGTCCAATACCCTTGAGTCTTTCCATAGAATTCTTATTGCACTGAGACCAGATATGGCTCCTTTCATGCTGAACTCACTAGAAAGAGTTTTTTTTTTGTTTTTTTACAAATGTGTGTATTATATTATAATGAATTGAAATGTTACAATGATTACAATAATCTACTGGAAAACAGGTTTAATATTTTATTCAGCAGTGTAACACTAGAATTTGTTAAAATAGTTTTCATTAGATGGACAATACACAACTTTTCTCAATGAATAAGTGTATCATTCAAATCCCTTTTTACAATGACAGGTAGCATAACATGGTTAAGAGCACAGGCTGGGATTTAGACTGACTGGGTTTGAATTCTCTTTAGAGCTGTATTTTTCTGCATACCATAGAGATTACAATTAATATCCTAAGTTTAGAACAGTATAATTTTCACTGATACCAAATTAGCATACAAAACTCTGCTTTTGTATGGTTCTGCTTCTTCCTTTTATGTTGATATCATAAACTATAAATTTATATATCCCCAGTAATAGATTTATAATTATTTTATGCATTTATCTTTTAAATCAGAAAAATAAAAAGTAGAGTTACAAGTCAAAATTTCAATAACTACTACAATGTTTGTACCTATAAACTAATATGAAGTAAGTAGTATTCCTCACATCTAAGTTGATGCATGGGAATAAGTGATTATTAATACCAATATAGAATGAAAAATTGAAAAACTGTGCTATTTTGTAAATTAGTAACTTGTTATTATAATTGAAATTGTTCAAATGTAAGCAATAAAAATGTTTTCCAGGGTATTAAGTTAAATTACTATACAATTAAAATTTTTGAACAGAAATTATTATGATAGTAAGTTTATAGTTGAAATAAAAAAATTTGTAATGGAAACATAAACTAGTCATAGAATTTTTGATGGAAGGAAATAAATTTATAACCCATCTGTATCTCTTTATTTTTTTAGGAAATTTCAAGGGAATATTCCTGTCTTCTGTCAAGTAAGTAAACATTTTATCCAGTAATATTCATCAATATAAAATTCCAAAAGGTTTTCATTACCTTATGAATTCTTGACCAAACAACATTTTAGCTATCTATATTTGTAATAAATTTATAGTTTGTAGTGAGTCTTGCAATGAGTGCAGAGCATCTAAAACATGTTTGAACTATTTATCTGCAATAAAGCAGAGAACTACTAAATCACGAAGTAAGTAAAACACTTTTTATTCATGGTGGGAGTGGAGTTTCTCTGAGCCAGAATTAAATATCTATTTATAAAACAGCTAAATTTAAAAGAAATTTAGTACAGAGCCTAAATTTGAAAGTACTTTAGCCAGTTACAGTAATCAAGCAAATTAGGGTTTTTCAAAGGTTTATGCCTTAAAAATTGCAGGTACCATGGGATCCTTAATGAAAAAGCCAGGAACTGAATTTTATTTCTCCTTGGAACAGAATCATTCTTCTAATTAGTATGTTATATTAGAGCTGTGGCTCCATGTGGATTAAAAATAGATGAACAGCCTCTGCTTCATGTTCCCCTGTGAAACGTTTGTCTTTACTTTGAAGCCATCTTTCCAAATATTATTTTAAATCATACCTGTCCATTTTCAAAGAAAAGGGGAAAGAAATAAAAACTTGAGAACATTGCATTTTTCTGAATCTCGAGTTTCTATAATTTTTCCAATCTGTTATCTAACAGAAGGTTATTAGTCTAATTGAGATAACTCCTGTCTTATTTTAAACCCAAAGTTCCATGTTTGACAGATTTTTTTTCAACTTCAAATCTTCACATTTACAGAGTAAATGCATGTGACTATAACTTCCTTTTAGAAATGCTGATTGGCAAAGGGTAACCACCAACAAAAAGAGTTCACAAATATCTTGCCAGTTACAAAAGATATCAAAGATTTTCGTAAATCAGTTCAAACAAGTCTAGATTACATGGATGTACTTTTGAGGTCTTGTGGAATTAGGACCACATTATGCTTTAAAGAAATCCTAGGAGTTTAATTAACCAAATGGAGACCACTGCTATAATGACTAAAGACATAAGGTGTAAAATATAGAATATGAAATTAGATAGCATTTATTGAGTATTAAAAATGTGCTAGGTGATTTGGATGCTACATCCCTATCATAGAGGTGAGAAAAGTAAGCATAGTATATATTTATATTATCTAATGATACCCAGCTTGTAATTTTGATTTACAAGCAATTTTGATGTTTAAAACCTGTTAAAAAAAACCCCTCTCACTTGAGAACTTGAGAGCCTATGCTCGAAATTATACTGTCTTCAATGACTAGAAAACCAGGACACACACACAAGCAAACTGATCTCATCTTAAATTTTAAATAAGAAAAATGCCAAAACAAGCCAAAAATGTCATTCTTCATGTCTGCAAACATTTATTTTTTAAAATTCCGATCTACAGAGAAGTTTGAAAATAATCAGAATTAGCACCTATATAGCATATCAACTAGATTTATCGGGTATCAACCATTTTGCCACATTAGCTTTCTGCCATATTCTGCAATATTTTTCTCTGAATGGTTTTTAAGTAATTGTAGACATTATGAAACACAATCCCAAAATATACCAGCATGGTTATTCTCAAAGGTAGGATATTTTCCTACTTAAATAGCAATTTTTTATCACACCCAAGAACTTTGATTTTGATTTTACAATGTCAAAAAAAAAAAGATCTGAAACTCGTTAACAGACAAAAGAGATTACTGAGTTTCCTTTGGTACACTCAGTAGTACGACATGGTAAATTTTCTATCAACTATTTTATACCTTCTGTGCTTTATAAAATAGAAGTGGTTAACTTAGAGATTTTTGTCTGTACAGATGCATATGATTTCTGTCTATTGAAAAAGATAACCATGACACCTATACTGTATTGCCATCATCTTATATCTAACCCAGCAATGTAATCTTAATAATCTTTCATTAATTTGCCTATTAATGACTTAGTTCATCATATAATCTGTGGTTTAACTTTAAGAGCTTACTGATTCCTCACTAACTGATAACCTAGATAAAATCTTTGACATATATATTTATTTTATATTTGTGTCACATTTTTAACTTCTTGAAAATTATACTTTAATAGTAATCTTCTTTAACATAAGTCCTTATTCAAATTTCCCCAAGTGCTTCAAGAGTATTCTTTATAGTTCTTTATTGGTTTGATTATTTTGATCCAAGATTTGGTTAAGTATCCTGTATTATAATTATTTTACATGTCCCTCTAGTTTCCTTTAATGTGGAAGAATAGTCCCCCCATTTCACCCTTTTTTTTGTTTGTTTTTTTGTGATATTGACCTTTTTTTTCTTTTAAGTATGCAGGCTACTTATGTTCTAGAATGTTCCACCCAAAAGATTTATCTGAATGTTTAGTCATGATTAAAATCAGGTTGAACAATTTTGACAAGAATACTGTAGGTGATATTGTGTATTTGCTATTATATGAAACTTATATAACAGCAATGGCCCTTTTTTGGTGGGAATGTTAAGTTTAGTCATGTGGTTAAAATGATTTCCAGGATTTCACTTGGTACTCTGGTTGACTGATAACTAGTAACTTGGTTAATGGGATTTTTCCATTATAAAGTTACCTTTTATTTCACATACTTATCAAGCTATCTGTGGGTGTTATTTTGGGACTATGTAAAGATCCTATTCCACAATAGTATTTTAGCCAATAACTTAGCAGGTTTTAATGATTCTTGCTTGGACCAATTATTACACTGGTATTTGCAGAATGAATTATTTTATCTTAAAACATCAGTGTGTATGGGTGATAGAAGTGGTTAAAGGAGCTCAGGATTGGAATCAAGAGATAAATGTACAGATATTCTTATACATGTGCATATCTTTCAAATTTCAAAGAATGATGAACACTTGATTATTAACCCATTTTAAGAAAATATATATGGGCTAATAATGAAGGGGCTAAGCCATATATATGATTATAAGGTTCAATAAAATATCATTTGATAAATTTATCAAGAGTTTATAATGAAGTGGTGTGTGTGACCTTAAGCCTAATTGTCCCCATCTGCTATAATTGGAATAATAATACCTACTTCGTAGGACTCTTTTGAGAATTAGGATATTACCTGTAAAGCATAGATCATATTTACTAGCATGTAACAATGATTTTTAAATGCTAGTTATTTTTACTGCATTACAGTGTCCTACCCATAAAGTGATTTTGTATGTTTAATTTTAACTAATATAAAACAATGGAATAGATGGAATAAAATCTAGGCTGCTTTCAAATCTTTTTTTCTACAATGTTTTTGGTTTCTTACCTTAAATCCTTGGTTCATTTTTTTTTTTAATGGCCCACATAAAATCTTTAAAGAAGAATTTCATTCTTAAAATGAAATTTCATTCTTAAAATGAAATTTCATTCTTTCATCTAGAGAAGATGTGGCAATGGCAACATTCTATATATATGGTGGCAGGTATAAAAATTAAGTTCCTAAATGGAAGTCAGTAGTAGTGAGAAAGAAATATAAGAGTAATGATTTCAGGAGCACTTGGGTGGCTCAGTTGTTTAAGCGTCCAACTCTTGATTTCTGCTCAGTTCATGATCTCAGGGTCATGAGATCGAGCCCCATGTGGGGCTTCATGCTCAGCAAGGAATCTGCTTAAGATTCTCTTTCTCCTTCTCTCTTTTCCCTCATGTACTCTCTCTTAAATACATAAATTTTTTTAAAAAGAGTAATGATTTCAGGAGTATGTATAGAAAATTAAATGAGAATTATTAAAATATTTCATGTTTGTAAAAAATGGTGTTTCCTTTGGAGGTTAGAAAAGCAATTTTTTATTAATTCTTTATATTTGTCTTAAAAAAAAAGAGTGCTCAACAATCAGAAATGGAAGTTTGCTTTGTGCACTGAAAATGTAAGGACATTGCATGTGTGTGTGTGTGTGTGTGTGTGTGTGTGTGTGTGTGTGTTGGGAGAAGGCTGTTTGACATCTTTATGTGGAACACTTTTTAAATTTAAACAAGTTTCCTTAAACTTTGAACAATTTCTGTGGAGCACTATGTCCTAAGAAAGTGTCATTGCGAAGGTATCTCAACCATAGGTTTTGTTTCTGCTTATACTTTTGAGTTAAAATGGAAGAAGTTATGGAAGCAGTTTAGGAACTTTAAAAATCCTTCATAGACAAATAAAAAGAGTTGCTTTTAAAATAACTCATCCGGTCTAATCTTTACTCCACTTAGAACACAACTACAAAGATTGCTCATCAGGAAAGGATAAAGGGAATATGCTGATATTTCTTCGTGAATGATCTAGCTCTTGTTTTATTTGCCTCTTACTTTGAACCATTTCTATATCAAAGTCATGTCTAGTAATGAAAGAGCTTTGGGGGGATTTCTGACTGACAGGTACCATTACTAATAAATTGCCTCAGAATGTAAAAATGTGACCCCTCAGGTGGTTCAACCACATTGTTTGCAAACTGTGACTAAGTATCAAATTCCAGCTTTTCTCCTAAGCACTCACCATGGAACAATACAGTCGTATTCTTTAGTGCTTTGGCATTGATTGTGTAGGTCATAATTAGGGATTCAGCTGGGGATGAATGGAGAAGAATGTGGTTGTGCAATTGGCTGTAACCAATCTGACCCTGCTTGATCCTTACTCCTTGAAAACCTGTGACCTCCTGTAGCCTCTTGCATGATCCATGTATGTGGTTTGCACTGCCTCCCCACCAACCTTTCATCAATAGGCTTTTCAAGCCATTACTTTGCTTTGTAGCCTTATCGAGGCATACATTTTGAATGATCATAAATACCATCTAGGAGTTCAAAGTTTAAGTAAAGTCACAGTGGGTTTCTTAAGAAAGAAAGTGAGAAATGTTGCTGAACTTTATAGAAATCATGCATTTTAAAAATAAGCACATATTTGAATTAGGGAAGAACTACAAGAGAATGGATAAATAGGGAGAGAGATACAAGGTGCCTATTTTATAGAATCTATTCTATCGCTAGGATTCAATTTCACAGATTTTACTGAATCCATTAAGATCCCATTTACAGGTGATCCATGACCTTTCGTTGAAAGAAAGAAAACAAATCTGAATCTAAAACACTGTCTTTCTAATCCAGCTCTTTCTTGTTTGCATAAGAGAAAAAAAATCAGAAAATTTCTCAATATCTATAGGAAAAAACTTAGGATTTTTCAATGAAATTTTTATGTATCTTTTAAAATATAAAAAGATAAAGATAAAATATAAAAAATATATATATTTATATATATAATATAAAATATACGTATCTTTTTAAAATATAAAAAGTTTAATAAATTTGAGCTCATTCACTTTTTCCACCTTTTTTGTTGTAACAGTGGAATCAAGAATATATCATCATATATACACATTAATATTAAGAAGTACTGTTATGTTAGGAGTCTATTTTTTAAAATGGGTTTAATATAAAAGACCAGTTTGGCTGTACTTTGGAAACACCATAATGGAAATAACAGAACACAGAGTCAATGATTCATAGTAATTAGGGAGCAAGGGAGAACTAGCATTCTAGTATCCCTGCAAGACAAATTATTTTTGATGATAAGATGTCTGATTACATCCCACTCAAGTTTATGCTCCAGTAACTGTGCTTCCTACTTTATCCCTTAAGTATGTTTAATTGTTAAAATAGAAGTCCATAATCACAATCACCCTATAATATTAATAAAAAACAAAACAAAAAAAAACAAACAAGTAGACCCTACCATTTTCCCCCTATTCCAGAGATCAAGTATTGCATAGGGAAAAAGGCTGTCTCTACACCTCCATTGATGTTTCTGAGATATGGTTAGCTTTTTCTTCTTAACACACACTTATACAAAGACACATAAATGCACAAGCGTACAAACATTTTTTCATACACTGACACTGCAAATCCATAACCTTCTCTTCAATCTTAAGATCTGGGACCCATGAAAAGTTATACCCCCCTCAAGAAAAGCTAGGAGAAATTCCATCTAATAGTTGCCACTGTGTCAATATAAAGCTATTTTTTTAGGTGCAGATATCCTGGGAAAATAGTCAAATGGCTTTTAAGAGACCAAGTGTGAAGAAACAAATACTTTTGAATGCTTTAAAGGCATGGGGTTAAATGCTCCCCCAAGCAATTTGCCATTTCCGTGTTAATTCAGCTTGTAGAGACATATAATTAGAAACTCTAATACCTGCATTTTTCTTCCCTTTATGAGAAAAACATGTGCTAGTGCACAGAGTGGTGGATACACTGGGAAGGGAACCCTTTGTAGGGTAGCTTTATATCTCCTGCTGAAAGCCACAACTACTGCATTTCCAGCAGAAAACAAAGCAAAATAACACTTTATTCCTTTATTGGAAACTAGCACCCCTCCTTAAAACTAAAATTGGTGCTTTCATGTAGCATTAGTTATTTTCTTCTTTACAGGTGTTGAACAAAGTAGCCTGGGGAGTATGCAATCTGGGCTGGGAATTAAATCCAGGTTGCTTGCTTAACAGTATAATACATTACCATATAGGCACTGGTTGACATTAAAAGAATGCCTTTTATCTTGAAAATTATAAAAGAAAAATGCTGTCTGATGAAGAACCACAACAGCTTATAAAGAAAAGCACAGTGCGTATAGTTATATGTATATATATACACACACACATATATAATGTATAATATGCATATATATTAGGATATAAAAATATAATGATTCATGTGAATTTGTGTTTTCCTTTAAAAAGCAAACAATTGATCATATAATACAAAAGGGATAACATTAGTTATGTTGTTCTTGATTCTTGTAAAAAGCCTAAAGAAATAATTATTCATTTAATTTGGCTTTCCCAGTGGGAAAATTGTCTTTAAAATGAATTTATTATATAATTAATGCTACTCCCTAATGCGATCTGTATTATTCTTTCCAAACACTAAAAAAATGAAAAATTTTTGAGAGAAAAGTATAATATTCATATTTCTTTAATGATACTAAAACTCTTGTATTTTATACCTCATAACCAAAGAAACTTGGGACCAAGTGCATGATTCTCTGAGAAATAAAATTTTTTTTTTTTTTAAGATTATTTATTTATTTATCTATTTGACAGACAGAGACCACAAGTAGGCAGAGGCAGGCAAGGGTATGGGGAAGCAGTCTCCCCGCTGAGCAGAGATCCTGATATAGGGCTCCATCCCAGGACGCTGGGATCATGACCTGAGCCAAAGGCAGAGGATTTAACTCACTGAGCCTCTCAGGTGCCCCAAGAAATAAAATTCTTGCATAATTATAGTAGTTTCTCTCTAAATTAATTTGCTTTAAAGATATCTCTTTCCACCAATTGTATTCCATTTTATAATTTTTCTCGCCTAACTTATTTGGTCCAAGAATGTCACTAATTCAGAAAACACATTTACCTTCATCTCATTTGGAAACAGTTAAATCAAGCACATACAAATATAGATTTTTTTTTTCTTTTTAATTCAAGAAGAATTTAAACAATAGATTGTTTTCTATCCAAGGGTAATTAAATGAGTTCCGAGGAGGAGAACAATCTTCTGACCATGAATTTCAAGTAAATGCCGAGTCGAATGTTAATAATGCCAAAATTACTATCCCCTTAAGTTTTGATTTAAAAATATCTGGACCTGGGGTGCTTGGGTGGTGCAGCTGGTTAAGTGTCTGCCTCTTGGTTTCTTCTCAGATGGTGATCTCAGGGTCGTGAGGTCTATTGAGTGTCAGGCTCCGGGCTCAGCAGAAAGTCTGCTTGAGATTCTCTCTCCCTCTCTCTTTTTCCCTCCTTCTTGTGTACTCTCTCTCTCTCTCTCTCTGAAAATAAGTAAATGAATTTTTAATAAAAATAAAAACATTTGCACAGTTGTAAAAATGCCAAGGACATAACACTAAATGGTCTGATATGAAAGGTGCCATCGGGATTTGTGTAGTGTGGCAGTCCGAGGATGACAGAATTTAGAGGGATGCGGAAGTAAAACAGTTCATTGGACTGTCACGCAACTGTGATTTTAAAGTAAGAAACTGAGAAGGGAGGTGATGTATGTGAAATATGTGGTACCTCTGAAAATGAGAGAAAACACTCTTCCAAGAAGTGAGTAGTCAGAAATGTCATAGGCCACAGTGATATTAATCAGGACGAAAAGTGAGAAAAAGGTACCAGATTTATTTATGTCAAATGAAACAGCATAAAGTTCTTGCTATAGGTTCTGGGATATGGCAGGCACATAAGAAATGGTAGCTATTATTACTTTCAACAAGGAGGTATGGGATGAAAGCCTTAAAAGACCGGATAGATAGGAAAGTGAGGAAGTAGCTGGATTAAACATGTTTGGAAGTTGAGAGACAGGAATTGAAAATGAATTTGCAGTCAACACATCTTTTGGTTGTTTTGTTAGTTTGCTCATTTTTACTTTTCAAATAACTGACCAAGTCACTTGAAAAAGTAAATTGAATAAGACATGAGTCAGCTAGCACAGTGCCTGGCATGCAAAAATGCAAAGAGGAAACAATCGTTTTGTTTACCGTATGTCATACCCAGTTTCATAAGCTTTGCATGATTTATCTCACTTAATTATCACAAAAGCTCATAGGCTAAGTGCCACTCTACCAGAGACAGCCCATCATTCCAATATGTAGATTTACATATAAGGAAACGAAACTCCGTAAGGACTTTCTCAAAGTCAATCACCTAGAGAGTTTTGTCTGACTCCTCTCCACAACGCCACATTGTGTGTCAGAGGCACGCTGTGCCCATGGTACGTATGCAATTAAAAGGAAGGAAATTTACGGAGAGTACTCTGGCAAAACTACAGAGTAATTTCAGAAAAATGCTAGAAGTTTCAATGCAAAAGAAACAATAAATGTTTATTGAGCAGTTGACTGATACTTTTCACACATTTCATTTTTCTCTGTATCACACATTTAATGGGAACTAAACAACTGAAGTAAAAAGATAAAGTAGATTATCATTTGATATTATAAGCATCTAGGAATGCTGCTACTGTGTATCATTTTAAGTGTCTGGCCTGGTGTTTTAGTATGCCTTTAAAAAGTTTCATTACAAACTTGGAAATGTAAATCCAGATTTTGAAACCTCAAACAATAGCCATACTTTTCTGGTTTTTGTTTGTTTGTTTGTTTTGCAAAAGAATATATATGTCGTATTGTCATTTATATAACGAACTGGACACAGAACATGAAATCCTACACCTTTTATTACCGTATGTCAGACAATAATATAAAGGCATCATCAAAATCATCAATGAAGGCATGATCAAAAAATTAACACATGTCTCTTATTTATTAAGTACTAGTACCCTGCTAAGAATTTTGACCTTATTTCACACCTGATGAAGTAAGTAATGCCTTGATAAGGAAACAGAGGATTAAAGCGTGGGTCCCAGATAATCTCTCTAAGGAAAGAAAATAAAATAAAGAATATACAGAGAGAAAAGAGAGAAATGAAACCTTTATTATTTTTTTATGATTTCTTCTTACATGTCAGACCTTCAACCAGGCATGCTTTCCAGCTATATATACTTTAGCCTTTGGAAGTTTGCTTCATGAGAGTTAGTTGATAGGTTAATTTCTTCACATTTTGTTCTCTTGAATACAATTTTTTTTCACCTGCTTCTTGAAGTTCTAGGCATAGAATTTTAAGTTAAACAGTGATTTTCATTCAATACTGAAAATATTATTACAGTGCCTCCAACTTCCATTGTTGCTGTTGAGATGCCGATCTATTACTATTCTTTTGCAAAGGGTATATCTTTTCTCTCTTGCCATTTCTAATTTTTTTTTGTCCTTGAGGTTCTATTACTATTTTATATGATTATAATTACTAGTCTAGAACTACTATACCTTATATTGCAATAACTTTTTCATAATTTTTTTATTAACCCTGTTTGTAATTTCTTACTCTTCCAGAATAAAGTTAGATGTCTTTCATTTATAGATTTATATTTATAACTTCATAGTTATATCTAAAAATTCATGATTATATTAATCTTTCTTTTCAAATATTGCCTTTTACTTTTTTTTTCTTTTTACTCTGGAATTTCAATTAGACATATATCAGCCTTCTTCAGTTCACCCTTCTATGTCTCATAGTAGTGGTTGGTATTTTAATTCCTCTCTGACTGCTTCATCAATATTTTCTTTAGTTTTACTTCCCAGTTCTTCCTTCCCCCCAGATGCACTGAATTTTTTACTTTTACTTTCCTCATTTCTAAAACTTTGATTAGCTTCTTTTTTAAATCTCCACAGATATTATAAAATCTCTTGAGCCTCATTCAAATTTTCACACTTACATTTTTTTCCCTGAAATTTATAAAATATGGTTGTTTAAATTTCTGTCTTACACATCAAATACATGTTATCTCTGCAACTATCTTGTGCTAGTTTCACTTGTGGTACGTTTCTCCCCTTGGCTTTTATCTGCATCTCTGAGTTCTTAATTGAAGTTAAGATTCTTTCGTATAGGGTTTTCATTTACCTCGGTCAGTTGCTTGGGGGTTCTCCCCACCAAATAAATTGTGTAAAGTTGAGGAGAAGATCTACATGAAGACCAGGTTATGGTTATGAATCCTTAAAGAACATTTTTCCCCATCACCCAACACCAGGGACATGCGGAAGTTTATTTACTGTCCCTTTTGCTGTGGGTTTATTCCAGGTGCCATCTCTCAGGAACCTAGGTCTCTAGAACAATCTCCCACCATTTACTTTACTTTAAGACATACCCAAGGCTGCTTCTGGTATCTTGTGTACCCTGAACAGCCATCAAAATGGACACTTAAAATCCCCTGGATTTGGTGCATCATTGCTAAGGTTAAAAATTGGTGTTTAAGTGCATCTAGGTCCTAGGGTTCCACTTTTATTATTTTTGAGCCTCTGCAGATTTTTACATTTATTTTATCATCAAAAGACATTTTAGAAGATACTTGTTACATTTTATATAGCTTTCATTTGTTTTCATTGAGAAATCTATTTATGTTTTGTCTGCTAATTATTGCCAATAGAAATTCTGTTTGTGCTATTTCCAAACTCTGATCACATATGCCTTCTTTTATTAAATGTGAATGTTGCTTTTCTAAATATTAAAAGTATAGGTTTTAGTTTTTAAGTTTTGATTTATTGTTTCAGTCACCTGTCAGCTTTCATACTGATTCTGAGCCCTTTGTTAGAACAGATGCAAAAGACAAATTAATGTTGATGTAACATATTCATGAAGTCATGAATTCTATAGAAAACTGGGATCCTATGAATTATACCACAGAAATAACATACCATTTTTACCTGAACTATTCATTAAAGATTAGCAAATAAATGCACAGAGTGCTGTGACCTGTTGGTTCCATATAAAAATCTTTCTTAACATGACAGTCTAGAAACTTCTGATTTCCCAAATTGTACTGTGTATATATGGGTAACACTGAGTTAATAATCTCTCGGTACTTAAATCAGTTAAAAATGTTTTTAACCATAAGGAACAACAACAACAACAAAAAACTATGAGGAATTAAAAAAAATATATCAACATTGTTTACACAATATAAGGTCATTTGTTTATTTGAAAAGATGCCTACAGGGAGATTTCATGTTTCATGGATCATCCAGCAAGTTAATAATACTACAAATGAAACTGTTTTCTGATTCTTAGTATGTTGATTATTTGTCCTAATTATTGTGTGTCTTGGCTACAGATGGTTTCTGTAGCTCAAGGAATCACACTTGCAAGACAGAAACAAAGGGCAAGAAGATACCAGCCAGTTGTTTTCTTATACCTATTTATTTTCAGCAAATTGTCTTTCAAACAAGACCCCAGTAAAATTAAATTTAGGTTGCTTTAGTCAGACATGGGCCACATGACTATTTCTAGCTTCGAGAAAGACTAGAAGAAAGAGAATCTTTTGGGAGTTGACAAGGGAGAGGAAGTTGGGGATGGAAGGTGAGATGCAAACTAATGGTATCATAATTCCACCAATGGCCATTCAATGTCCATACCCATTTTATGTGGAAGATATTCACCTCCCTCACAAAGGAAACCACCCCAAAGTTTCATCCATTTATCGCATATCGTTCTTTTTCTATAATACCTAAGTGATATGCATTACTCTGACAGGTTAGACGTGACTACTCATCATCTGGAGACTGAGTTAACGCAGAAGGCATTTGCCTTTAACACATGCCATAGATAGCTGTGGAGAAGAACTATGATAACTTCATTTTTCATTTTAAATGTGAACAATTGGGGGTTGCCAAGCTGGCTCAGTCAGCAGAGCTTGGGAGTCTTGACCTTGGGGTTGTGAGTTCGAGCCTTATGTTGGACATAAAGATTTCTTTAAAAAAATTATTAAATGTGAACAATTGGAAATACACATCAGTTGCTGTTGATATCATATATCTCACCCTATTGGACAATAAAGGCAGGAAATCCTATCCTGGCAGTGAAATGAGCTTCCTGATTAGCCAATCACTCTGTCGTCATTTCTGTTCCAAAATCTTTAGATCTGTTACTGAGAGAGGAAATATTTTTTTCTGTTTTCCGTTCCATCCACATCTGAATTGAATGTTGGGGAAGCTGTTCCTCCTGGAGGAACTGTGTTAGCATCCTTCTTCCCCTTGACAGTAGTTTGGAGGCCCAGAGATTTCCACAGATGTTTCCAAGACAGATATATTATTTTATTAGTGGCATATTTCCCTCACATTTTAGTTCTAACCTCTTTGCTTTTTATCAATTCCATGCTTCTGTAGCTATGGCGAGAATTAATTATTTCAGCATAATCTTGAAACTACGATAGGGTAGACATAGCTTGCACTTGGGTTTCTCCTAGAGCATTTGTCCCCTTGGCAAGAGGTATTGGGAAGAGTCTAAGGCACCTCCTTATAATGTATCTCCCAATTAGACTGATGCTCATGCATGCTGGCACTTATACTAGCATCAAGTAGGCAAACAGAAGTTGGCTTTCTTAACCCTGTCACGCTCCAAATTGTGAACTCTCAGGCCAGACTGCCAGCCACAGAGTGCCTGGCTTCCAAGGTAACTAAACAAACGTCAACGTTCTTAGTCTTAACTACTCATCCTACCAGCAGTTCAGTCCCTGCTAGTACATTGCCTACATCCCAAAGTGGTTCAAACAACAGTTTGAGAAAAAGTTTCACCAGACCTTCATGAGAGTGTTTAAAAGTCAGGAGTATCTAAAATCAGGTTTCTGGCTCTTCTTAAAGCTCTTACATGCAATACCACCTTTAGAGGCTCCAGCTTCAACCGACTTCTGTGGCTCTGTTTAAGACAAATATTGGCACTGACTGATGGCTTAGAAACCTTAGATGATGCAATACCTCTCCATTAGAATGTCTATCTACCTGTTATCTTAACTGCCAAGTGTGCTGAGTCAAGTAGCACCTCAGGGAGAAAAAGGAGAAAACAACAGAAAGGTGGAGAGCATTCTTACAAGCTGTATTTGTGATCAGAAGGACCATTTTTTATTTCTCGTAGTAAAGGAGTTAATACTCTAAACATCACTGAAATTGACCCAGCAATTGGTTCCCTGCTGTTACAATAATAGTAATTCTTGAATACCACCAGCTTTCTTCAGTTAGCTTGATATATGAAAAGTATCAATAAAAAATGGTGTTTTGTCAAACGTGCAGGAGGGTGCCCACCAAAGTGCCATTGGGACTGGAAGGAGCTGTACACATCTCAGTGTTCCTTCAAGACAATCAGTGGCTGCACTCGCCTTATAAATGCAAAGTGTCTTCCAAACACTATAATCTATTTAAGTGTTATATTTATTTATATTTTACTTTATGCAGATAATATTTGTGGCTGTTAGTTTGATACAACATAATCATGATAACCTGAGTTTAATATGCCAGCATAGAGAATGGCATGAACAAAAGGGTTAGGAAATCACCTGTGTCTCTTTCATCTCACCTTGCACGGGCAGTGTCCAGTTATATCAATTATTGAGTGTCCTTGAATGTATTTTAAGTATGTCCTCTCTTTCTTTCTCTTTCCATCTCTGTCTTTTGGTTTAAAAGGTTTTATATGCCTACAATTATATCAATTTTGTTTAAACATTCCTTCACCCTGAGCCCAAACAAGTTTATTAATATTTAAAAAAATATTGTTGTTGGCACATGGCAACAGGAGAATATGTGGAATACAATTTCATTCAATCACGCACAATCTTTTTTCTCTACCATGGTGACTACTTTAAAGTTTCTAAGTAGAACAATTTAGCTAAACAATGGATCTTACATTATGCACAGGGAGGGTATCTCCAATCTGTATTCAGCAGGTATGTTTAGGATCTCTGTACAGTTTTATTAAATCCGACATATTAATGTTGCCAAGACTTTGGAGATTTGTGAATTGTTTTCTTACCAGCCTGGGCTAGACTACTCAGAGGCCAGGTGTGCACCGTTGAGTTACACAATTACATACTTGAAAATCAAAAGGGGGAAATGAAACCATAAAAGCTGCATAGACAGGAAAGCCAAATGCACTCTCAGGGTGCATCATTACATACTTCAGACTAACAAAATAGGCCTTCCTTCTGTAAACAGTGGATAGAGAAATCAGAGAGCACATCACCCTGGCACGTGGGGAGAGACACAGAGCGATTAGATTCACTTCAGCAATTTTCTACCAGAGTGGAGCACGCTTCCAACATAACTGGAAAGTCGAAGCCAAAATAAGCTTTGATCCTATTTTATCTAATCAAGAAAACTTCTGCGGTCTGTTTTTTCTTCACTTGATTTGGTATCTGACAGACAGAAAGTAGTTTTCTTTGCAAAGAACTTCACCGACCAATCTGTCTAATCCCCACAACGGGAATCATAGAATCGGGACCCCGAGTCTTACTTCTTTCTCCGTACAATATCTCCTTTTTGTAAAGTGTTCCTTGTAATTTGTTCCTTTGTAATTATAAAGAGTGATTTTGATTTTGGTACCTGCGATTGCTACCTATGACCCTAACAGTAAGGAAATATTCCAGTTAACTTTCACACTTTTATAGGCTTTGTCTCTATATAAACCTTGGGAGAAGAAAAGAGACTGGGAAGTTTTCTGCAGATGATACAACAACACCTAAGGGAAAGTCCCAGGCCTCCCATCAGAAGCTAAACGTTCCTCAGATACCGTATCCTTCTAATGACCTGCTAGCTACCTGAAACTTATGTATGTTTCTCTTGTTCGTACCTCCATTCACAGAGATTATAATAGTTCAGCCCCTAGAGAAGAGATGAAAGACGATTCAGTTTTACTTCATATTTCCTCTTATTCTATAAGGTTGTATAAAGAATTGCTAAGAATTTTATGGTTTGGTCATCTGGAAATACAGGTAGGTGTATGCAATTAAGATACTGAAAATTAAACCTAAGAAATTATCTAGAATCCATTCCATGGTAATTTTAAGCATAATCGACAGTACATTCAAACAGCCTTTGGCCTAAAAACATGAAAGAAAATGTGCTTAAAAAACAGTACAGATTCAGGGGGAATTATCTTTTAATTCTTTTAGTTTTCAAGAGGCACACAATAATTTCCACCCCTTTTTAAAGAGAAGTATAGAAGCAGTAAGGTTATGGTTATTTAACTACCAACTTCCCTGAAAACATCTAAATCCAAGACAGCTTAAGAACTAGGTAAATGTTTTGGAAAAGCTTTTTAAGCTCAGGTTTCTTACTTGAGCTAAGAACCCACCTGTCAACTAAGAGCCTTTTTCCAGAGACATTGAAATTCAAATGTTTTGAGATCAGGAAAAGTCTGTTCATTGTTTCTTGTTGGAGGTGGTGGTGGTGGGTTTTTGTTTTTTGGGTTTTTTTTTTTTTCCCGTCCTGGTGTAGCGTAAAAGTAAACTGTACCACAAGAAAATCCTTTGTTTTTAAGGTCATATTTTAACATAGGAAACGAATTCAGTTCTATCTTTTATCTGTATTTACCATGATTCATTTAATGAGGTTATTTCCATAGTGCACAGGTGGTAAACTTATCTCACATGGTTTTTATATAACAGCCGGGAATAGCGAGCCCTGAAGAGCAACATCTAATGGTATCATTAAAATGATTGTAAACATGCCTGTTATGGCAGATGTGAGCTTTTTTTTCTGTTGATATACATTCAGATTGTTTGGTAAGATCAAACAAACAGAGTTTTAATATGTCAGACGTGTCTACATTCTAGCAGGTTCTGTTTTTAGAGAGATCTGTTTCTTTAGAAGTCAAGACAGCTATAAAAGAGCCAGACTACAGATCAAAGTCAAAACTCATTTTCTCTGATTAGAGCAGAATTCTTTGTATCTGTATCATTTGGTCAACAGTTTCCAATGAAAGGAGATCAAGCAGAAAAGTATTTCAGGTATTAAAATGGTGGAGGCAAGCGTTGTCTTTCAATTAATAGCAGTTAGGCTTTAGCCAAGGCAAAATTAAATATTTTCAGTCATTAAATTTACTCTGTCCTTCTCCTAACCCTTTTACCTCTTCATGACCATCTTCTTCCTCCAGTTTATTACTTTATTTAGAATAGTGTCACATCATGTGTTCTAATTTTCAGACCACTTAAAATTAATTCTAGGAAAGCTGGTTAAGTTTGAAATTTTGAAGCAAAAACTTGGCTTTATTTTTTTCTAGCAGCAAAAGAATTAAGATATCTCTGGCAAGTTCTACTACTATGATTTTTTAATATTGGCAGAAACTTGTAGATAAATATCTATATTTTGTATATATTTGGTATTTGTATGGAAGTAGAAAAATCACAAAAAGAACGTGTATCCCAATAAAGCTAATAACCATCAAATATAGTTGTATGAAGTACATCTGGCATTTCATACAAATTATCTCATTTAAACTTTCTAAGCCCAAAATCACAAAAGCTAATAAATGAGGATTGTCTGGGGGGGCAGGGAGAAGAACTTACTCTCTTAATACACTGTTTTTTCTTCTTTTTCCATTTGAGATGAGATGGTGTAAGCTACAGAAACTTCTATATTATTGGGGTGCCTGGGTGGCTCAGTGGGTTAAGGCCTCTGCTTTCGGCTCAATTTTCATTGATCCCAGGGTCCTGGGATGGAGCCCCACATCGGGTTCTCTGCTCAGTGGGGAGCCTGCTTCCTCCTCTCTCTCTCTGCCTGCCTCTCTAACTACTTGTGATCTCTGTCTTTCAAATAAATAATTTTTTTTAAATCTTAAAAAAAAAAGAAACTTCTATATTATTTATTTTTTAAAAAATTTTTATTTACTTATTTATTTGAGAGAGTGAGTACATGAGCAGGGGGAGGGGCAGAAGGAGAGGGAGAGGGAATCCCAAGTTCTACACCCAGCAGTGTGGAGCACCATGGAGGTGCAACCAGAGGTTCTATCTCACAACCATGAGATCATGATCTGAGCCAAAACCAGGAGTCAGACGCTTAACTCAGTGAGCACCCCCAGAAATTTCTATTTTAAAATAGGTAAATACAATGTTATTTCTCCATAATGGGGTTGAGGTAGTTTCCTCTTTGTGTCAGAGTACGAAATTTCACCAACAGTCCATTTTCCCCCCTACATTTACATGTACTCTTATTCTTTGAACTTATACTTTGAACCACAAAACTCTTTTGGAGAATAACGTGTAAGAAGACATGTCATGCAACTCATTTCTGGGACGACACTGAACATCTCAGGCACCATTCTTCAGTCTCTCTCTTTGTTTGCTGAGTACCTTGTAGTCCTTGTGTTGTGGCCCCAAAACAGCGTGTGTTACTGACTTTCTTCAAGGAGAGCAGTACCCAAAGAACAGCTTAAATATGTATTGGATTCAGAATAAATTGGAAGTAAGTCTTTGCTTTATTGAACACTGAGATGTAGGCATTGTTTGTTTCTATCTAATCTATCCTATGTGTTGTGCCTGACTTAACTAGCTGATGTTGGTTATTGTAGAAGTAGGTACCAAGAGTGAGATGATGTCTAAAAAAACCTAATTATCGGCCCAGTGATTCAGTGATGGGAAAGCAGAGGGAGAACTGATAGAGTCTTTTGAAAGATGGAATTCCTTTCATGTAATAACAAACTATTGGAATAATGTAAGCAGCCGCTAACGTAACAAAGTTGTGACTCTGGTTTGAAAGCAGGGTGTTAATAATGTGTATGATTTGCTATTAACTCTATTTGCCAAGGCATAGTAAGAAATAAATGGACTCAGACTAGAACTGGCTTCTTTGTAAGCAGAAGTGGAAGAGGTCGTGAGACTAATACAGAGCCTTTCACTGCTGGTAAACAATTACTTCGTGATCTTAATAATGATGAATGGAAAAGTCTTTATAGATATATGTCTGGTAATAAATGTCCAACTGATTAAATAGCCTCAAAGCAAAAAACAAGTTAAGAATGTGTCACTCAATAATTTGGTAAAATCACTCAAGACAAAGAACAGGTTAAGAGTGTAGCTTTGCTCAGAAATTCAAACACCTTCTGTGTAACCCTGTTATATACAGAGAATGAAGAATGGAATGAAAGAGTATAAATGTACAAGGTAGGAAAGAGCAGGGTATGTTCCAGGTTCCTAGATGCTCCCTTAACTTGTCTTTTTCGTTTGTAAGTTTCAGTCAAAAACCTGATATAGAAATGCTCACCTCTCAACCCGAGGTCTGCGTGAGCCTGAAGAGGAGACCAGATTGAACCTGTGAGTTACCTAGCTTGGAAAGCAGTTGAGTGTTATTTCTTTCTAGATTAGTGGGAACAAATGGAATTGGCTGGCAGAGACAGTCTGTAAACAATATTCCCCACACGTTCCATTATTCTTCTACATGTTCTTGCTCCAGAGGTTAGGTGGAGCTCAGAACTAGTCTTCATCAGTGAAAGGTGAATAGAAGTGACACATGTATCTTTCAAACTAGAATACTTCGGCTTTGATTTTCGAATCTCTTTCTTTCCCTTACTTGGCAACAACAAAGACTTGTGTTGAGATAATAGTCACATGACTGAAGCAGCCTGGATCACTGGGGCTGGTGCCCGAAGGATAATGATCTTGGGATGTCAGGGGGGTACTTGTGGGAATGAGAAATGAACTTTCACTTGTTGGGCCTCAGATATATGTATTTGTGTGTGTGTATGTATATATACATTTTTTTTTTACTGCCGTATAACCTCACCTTTCTGAACTAACCACCACTATTGCCACATTTAATGGAAATTATAGAGACACATTGTTGTTTTCTAGTTTCAGACTGAAAAAAGTTTAATATTTTTAACAGATTGGTATTTATTTGTTCACTTTTTAAAAAAAGATTTTATTTATTTATTTGGCAGACAGAGATCAGAAGCAGGCAGAGAAAGAGGAGGAAGCAGGCTGCCTGCTGAGCAGAGAGCCTGATGCAGGCTCAATCCCAGGACCCTGAGATCATGACCTGAGCCAACAGCAGAGGCTTTAACCCACTGAGCTACCCAGGCACCCCTATTTGTTCATTTTCATTCTTATATATTGTAATTATGAAATTGATCTCTCTTCTCCACCTTTGAAGTCACGAACCTAAAACTATTTTCTATGATTAGAATTCTGGAATACAGAGACCTAAAATAAAATTTAACACCTAATAACAAATCAAAAATTGTGTGAAACTTGCAGATGACAATTATCTTTCATTTCCCAATGTCACAGAAAAGTGATCTCTGCCCTAACATCTTAGCAAAAATAAATGGAACAAGGAACCGATGAGTTATTTAAAGGACTCATTAACTTTCATATGACCCTATTTGTAATTGAGACAGTTGTGTCCTATAAGTACCCTCCAAGAAATGATTAATGAAGTTTCCAAACATTCTAAGTTGACTGACAAAGAAGGGAATGAAGTTGTTCTTTACCCAAACTTCTGTGAGGTCCAGGCAAAAAGAGGTACTTATCCTTTAAATAATTCATGATAGTGTTTAATGCTAAGATTTTTTAAATGTTACTCTTTTTCCTAAGTTTAAAGAGCTTGATAAACTAGGTAAATAGAGAGGTAAATTTATCAGTTTTCTCTTTAAGTTGATCAAATTCAAAGCAGGTTTAGATATAAAATTCTTTAATCTCACTCTAGTAGTAACTATCCATGCACTGATAAGCAGGGGAAGAATTAACTTCCCAGATATTTTCCCAGTGTTTTGTTCTATGTACTAGTTATAACCTTAAGAATACCATAAAAGATTGAATGGCTCTCTGTTGTGTTGATTACAGTGTAAGACTCATTTGAATACATTATAATTAGGCCTGTTGTTAGGTTAAGTAATAGGTCCTAAGAACTAGAATTATCTGCATCAGTTACTAAATTCTCCTTTTCACTAGCGTAAATTTGCAACAACTGTAATATTAATGTAAAATGTTAAAAACTAATTTTAAAAATATTAATATAGCGTGTATAATTAGAAGTGAATTATATATTTTTTTTATATTTTCTGTACTTTGGAAGTTTTCTTGTAAGTAAAGATAATTAACAGTCCTTTTATGTTTATAACCAATAATCCCCTTTTGAATTTTCCATCTAGTAAAGTATAAAAATTGGTTATACTGTGGGAATATTCAATTATATTTTATCCCACATATTTGATATTTTCTTAGAGAAGTGCATTGACCTAACATACTTGGATTGTTCACATTTTTTCAATTTCTTAAGTATGTAATAACTTGAATTTTTTCCAGTTCATTATTCAAATTAATAATTTCTTTGTAAGATAAGGTTTCTTTTTTCCAGTTTTATTGAGAAATAATTAGTATACATCACTATAAAGGTTTGAGACATACAAAATGTTTAATTCACATGTATTATAAAATGATCACCTCAGTTGATTCAGCTAACATCCATCTTCTCATATAGATATAAATTTAAAGAAAAACAAAAGGAAAGAAAAAGAAAAGGGAAAGGAATTTCCCCTTGTGATGAGAACTCTTAGGATTTAATCTGTTAACAACTTTCCTGTGTGTTATGCAACAGTGTTAACTCTAGTCATGACATTGTACATTATGCCCCTAGTACATATTTATCTTATAACTGGATATTTGTACCTTTTGACCACTTTCCTCCAATTCCCTTCACTCCTACTGTCCTCATCTGGTAATAATAAGTCTGATCTCTTTCTATGAGTTCTTTATATATATATATATATTTTTTTTTAATTCCATTTATAAGCAAGAGCATACAGTATTTGTCTTCTTTCTTTGACTTATTTCACTTAGCATAATGCCTTTGGTGACCATCCATGTTGTTGCAAATGGTAGGATTTCTTCATATTTTATAGCCAAATAGTAACTTTCATATGTGTGTGTGTATATGTGTGTGTATACCACAACTTCTTTATCTGTTTGTTTGAAGTGATGTATTCTTGATTATTCTAGTACTGTATAAACTGCATAACTGGCTTAATAAATTCTTAATAGATAAATTAAATTAAATTAATTCTTATTTATTTAGCAGATATACCTAAACAATTTTCCTAAAATATCAATTAAGTCTTGAACTTTCTTATTCATCTTGAGTTACCCCATTAAGGCAAAATTCCCTAACCAAAAATTTAAGACCCTGCATAGAATAACCTCAAAATATTCAATCAACTATATTTGCAAATAAGACTCAAATTCAACTTTTGCTTGTTAGAGATATCTTCTTACTCTTTTCTGTCAGAATTTGGGCTTGAACAGGAAAAAGAGGGCCATCCTATCTTGGATAGGTCTGGTTTTGCAAACA
Source organism: Lontra canadensis (assembly GCF_010015895.1). Lineage (NCBI taxonomy): Eukaryota > Metazoa > Chordata > Mammalia > Carnivora > Mustelidae > Lontra > Lontra canadensis. Next base: position 2,094,566 of record NW_022631042.1, read on the forward strand.
CAGGAATATAGGACAATGAGCCCAAGTGTAGGTTAGTTGAAGATCAAAGAATGGAATTGTGTCAAGCAGGTATGACCAGGAGAACAGGGGAGGATGGTAGACAGAAATTGAATACTTTTAGTAATCTGTTGAACTTGTAAGTTTTTGTGTATTTTGAGGTGTAAGTGAATGTCAGAGGGAACTATCTGAATTAGACTGGTTTGCAGAAGATATCCATACCCGCTCTTAAGGGGATCCTGGTGTCCTAAGACAACACAAGAGCAGTCTATCTATTGCCCCTGTGCCATAAACAACTACTACCAAGGTCATTGTGTATTAATACCTGGATGAAGTTAGGGGTTGCATGATGGAATATTCTTATGGAAATGGGCTTAAGTTCTGTAGGTTAACATCATGATCTACTTGAAGAAAATCAGAAGAAGATTAAAAATTGAGATTTTTTTTCCCCTCCATCCTGACCATACAACCAGATTCTACTTAAATTAGAATCATCCTCTATTTATTGAGAAGAGCTTAGCCCAATGTAAAGTTTAAGGAACAACACTTTAAAGTTAGAAAACTTTGGGGCACATGGGTGGCTCAGTTGGTTAAGTGTCTGCCTTTGGCTCAGGTCATGATCCCAAAATCCGGGGATCAGGCCCCATATAGGACTCTGCTCACTGGGGAGCTTCTTTCTCCCTCTCCCTCTGCCTGCCACTCTGCATGCTTGTGTTCTCTCTCTTTCTATCAAATAAATACATAAAATTTTTTAAAAAGTGAAGTTAGAAAACTTTAAGAAATAAAATGAGGGAGATTATCCCATCTCCTGCCCAAAACACAATAGGAAAATAATGGCTCCCCAAAATGTCCACATCCCAAGCCTTAGAATCTGTAAATATGTTACCTTTCTTGGCAAAAGAGATTTTGCTGATGTTATTAAGATTAAGGGCCTTGAGATGGGAAGATCATCCAGGGTCTAAGCCAACCTAATTACCTGAGTTCTTAAAAGCAGGGAACCTTTCCTGTAGTCAGAGAGAGATGGCCACAGAAGAAGGATTTATTTCCCTGTGACTCATTCTGAAATGGAGGGGTCTTTATGCAAGAACCAGAGAGAGGCCTTTAGACAGAGGAAAAGTCAAGGTAACCAAGATTCCCCTAAGGCCTCCGATAAGGAACTCAGCACTGCTGACGCAAGGTATCAGGCTTCTGACCTATAGAACTGTAAGATAATAAATTTGTATTGTTTCCAACTACTAAATTTTTGGTAATTCATGGCAGCAACAGAAAACTAATATCCATGCCGAATCCATTCTGCTTTCCTGAATTCGCTCAAGATCTCCATCAGAGTGGTCTCCCCCTTCCACTGCCTATCCAAAGTGCAATCATAAATTCAGAGCTTAGAAAAACCTTCCCTTGTCTGAACAGCCCTCTCCTGTTACTCTAACTTCCACTCCTGAGCCACAATACTGTAGCCCATACCCTGTAATACAACCTGCCATCGCCATCTTAAGATTTTGTCCCTTTCACTTTTGCCGCCAACCTAGAGTGTAAACATACCACAAATATGCTTTACCTTTTTTGTGTGTCTCCCAGTATACCTAGAACAATGTTCATTTTGACTGCTGAAAAATCGGGTGGAACAAATAATGATTTTTACAATCCTTTCCTTTAAATTTACTCTGTCATTTTCATGATATTTTATGATAAAAAAAGTAATTGAAATACATTACAGAAAATTGGTTCCGTTTCTCTGGGAATATATGTTGGGCTCAATATTTTGAATTTACACAAAACTGGCCATGAAATTCCTCATATTGCCTTATTGTTCATTATAACAATTTTCCAAAGTCTAATATGCTAAACACTCTCACTCTGAAACCCTACATTTCATTTACATTTTTTGACATTTGTATCAAAATAACCACAAATTTGTTGCCAAACAAATATAATTTGTTTTTAGCAATTGTGTGTGAGTCATGGGGCCAGTGTTTTTGCCTTACTTGTTACAAATTGTTTCTAATTGGAAACTACTGTCAGCAGTAAAATATGAAGAGAAAAGCCATGAGTACTTTGAAGTTTATTGGTGACAAATATTGGATGGGTTTTCCCATATTAATTTTGATGAGCATGGAGCTTAATTGTTCTCTCTCTTTTTTTTTTTTTTTCTTTTTCCCCTGCTTCAGTTTTGTCACTTCATTCTAGTTATGGAATGAGCTGGTGATGCTGGTGATTTGGGAGATATTTTTCAGAACCAGACCACTTCCTCAAATAGAAGCTTTGTTCTTATAAATAGATACAATTATATTCATATGTTTGGTAGATGAATCCAGTGGTGTGTGTGTTGAACAGAATCTCTCATGAGTAGTTTCCTCAATTCTGTGGAATTTCACTCTTGAATTTGATCAATGGTGACAATTCAATCTGAAAAATAATTTTTCATGATGACAGTATTTTTTCCCATAAACACACTTCGTCTTGCATGCATGTACTTAATTGGGTTAGGCAAGTTTTGGAGATGTTAACCATAGAATTATAAATTAACTCCATGAGTTATAACCAAACTCTTAACTATTATAAAACTTGAAGTTTCCTCCAATTTATTAGAACTTGGTACAAAATCATGAAAACATGCTCATGGATTTTAATTTTCAGAATTCATAAGGATGAAGAAATTAAACAAATATAGGTCTTTCCAATTTACATTTTGAGGGTTTTTTTAAAGATTTTATTTATTTATTTGAGAGAGAGAGCTGGGGGAGGGGCAGAGGGAGAAGGAGAGAAACTCAAGCAGACTCTGTGCTGAGCCCAGAGCAGGATGGGAGGTTTCGTCCCATGACCATGAGATCATGACCTGAGGCGAAACTAAGGGTCAGATGCTCAACCAAGCCACCCAGGTGTTCCTACATTTTAAGTTTTCAAATATGTTTACTGTAAGTCATAAAGAAAGTATTTATGTCTAAATTAGCTGCAATGCATTTTTTAGTTTCTTTGTAAAATGAAGCTAAAGATTGCTTTTGAATATCAATAAAATTAGATTGTAAATATTATAAACAACTCCATTTACCCAGAAATATTGGAAAGTTAGATTTTGTTTGGCTTTGCCTGTGATGAAGTATATCATCTTCCCTCATTCTTTGTCAGGATAAAGTTACCATCATTGGGAAGTTCCCAAGGAGAGAAACCCTCTTCTGGGTAGAAAGGAGGGCTTTTGGGGTATGTGGTCAGATGAGCCTGAGGGAACTTATATAAATTATAATCCCTAAAGAATCATTACCTATTACTGGTAACATGTCTACACTCAGATAAATGCCTTTTAATCAGTAATAGCTGGAGGAGATTCATCATTAAGAATAAGTCTCCTCCCGGGGCGCCTGGATGGCTCAGTGGGTTGAGCCTCTGCCTTTGGCTGGAGTCATGATCCCAGGGTCCTGGGATCGAACCTCACGTCGGGCTCTCTGCTCAGCGGGGAGCCTGCTTCCCCCTCTCTTTGTTTGCCTCTCTGCCTACTTGTGGTCCCTCTCTGTGTCAAATAAATAAATAAATAATCTTTAAAAAAAAAAAAAAAGAAAGAAAGAAAGAATAAGGCTCCTCCCAATGGGACAAGAGCATTTGTCAAGTCACAGCTGAAGTGCAATTAGTTCCCCACTTTGGATGGAAACTTTTCCTACTGCCCTGAGATGTCTTCACGTGTCAAAAAGTTCTGTCTGTGAGGATGAATAGCAGAGACCAGGGCTAAAAATACCACATTGGGTTGGGAGGTGGATTAAATTCAGTAGTTCCCCAAAGTGCTCTGTACAGCTCTGATAATGAGGACGTTTTCACTGAATGGAAGCTGTCGTTGCATATGGTTAGAAGAATGAGCAGATTACCATCATGAACAATAGAACAATTGTCATACTTGATGTCCTTAATAATGTTACTTTTCTCCTGGAATGGCCCATTTTAAAGTACCAGTCCACATTTCAAACATTACATCTCTCCCCAGGACTGCAGACACAGTGCATATGGCCCTGTCCTGTGCAAATGCTATGACAGAAAGGTCAGTCCATTGATATCTACCTCATAAACACAAACAAAGCTCTGATTCCCCATATGCTGGCAGTCATGTATTCTCAAAACATTGAATCCTAGATACACCTAGTATCACATGGCTAGAGAAGTATCTGTTACCAGGCTAATGATGTTATTGGGAGCTTGCTTCTTTTTTTCAATTTTTACTTGTAAATCTAATATTCCTAAATTCATTTGAAATGGTTTATTGTGATGTTTTGCTGATAATGACAATTTTAAAGATTATTTGAGCCCATTTATAAAGAAATGCAGTTAAACATAAAATAGTAAACATAAGCTAAATGCCTATAACTCAGAGACAGTTTTAAACATTCTTTTGTATGTGTGTATGCACATGTACACACACAAAAGCACACACACACCATGTCCCACAGTTAGGACCATATTAAATGCTATTTTGTAATTTACCTTTAACAATATACTAAGGGAAATATACATGTTGGCGTTGAATATGTATATATAAGTATATAATACATGTACCCATGTATGTATACTATGTATATATGTAGATATATGTAGATTCATAAATATATATGCATTAAATATGTATATGGTTAATGTATATATTTATATATATATGCATCTTAATATGTATATGGTTAATAAATATATATGCATTAAATATGTATATGGTTAATATATATGCATCTTAATAGAAGCATAGTGCTCAGGCTCACCCATATCCCTGCCCCCTTCCCCTCTGAAACCCTCAGTTTGTTTCTCCAAGTCCACAGTCTCTCATGGTTCATCTCTCCCTCCAATTCCCTCCCATTTTCACTTTTTCTTTCCTTCTCCTAATGTCCTCTGTATTATTCCTTATGTTCCACAAGTAAGTGAAACCATATGATAATTGACGCTCTCTGCTTGACTTATTTAACTCCGTATATAATCTCCTCCAGTCCCGTCCATGCTGATACAAAAGTTGGGTATTCATCCTTTCTGATGGCTGAGTAATATTCCATGGTATATATGTACCACATCTTCTTTATCCATTCATCTGTTGAAGGGCGTCTCAGCTCTTTCCACAGTTTGGCTATTGTAGACATTGCTGCTATGAACACTGGGGTACATATGGCCCTTCTTTTCACTACATCTGTATCATTGGGATAAATACCCAGTAGTACAATTGCCAGGTCATATGGTAGCTCTATTTTTAATTTTTTGAGGAATCTCTACAGTTTTCCAAAGTGGCTGCACCAACTTGCATTCCTACCAACAGTGTAAGAAGTTTCCCCTTTCTCCACATCCTCTCCAACATTTGTTGTTAATCTTTGCCATTCTAATTGGTTCTAATCTAATTGCCATTCTCACTGTGGTTTTGATATAAATTTCCCTGATGGCTAAAGATGATGAACATTTTTTCATGTGTCTGCTAGCCATTTTTATGTCTTCATTGGAGAAGTGTCTGTTCATGTCTTCTGCCCATTTTTTAACTTAACTATCTGTTTTTTGGGTGTTGAGTTTGAGAATTTCTTTATAGATCTTGGAAATCAGCCCTTTGTAGTGTCATTTGCGAATATCTTCTCCCATTGTGTGGGTTGCCTCTTTGCTTTGTTGACTGTTTCTTTTGCTGTTCAGAAGCTCTTTATCTTGATGAAATCCCAAAAGTTCATTTTTGCTTTTGTTTCCCTTGCCTTTGGAGAAGTGTCTTGAAAGAAGTTGCTGTGGCCGATGTTGGAGAAGTTACTGCCTATGTTCTCCTCTAGGATTTTGATGGATTCCTGCCTCACATTGAGGTTAAACTTTCTTTATGAATAATAATGCTCATTTTTATTTGCCACATGGTAGGCTGAGTGCTGTACATGCATTACACGAACTATTAAATACCATTATTAACATTTTTCTTTACAATAAAAAAAGTGAAGCTCAGGGAATCTTAATTACTTTCCAAGAATCAATGAGTAACACTGAGTAGCCAATGAGTAGCACATTTGGGCTTATATCCACAATTGTATGATTATAAGTCTACTCTCTTTCTCTCTCTGTCTTATTTTTATTGTGGCAAGAACACTTAACATATCTATCCTCTTAACAAATTTTAAGTCTATAATGAGTTATTGTTGACTATATACATATGTAATGTTATAAAGCATATCTATAGAGCTTATTTATCTTACATAGTGGAAACTGTATGCCTGTTGATTAATAACTCCCCACTTCTCCCTTCTGTCAACCCTGGTAACCATCATTCCAACATTTGATTTTATGAGCAACTCTACTCTCTTAACCGTCATGATATACTATCTGCATTTGAAGATTCAGAAACAAATTGAGGTCCTTGCCAGCTCTTCAAAGGCATGATTCTGGAAATTAACTTTACTGACAAATTACTTTGTAATGAAATATAAATTTAGATCAGAGTAAGTCTTAGTTGATCTTATATTACTTTTGAACAAATAATCTGTTATTGAATTTGTAATAAAAGGTTATTGTTCATATATTCCCATAAAGATTACAGATATTCTATGAGAGATAACTAGTTTAAAATAATATTCACATAATTATGATTAAAACAGAATTTAGGCAACCTTGTAAGAAACTAATTTCTGTACTTGCAGACTATCCTCTCTAGTGTGCATTGAATAACTGTTAGAGCAAATAAATAGAGCAACCTTGTAAGAAACTAATTTCTGTGCCTGCAGACTATCCTCTCTAGTATGCGTTGAATAACTGTTAGAGCAAATAAAGCACTGCAGACGCAGTGTCTTAAAACAACCATCAACTTGATCAGCTCGGGTTTATCTATAGTAAGCTTCTCTCGTTTACAGATTGTCTGGGTTTATTACACATGATCTGGGCTCAGTTGGGGCAGCTTATCCAGGGCACTTCTGTTCCACATATTTCTTACTATCCTTCTGAGACTAATGAGTTAGCCCAAGCATAACCTTCTTATGGCAATGTCAGGAGCACCAGAGAGAAAAATAAAAGTACATAACATTTCCTCCACTAGCAGTAGGCGCACTGTTAACTCTGCCTCATTCTATTGGCCAAAGCAAATCTTGTGACCAAATCATAGCCAAAGGATGAAAATAAATCAGTCTGCTCTGTGGGAAGTACTGTAAAGTCACATGGAAAAAAGCATGAGGATAAGAACGGGGGTGGTGGGACACTAAATGCAAATGACCACCAAGATAATTGCTTTTAATATGAAAATATATTCTAGTTACAAACTGAAATATCAACATGTTCTTAACCATTTGATCGTGGGCAAGAATGGCTTTCTGGTTTCCTGAAGGAGGGAAGAGACACTGCAGACTTCTTGGTTTTGGTCAGGTGTTTTCTTCCCATGAAATGATATTACTCATGTTCTTTAAGAACCTCTTGTATGTCTCTCTGGGTTCAGTTTTCAGCACCAAAACCTCTCTGTGAGTGACTCATTGAACTAGTCACCACTGTATCCACCCACTCAACCTCATGCCACAGCCTCCAAATCTGTGGCTGCTGTGTCACATAAGCATGAAAAGTGTAGAATCCAGAATTCTTATTCAACTGGTGCCAAAAAATCAAGTCTTAATGTTTAAGAAGAACATTTGAGAGTAATTTTCTGTGAGAAAAATAACTTGATTGCTGGGGAACCCGATCCTAAGGTGACTATTACTCACTCACAGTGAGTTAAGCGGAAATTGGAGGAGGGAATCGTAGCCCAGGAGTATGACTGAAGATAGAAAGCCGGAAATGTCTAAAGCAGCTGAGGAGGTGAACATAGTTTGTCTAAAAAGATAAGGCAGCTGAACAGAGTAAGAAGACATGAGCCAAATTTATACACACAAATAGTGGAAATGATCTCTGAGTATCCAATTTGGGAAGAGTGAGGAAGTTAATGGTGCTATGAGTGGCTTGTGATGAGAGAGATCAGTAATGCTTCCAAGGTGTCATAGAAGAGTTCTCTGCCTTAGGAGAGAGGTATTTTTGTTTTTTGTGTGTGTGTGTGTGTGTGTGTGTGTGTGTGTGTGTGTGTGTGTGTTTTAAATATATACCAGTTTACCAAGAATGTTCTGGTTTTGGTCAAGAGTAAAACTTAAAAAAAAAAAAAATTGCTCGCTTGCTTTGCTTTTCAGACTCTTTTAAAACATAATTGGGGGCAGGGGCACCTGAATGGCTAAGTCAGTTCAGTGTCGGACTCTTGATTTGGGCTCAGGTCATGACTTCAGCGTCCTGGGATCAAGCCCTGCATCAGACTCTGCACTCAGCATGGGGTCTCTGCCTTTCTCTCTCTCTGCACTTCCCCATCTCCCTCCCCCGCCACCAAAATAAATAAATAAATACATAAATACATAAATAAAACCTTTAAAGCACAACTGTGATACCTGGCTGTCTTAGCAGTCGCTCTTGATCTTGGGTTCATGAGTTCGAGCCTCTTGTTGGGCACAGAGATTACTTAGAAAAGTGAATTAAGTGGCGCCTGGGTGGCTCAGTTGGTTAAGTGTCTGCCTTCAGCTCAGGTCATGATCCCAGGGTCCTGGGATCTATTCCCACATCGGGCTCCTTGCTCAGTAGAGAGCCTGCTTCTCCCTTTCCCTCTGTCTGCCGCTCTGCCTACTTGTGCTTTATCTCTCTCTCTCTATCTCTATCTCTCTGTGAAATAAAAAAATAAAAAGAAAAGTGAATAAATAAATAAAAACAACATAAATTTAAAAACAAACAAAACACAGTCAATGGGATAATAAATTAATGTTTGTATATTTTAATATTTTATTTTCTTAAATACTATAATTTTACACCATGATCTAAATAATTAAGACCTAAAAAACTCATCCAATTTCACATGAAAATATAAACTGTTGTTTTATAAAAGTACTTTGTTAAAAAATCAAAGTATTCTGCATCAGGGTAGAAACTAAAGAGAATTACAAATTCTGGATATTATTAATGTAACTTTAAATTCCACTTGTTCTAAATATCTCATGTGTCTGCCTCTCCCTATTACCTACTATAGCTACAGGACTGAGACATGTTATGCATTACATTACACAGTAGTAACCATTAATATGCTATCAAATGGGTATATCTGATAATATAACAAATTGCTGAAGGAATAGGACAATAGAACAAGCATTACTGAAAAGATGTATTACCAATATTGACTCATGCAATCTGATGTATGGTTTTCCTATGAAAATGACAAAAGTGGAATCCTTAAGAGAGATGTTTCTGGCACGTGTGCATGTCTGCATATATGTGCCTGTGTGTATATGTATGTGTATGTATGCACCTGTGTATATAACAAGACACAGGCAAATAAAACCTGTATGCACACACATATGTATATATGTTAAGTAAGTTACATATATGTTATCTATCCACACATCATTTATCTATATATGTGTATGCATTATGTATCTATCATCTGTACCCCCTTTTCCATTTGTGTAGGTAGTGCCTTCCATTACTTTTGTTGTCATGGAGAACCAGGGGGCTCTGGGAAGTTCTACCTCTGTCTGGGAGCATTCTGTATTAGCTTGCAGTTTATGTAATCATCTTCGTATGCCCCCTCATCTTTTGTTACTAAAGAAATGTCGTATCTTAAAACTTCATCTCTATGAATTTCAGTTTCCTCTGTCTACAAAATATACATTGTAAAAGTAATTTTGAGATGTAAATGAAATAATGTCTATTAGGATGGGCCACTGTTTACAATTACAAATTGAAATGGCAGAATTTAGAAAGTAAAGGAACTAGGGTTGACCCATGGCTAAAATAGGAGCTCAACATAGCAACCAAGGTGGTTGGTATGTTTTACATTTTTGTAATTGTCTTTAAAATCTAGCTATTTGAAATTTGCTGGAGATTATAATTCACCTATAATTTCCATAGATGTTCTATGTTTTATTTAAGAAGGTTATCTGTTAAACTGTGTAATTATGGAGGGAAACCTGTGTATTAATAATATAAGGTATTAGCCTATATGTGTGTACATCCCTAATTCTCTAATGACCCTCTGGAGCTCTGGAGCATGTGTTCCACAGTGTGGAGGTGAAGTATATGAATTGGAGTTCACATATGTTACCACACTGAGTCCTCAGGCATTCTTAAACACAACTTTCACCATTTCAGGCTCATACTCAAAACTTGCCATGTCTTCCTTTGCCTGTAGGGTAGATTACTAGTTCCTTAGATTGCCATTGTGGGTTCCTAAGAGTTTGGCCACAACCCACCCTTCTGTGCTTCAGTCCGACTGGTCTATTCATGCCACCTATGATTCCACAGTCAGCATCTCACCTTAACTTTTGCAGGTTTCTCTTTTTAATTTCCTACCTGGGATGACTTCCTGCCTTGACTAAAACACTTAGAACTTCCTACCTTGACCAAAACACTTACAACGACCTAACACTGTATTTCTTGGTCATTTGTTTATTGTTACTGTTGCCACTTAAAAGAATGATATATTTTTGAGTGTAGAATCTTTGTTTTGTTTACCTTTTTATTCACAGGATCTGGATTACCATCTATTATATACTATATGTTCAGTTAATCTATTTGAAATAAGTGAATTAATGTTTTCAGATACCTAGGTCAGAAACATACATGTCCTTTTTAGTTTCCAGAATTAGGGTGTTAAAGATGGTGTTTCATAAGAAGACTACATGCTCTAAACATCCAGAGACAAGGCTTTTCTTTTGTCTCAGGTCTGCAGCTTCTTTGTAAGTCTCACAAACACTGTGCATCTCAATGTCTTTTCATGAAACACTGGCAAATATTACTTGCCTTTGGTCTTACCATTTGGTGTCATGAAGCTGATGAACAAAGTACTTTAAATATCAAGAATCATTTTTAACAACACATTATTAATTTCTGAGCCTAACTAAAAATGATTCTTCTACTTGATTCCAAAGAAAGATAATAATGTACATTTGGTAAAAAAAAAATCAATAAATAAATTTTTAAAAAATTCCTAAAAATAAGTCTATATGGAACACAGGATATTAAAATGCATTCTTCTTAAAAAAATTCCCAGACATACTAACCTTGTAAAATGTCTGGCTCTGAGCTGGTTTGAGGTTTTGCTTGGACTCCAAATATAGGTTTGTGTATTTTATATGTCCATCTCTATAATTATTGATTTCCATTGGGATGCAGTCTTGGCAAAGTGAGTTTATTGTTTTCAGTGGGAACAACAAGACTATGATTCTAAATGTGATAAATTAACATTGTATTCTGATGATAATTTCAGTTTCAGAGCTGGATACATACTTGAAGGAAAGTCTAAAAATATATCATTGAGATAAAATGAAATAACTTTATAGACACAAATACTGAGAGAAAAAGATACGCAAGAATACACACACAAACACACACACACACATACACACTGGCTATATAACTGAGGTAAGATCAATATTAAAAAAAAAAACACAGCAAGAAAGTAAACACAAAAATGAATACCTTACTTAAATGTTTGACAATTTCTGAAAAATTATCATAATTGACATATATTCTTAGTAGCAAGTGCTTCTTTTATAATCATTTGGCCACATCTCTGAGAAAAGATTGGATTCAGTGTCTTGAGAAAAAAAAAAATCTCCCAATATAAAATCCATGGATTTTTATTTTATAACAAGATTATAAAAGTATTACATAACTTCAAGATGCTGCCAAAACCAAACAAACAAAAAAGCTCGTACAATTAATAAATCCAAATACAAATTCTGACCTACAGATGTGATATTTCAGTGTTCCATAAAATAACTGCCTTGGTTATAAAATGATTTTTGTCCTCCTAATCCTCTTCATAAAGGTAAGTAAACACACTTTGAATCACAGTTCATCTACAAAAGACAATGATTTAATTCCACAAGTAAGTTTAACATATAAGTCACCTTCTACTAGGTTCCAAAAAAATAAAAAATTACATATAATGGAAAATACTGGGTTCTAGTCAGAAACTCATTGTTTTGGTGAGTGAGATTCACTAAAAATACAATAAATGAACTTTCATTGTGTTCCTGAAGTTGTAAAGAAAAATAGACTTTTTGAGGTTTACACTATATTTAAAAAATATTTGGATTGTTAGTTATCAATAAGCTTAAATATTTTGCTATGTGTTTAATTTTTCATACCACCTATAGCATTACATTATGCTCCCTTATTTACTGGACTAAACCATAATGTCTGAGAGAGCATCACTTCTGCCTTAGTTATATTTTTATTTTTAGTACTTTCCATAGACTATGTGCAAAATTACTATATACTTATTGAATATATTACTATGAATGTCGAACATTTTCCAAACCCAAGATTTTTTAGAGATCTCTTTAAACAAACACGATTGCAGATTTGACTAAGGGAAATTGAATGGCTCCCAAAGAATTAAGTCCAATCTCTTTAGCCTAATTTCTGCTTTCATACTTGGATTTTAGCCTACGTTTACAACCTGAATTCTCTCTACATATTTATAGGTAGGTCTACTCCCGCTTCCCCACCTATATATTTCTGTTCCACTTTAACTGTCAGGAATGCTGTTTCTCTTCCACAGGTGTTATCAAAAAGCTTAGACTCTTGTGAAACCTTAACTCAAATCCAGTCTTCTCTCTCTGAAATAACTGGAATAGGTGGAGATAGCTAGACTAGATAACCATCTTTTTTGAACATCTGTAGCAAATCTGTCTTTTGAAACCCCATATAAATTTTTAGCAAAACTATTGTTTCATAGTTCTATTGTAAGAAGGTATGTTTGATTTATGAACTTAACTCTTTAGATATATTTTAGAATTCTCAAAGACATAAACACACATTGTATAGATTATGTTGGAGAGTTTACGGGTTTAGTTTAAGGACACTTCTTTTTAAAAACAATTCTACATAACCTAAAATAAAACAACTAGCCTTTATCGGCCTGTTTCTTTATTGGAAAATTCATTAATTAGATCAAATTATGGAGATATCCCCATAACTGACCATTCCACACATAACCTATACATTGATTTATTATTACAAATGCCTTTTACCTATAGTCCACCCCTAGTTCCTAGAAGGATTTTCCTGTCAATTGCTTTATATATTCTGTGTAGACAGGGTCTGAACAGGGAGAAATTGAGAGCAGGGGTGGTAGATTAGTGGATGTATTTTATAGTTATTGTCAAGACCTTGGACACACTACTTAAGATCTCAGGATCTCAATTTGTTCAAAAACTAAACTTGGAATGAGAGGAGCCTACTTTATAAATTTTGCGGGGGGGGGGTTGTGTGTTGAGGTTTCTTTAATATTAATGATTTATGTGGAAATTGTTTAGAGTATCAACCTGCTTAAGAACCGTTAGCTTCTGCCATCACTAAATGAGTGTACAATGAAAAATCCTACATAATCAAATAAATTAATTTTTATCATTTTTATGGTTAGCTTTGGTTAACAGTTTACCTGTTGGTATGCCTGTTGTCTTAAAATACCTAGAAAATGACATGTGGATTTGCACTGAACAAAAAGGCCTTTTCTCTATTGTTGTTTATGGATAAGCTGAATGAATCTCTTAAGGGAGCCTAAAGTAATTCTGCCTTGGAGTGCTCATCTATGGAGGCAGAAAGAATATGTGCTCCCTGTGCTTGCTTCACTGGGCGTGAAGCATGATTGAACCTAATAGAGTCATACAAGGTGAAGTGAGAATTGGACACCAAGGATGCATTTTCTACTAAATGCTAGTTTTTTCAGAAACTTAATTGATTATTAATAAAGAGGAGAAAGTTACTGTGTTAGTAAATAAATATTGAGCATGTTGTCATAATTTACTATAATAATATCGCATTTCTATACCACTTATTACTCTTGTATTTATTTAGCACCTGTTTCTCTGCTAAACTGTCAGATTTATAAGAGGATAATATATTTTTGTTTTATTCAAAACTATGTTCCATGGGTCTACTTTAGGTCTGTGGTATCTCTGAGGTTCTTACTAATTATATAATGAAGTAAATTTTCACTATTGGAGCACTGCAATGTACTACTGTGGCTCTTTGTTAAAATTGGTCATAAGGTACAGTGAAATCAATAATTAAAGGATACGTAATACATAATAAGGACAAGAATCTTTGAATTTTTTTGAAATAATGATTTGTGTGTGATGACTTCAATACAGGTTTTCTTTCTTTTTTTTATTTTTTTGTTTTTGTTTTTGTTTTTAAAGATTTTATTTATTTATTTGACAGACAGAGATCACAAGTAGGCAGAGAAGCAGGCAGAGAGAGAGAGAGGAGGAAGCAGGCTCCCTGCTGAGCAGAGAGCCCGATGCAGGGCTCGATCCCAGGACCCTAAGACCATGACCTGAGCTGAAGGCAGAGGCTTAACCCACTGAGCCCCTCAATACAGGTTTTCAAAAGGCAATGGAAAAGCCTTCATTTTTCCCCCTTGTAAATATAATATTCAGATAAATTAGTTGAACAGTTGTATCCCTAATTGTTAGTTTAAATTTTTATAACCATGTTTTATAACCATGCTATAATTATTCAAATATAAGTTGCAATATAATTTAAATGTCATAATTTTATCTTATCCAAGATAAAATATTTCAAATACGAGCTCAATTAATGATACTGATCACAGGTTTGTTATCTCTTTACAGTTTCTCAGAATTACTTATTATACCCTTACAGAAGTATTATCTTATGATGTTTATATGGATCTCACTATCAGAGGAGTGTCTGGTTCTAGTTATAAAAAACACAAATGTTAAATATATAATTCATTGAGGAAATACTTCAATGAAGTTGTCCCCAAAGGGGAAAATATACACAATGTGAATGTGATCAATAAGAAGGGATAACTGGAAGTCAGCTTTGAAGCATAGTCCCCAGAATAAATAAGCATATCATTGAACAAATAACAGATTGTGAAGGACAGTCAACTGTAGTTTGGAAAGAAGAGTCCAAAAGTGAGGGACTGCCTTAGGGAATACTTTTTGGAGATTAAGAGATAAAAGTTTGAAGCCCAGATTCACCACTTAAGTTCTGGGACTTGGACCAAGTTACTTAAATTCTTTCCATCTCTTGTTCAAGGAGAAAACTGGCATCATTGTAGTGAGTGCACAGAGCACAAACCCAGTGCCCTCAGACTTGGACTCTTCTGAACTATAAAGGCACCAAAAGAGTAATCTTTTTTTTTTTTTTTGGTCCCAAACTCTAAATATGTGTAAGATTCCCTTCCAAACATGAGTGTGTTAAGAAACTGGGTAAAACCATCATCTCTCTAGCTTCTGGGCAAAACTCTGGTATGTAGTATCTTTCCTTGGATTGTCATTCACTTTCCTGGGGCACAGATTCTACGTAAACACTCCTCAGTTCCCACTGCAGGGTTGAACTCACTCTTTCACCTCTATCTCTACTCCTAATTGTATTTATACAACCGTATTTTTTTTTTTTTTAATTCCCTGTAGTGTCATAACTGGGAGGTAATAGTAAGGCAGGATCCCATTGCTGGGCAGTAGGAGTAGAGTTCATGCATAGCACAGCTTTAATCAAGAATGGCCACTCGGCTTGTTCCAAGGCATTCTGTGTTCTTAACTTTTTAACTGCCCTCATTCTTGTGGTTTCAAGAATGCAAACAATTCCACAATTCCACCTCTTTTTTTCCCCCTTGTTCTTTGTTTTTTTGATTTTTTGTTTTCTTTTCCCCTCTCTCCTCAATGTCTCTGTATGTCCTCAGGGCCAGCCTGACCTGAACCTTTTATTCAGAATTTGCCTCTTTCAGTTCCAGAAATTACTCTTGATTCTTTTTTCCTTCTCTTCTATATTAAATTTTGCCTCACATCCATTATCATTACTCCAAAACACAACAAAAGAACAACAGCATAGTAATGTTAGTAGAAAATGGATTTTTGCTCTTTGGAAAGATAATAAATCCATAGGCTCTTATGTCATGTAACAAAATACACCTTGGATATTAAAATACTTAGTTTTTTTTATGCCATAAAACAATATACTTTTAAAATTTGGTGGCTAACAGGGGAGCCTGGATGGCTCATTGGGTTAAGCCTCTGTCTTCGGCTTAGGTCATGATCTCAGGGTCCTGAGATTGAGCCCCGCATCGGGCTCTCTGCTCAGTGGAGAGCCTGCTTCCTCCTCTCTCTCTCTCTCTGCCTCCTTCTCTGCCTACTTGTCATCTCTATCTGTCAAATAAATAAATAAAATCTTAAAAAAAAAATTTGGTGGCTAACATAATTAAATGTAAAAAAGCCAAATGATTAAAATACTAGAAAAAAGGAATAAATAAATGTAGCTTAAATTTGAAATGGTGATGAATTGCTGAGCTCAAAAGACAAGAAGATATTATAAAGAAAGATACTTGATAACACAAAATTAGAAGTTTGTATTTTAAAAAATATATTTTAAATATTTATCTGTTTAGCCAATGTTGTGTCCAAACTGTAAATTAAGACAAAGTGTTTTTAAAGAAATATGACAAAAGATTATGTTAACATATAAATTTACTGATTTCAGAAACTTAGGTTTTTAAAAATTATTAACGACACTAAAAGGTTTTGTTTATATCTATCAATATGTACTGTGATAGATATTAAAACACATTGAAAAATATGTATCTATTACTTCATCTAAAATTATAATAAACTAATCACATATTAACACAAATACATATTCTAATGAAAAAAATATTTCTAAAACTAATTAGTGAGAATGTAGCATTGCTTTGTATTTTTGTACATTTCTTTAATATCTGACTTTGTAGTTGGATTCTCAGATCTGCATCTTAATTCAATATGTGGTAATAGCACCCATCTGTAGTCTCTGGAAGACTACACCATATGCTCATCAGAAAATGAGAGTGAGGGGTGCCTCGGTGGCTCAGTGGGTTAAAGCCTCTGTCTTTGGCTGTGGTCATGGTCCCAGGGTCCTGAGATCAAGCCCTGCATCAGGCTCTCTGTTCAGCAGGGAGCCTGCTTCCTCCTCTCTCCCTCTGCCTGCCTCTCTGCCAACTTGTGATCTGTCTGTCAAATAAATAAATAAAATCTTATAAAAAAAAGAAAAGAAAAGAAAAAGAGAGTGAAAGAGGAAGATTATAGTTTCATTTTATTTTGAAAGTACTTTTGTGCTTGCAAAGCCCCTGAAAAGTAACTGAGGATCACATTCTGTATATCTGTACAGTCTGTAAATTACACTCTGAGAACTACTGTCCTCAACCTGTCAGGGCTGTACTGGGAGTTGGTATTAATATCAATGTCACAAAAGCAGCATGGTCGTGTATAGTTAAGCAGGACTGAACTGGGTATGAAAGTAACCGTCACAAATTTCTCTGAACTATATAGTTTAGTTACACAGCCTTCCAAATTAGGTTAATTACATTAGTTAAATGGGAACATGTTTACATTATAAAATTGAATATAAAAAGATACAAAATTATATGTTTAA
The DNA here is from genome assembly GCF_010015895.1 of Lontra canadensis. Lineage (NCBI taxonomy): Eukaryota > Metazoa > Chordata > Mammalia > Carnivora > Mustelidae > Lontra > Lontra canadensis. Next base: position 2,111,966 of record NW_022631042.1, read on the forward strand.
TGTCATCTATTAAAATACCTATAGACACATTTTAAAAATTACTGGAGTTACATCTAAATAATGCTGCTACAACTTTTCTTTAAAAAGCACTGGGGGAAAAACTAGAAGAAAATGCTCAGAATTACCAGTGATTGCCTTTGGGACATGAATATGTATTTCCCAATGTCCAACCATGCAAAGAGTGAGAATCCAGTCTTCATCTCCTGGGCTATTATGGAATTTTAGGCCCCTGAACTGTTTTCTCTCTGGGTTCCTGTTTCTCTCACTTAATGAATCAATTCTTTGTTGGTTAGAATTAGGTCCAGAGTAGTCATTTCCCAAATAATTCATTTCCTTTATCTTTGATGGATGGAATTTTCAATAAGGTGTGTCAGGAACTTGTCAGATGATGTGACTTTGCTGAAAGAGAATTTCAGCAGATGTCTATAGACTGACTCTCCCATTGCTACTTTGTTTGGCTTCTGAGGCAGCTCGGTGATCTGTGTCAGGTCACGTCATCCATTTCCTTCCTCTGGCAGTTGCTCAGTGGTACACTCCCACACGGCTCTTTAGTTTGTAATGTTCCCATTTTTTTCATCATCTATTTGATGTACAGCATGTTTCATACCTAGATTAATGAATGAGCATTTCTTTTGGGCAGGCACAGTGCAAGGCTCTCTCTGCCCACACGGTCCCTTGGGGAGCCCTGGCTCAGAGACTGGGTTTTCAGAGTGCTTCTCTGACACTTGGTAGGTTTCCATAGCAGGCTCTGTGGACAGATTGATTGCTTCCGTAGGAACATACATGAAGCAAACTGGTGCACCTATATAAAGTTTGAATAAAGGAATTCATTTGATCTTTTCACGGAAGTCTCATGATATTCTTAATTGCTATATTCTTAAAATATATTCAAGTACTACTGAGTTGGTTTGCTTGTCTCAGCCAACATTTTTTTTTTAAGTTTTTATTTATTTATTTGTCAGAGAGAGAGCATGCAAATACGCAGGGGAGTGGCAGGCAGAGGAAAAGGGAGAAGCAGGCTCCCTGATGAGCAAGGAGCCTGATGTGGGACTCCATCCCTGGACCCTGGGATCATGATCTGAGCCAAAGGCAGCTGCTTAAGGGACTGAGCCACCCAGGCATCCCTCAGCCAACATTCTTGTATGCTATAGTTTGTTTCCATTAACCCTACTTCTTGTACTTGAACAATTCATGTTTGCTATTTGAACTGCATTTTTATCTCTCTTGTCTTGCATTTTTATGTGCATCCTTAATGTCAAAAAGTGCATAAGTATATCAAATTTAGTTGACGGAAGTATAAAAAATTACCTGTGAAAATACTATAGTTCCATGTAAGTATAAAAATGCTAATCATTATACAGATTTCTATTATAAATATAAAAAGGGATTCCATATGTATTAGGCATGTGAAACTTCAAGGATGTGAATTTTTCTGAGAAGCTGTACCTGAAAGGCGAGATTGGGAAGTAGATGAGGATGATCTCACATCAATATATTTGTTCTTGGTCACCATCAAATCTGTTGTTATGTAACTCTGTCAAATAGCATCCTGGATCTTTCTGATATTTTCATAACAAAAGCTTAAATATGCCTACCAGTATTGTTGATAGACCTGTAAAAGCCTGGAATAATGATGAAAAAGTTAACATTTGTTAACCGTTTATCAGTGGTTGGCCTTGAGAATTCTGTAATTCTTTCAACACCAGTGTGAAGTAGGCACTATGATGATGATGATGATGATGATGATTGCACTTTCATGAATATGATAACTGAGTCTTAGAGGAATTAAATAACTTATTCAAGGCCATCCAGGTCTTTAGTGGATAGGAAGTACATTTATCTCTAAGATTCTCTTCAGATAGCCCAATCTTAACCATTAAATACATCATATAAAACTACATAAGCATTACTAAAGAAAGAACAAAGCAAACAAAAACAAATGGAAGTTAAACTATTTTCAAAAATGTCTAAAACTAGCATAGAAATAGAAGAAGGGAGGAGTGCCTGGGTGGCGCAGTTGGTTAAGCAGCTGCTTTAGGCTTAGGTCATGACTTCCAGTTCCGAGTTCCTGGGTTCAAGGCCATGGAGCTCCCCGCTCAGTGGGGAGTCTGCTTTTACCTCTCCCTCTGCCCCTCCGCTCTGGTCGTTTTGTCTGTCGCTCTTTCTCTCTCCCTCTGAAATAAATGAAGTCTTTAAAAAAAAAAAGAAAGAAAAGAAAAAGAAATGTAAGAAGGGAGAGCCTAGAGCCAAGCTCACCTTCTAATTCTCCCCTATTACATTTTTTGCATAGGAAGAATGCAAAAAAGAACAGCCTCCTCCCCCAAGTCCTTCAATTAAAGTCTCAGGCCTAACTTTGAAGATGCTTCTTTGACTCCTTAATGATGTCATTTGTATCCACATGATGTAGCAATAGGAATTTTTCTTGGGATTTTCCTTCTTGGTGCACTTTTCCAGAAGGCTTAGCTTCCTACTCTACGTCATGAGATTCAACATTATTGGGGCATTGTTAGTTAGTGACTCTCCTATCTTGTATGAATTCTTCTCCCTAATGATGCCTATTTATTCTTTTTCTTTGAATATAGACTATTGCTTCCTATTTCAAAGACCTAATTCCTATGCTTAGCAAAGATAGGTGTATTTATTTGCATATATGCCAAGCTCCTTTGCTCTAGTGGTAAAATTTCCCCCACTGTGACATAGCACTTCATATTTAAAAAAAAAATTTCTGTTTTGTTATTTTTATTTGTCCCTGCATATCATTTAGGAATGTTATAATCACTGGTTTCAGTTTTACACTATGTTTCTCCCAATCAGTATAGATATTTTTTCTTTCAAGTTGTGCAAGTTTCTCAAGTCCATCGACCTATACTCCTACGAAACAAACTCTCTCTGCACTTCATGAGACCATGCTCCTGGCCAGTCATCCCTTCTCTGGGTCATCATCTCCAACAGAACACATAGCTCCTGTGGTTCTCCTTGGTGGCTACTTCAGAAATTGTAAAACCAGCTTATTTCTTTCCAAGATCTGGTCATTCCAAACTCCAGAAGCCCCTGCTTATATTTTAGGGTGTTTTCCTTTTTTTTTTTTCCTAGTTTCTGATATCCACAGGAACCAATTAACACTAATTAACACTAGCCTTTGAAAGTCAATTCGTTTTACACCACCCAAAAATTGGAGTGCAAGATCTCTAAGAATTATACAAAATTAATTAAGCCCATCTTCTATGGAAAAAAATAAATTGGCCAAACCTAGGAAGTTTTCTATAGGAGAAATGAGATCTTACATTTTCTTCCTGCCTCTGTGGCTTGACCACTCTGCCAAGAAAGGAAATTACGTTGTTTTTCTCTTTTAAAACTAACCCATGCTCTGTGTGATGATTAAGTACATTTCTTTCTTATTAACTTCCTGGTTAATTTCTTAATTTGGTTGTGGAAAAGTTTCCTAAGGTTACATGTCTTTTCTTCAGTCTTTGTTTCTGGCTAATAGCATATGCACTGAAATATTATCACCAAAATCTCTTTTGTCTTTCCTGACATTGTTATGTACAGTGATACCTCTTTTGTGTTATTTAGCCTCCCTTTCACCCTTTTTTCCTTCAGTCCTTTGATAGATGGCACATTTGTTTACCTGGTGTCCTCATGTTTCAAAATTTACTGTCAACTATGTTTGATGTGGGAAAGAATGAAGACTACCCAGTTCTAATTTTGTTTTGAACAATTTAATTTCATTCCATTACTGCTGAATATATGACAACCAAACTAGAATACCCTGTTTTGCCTCATTCCTATATTGTTTCTATTCTGCCTTATAGTTTTACAGCAAAAGTTAAGTATACTTGTATAGCTTAAAAGGACTGTTGAAAACTCCCTCTCACAGTAAAATTTGTACTAAGCATATGAAGTCGCAGAGCATTTTCAAGTATTCAAGTTAAAAGACAAAATACGGAAAAAACCATACATTAAGCTTCTAATTCCTAATAACAAAAGTTTTAAAAAGGTATTTATAGCTGTACATTTTTAGAATTCAGGATCAGTTTTCATTTGTGATTGTAGAATCCTTTAAACTTGTAGACTATTTTTTTTAAACACTTATTTATTTTTAGAGAGGGAGCGCGTGCATGCAGGGGAGTGGAGACAGAGGGAGACTATCAGACTCCCCGCTCAGCAGGAAGCCCACTGAGGGGCTTGATTCCAGGATCCCAAGATCATGACCTGAGCTGAAATCAAGAGTCAGATGCTTAACCTACTGAGCCATCTAGGTGTCCCTGAATAGTGCCTTTTTTTTTTTTTTTAACTTTTAGAATAACATGCATACCTGGAATTTCAGAACCTATCACTTTTCCAAAAGCATAAAAAATTTAAATATCTTTGTACGGGCTTATCAGAAATAAATGTTTTATCGTTTTAAAACTGTGTTTCATAATGAGATAATTCTATTATTTGTATATACTTAAATTGAGGATATTTCAAAAATCAAAACAAATAAAGCAATTAGATGAAATGACCCAAAGAAAATAGTCTTATAGTCAGACTTTTTAGCAGGTACAAAACTTATATTATATTAAAAAAAAAAACAAAAAACCACATGAACTTTCAAATTGCATATTTTTCTCATTAAAATGCATATATTGTCTTGATTTCACAATGATTTAGTTTTACTTTTTGGAATTCAATTTATATTCACTTAATAGGCTTCTACTAAATCACCACTTATAATTAAAAAATGCATTTCAGAAACTTTTATGTTCAAGTATGTATTTATGATTACCTTGTAGGGTCCAGGCCATTTTCTTATAATATAGACTGGGTTAAAAATTAGGGTCCTGTTTATACTCTTGGAATTAGGGTAGACTCAAACAAATAAGGTCTGCTTTTGAAATCAATTATAACATATAATATATATTAGAAAAAGTAAAATTAGTATTGAGGACAATAAATAAATAGCTATCTTACTGCTAAATTATCTTTTTAAATGCCAAGTTAAACTTATTATATTGTATAGACTATAACATCAGTACAACCCAAATCCTTACCTAGTTTTAAAATACTGAAATAAATTGCAAAAGAAAAGCATATTTTTAATATTAAAAATCTATGTCATTTATTGTGCATGTTGGATAAAGAAGATCTGTAAAACATAATGCATGGATGGGAAATGTTGCAAAGATTTGTATAGAATTGCCATTTCTTGTTAAAGCCATTTCTGGAGACTTTAAGCTATTTCCTTTCATTCCAGGATGTTTCCATATATTTCCATTTATAGTACTCATTATATAAGGCATGAGTTCTTTAGACCAGCCAGGTTTTTCATCCATGTTTTATTGACCAAGGAATATACATTAAGAAATTACATTCTCAAACACTTACAAATTGGTCTTTTATTCCTCGTCTTTTTGTCTAAAACGCTTTAACTTGGACTTATATATTTTTTACATTTCTTCAATTTCCTCCTTAGTTTTGTCTAGATTTAGCAGACAGAAATTTTTCTAAGTGGAAACAGTATAATGTGAAACCTTGATCAGATTTTTTAAAAATACGGAAAATTCAAAAAAAAAAAAAGATGACATAGAAATTGTGGTGAGAATAATTTAAAAGTTAGTCATTGACTTGATAAGTTAAGGCTTTCTAGAAAACATTTATGTAGATTATGGTTTTCTAAATATCACAGAAACAAACTGTATAAATATGGCATATTTCTATACCTGAATAAAGTTCTAGTTAATTGACTGAGTGAAGTCATTTTATCCAACAAAATGGGTGAGAAATTGAGCAGAGCCAAGGACTTCAAAAGCAACTTTGTTTTTGTTATTCTGAAGTTGTGAAACACTGGAGGCTTGTTTTCTGCTCAAAACAGTTGTTTCTACTCTCATATTATAGACATTCTAATTCAGGGAATTCCATTCTGTATACTTAATTTCCCTGAGAATCTTAACTGGAAATGATCTGTGTTGTCCTTAGCCAGTCATGAAAGTCTGGTATGCAGATGCTGTTTTATTCTAATGAAGTTACAGTGGTAGATAAATTGATTTCATGACTTGGTTGGAAAAATAAAATTTGCTCTGATAAAAAGAACAGTAAAGCTGTATTTTCATATCATTTTTCGAGAAATGACCTGAATTTAGTGATTCTAAGTTATTTCTGTCCCCTCCATTTCCCTAGCAAATATCAACTATGCATCTATTTGTTCTTTGTGGTGGTGCATACATAACAGATTGACTCAGAAAATATGACATTTGTAAAGAATCATATTTAAAAGGGCCAGCATCGAATTCTTTCTCAGACAAAATTGAAAAAAAAAAAAAAAAAAAAAAAGATCTGATTGAAAGAGTAGTTTTTCCCTTCCCGCCCCAAAGGCAGAAAAATCCCAGCAGTATTGTTTTGTCTCTATCAGTGTTTGACAGGATAAAACTTATTGTGCACATGATTTAATATTCATTTATTGTCACTTAACTGTATGTTTTGTTGTTGTTGTTTTAGAAAAATCTATTAAAAGAAACTATCCAAAGTACTGGCAATGTCATGCAGGGGAGAGGGGAGATATAGGGTAAGGAATGGAAAGGGGAGGAAAGTGGAAATTGAATGGGTGAGATAATGGTACAGATCCATACCTCCTTATAGTTAATAGTAAAACCTATTTTAAAATGCTATATCTCTCATATTAAAAAGGAAATAAGAAATGGTTTGTTTAATAAGAGAGTAAGTTGAGAGCCATCTTACTGCTTAAGGAAGTATCATGAGCTGCTCTAAGTTTTCTTAGCTGTATAGATGAAGTAAAGAGTAAGCAATGACTTCATACAGAGGGAAATACATTGCCAGTGCTCTTTAGTATATCTTTTTATGTCCAAGAACTCTCTGGATTTATTACGTCATTGTAAGTTTTGCTTTAAATTTTAAATGTTTATAATATCATTTTGATGAAATTTTATTTTCAGCTAGAACATGGTGACATTTTTATTTCTCTATTTTTTCAGAGCATTAAGCTCATAGCATATGACTTGAGAGTAAGCATTAGTGTGTTGAGATAACATATGTTCTCAATAGGTAACTGACACATAAAAGAAGAAAAATGTGATTTAATGAAGCAATTTCAAAATTTGTAACTTAACATATGGTTTGAGAAGAGGATAAAATCAATAAACAATGTGGACCTGAAAGCTCACAGACAGAACTACTTCTTAGGTTAGATCCCATATTTTATGACATTTTAATGTTGTGATCATTGAAGCTTTCTTATTCTCTCTGAAAAATATGCCATGGAAAAAAAGCAGCATTTCAGAATTTGATGTCCATTCTATAAATAGCATTTCAGGTCAGTTTCTCTTCTAATAAGACAAGGAAAATGAAACACTTTTCCCCCATATTTTATATTAATTCACTCATTTATGTTGAACTATGCTTTACCCATCTGAATTTTTATATCCTCTATATAATATATGTTATGTAGGATCACAGAAATATATTAGGTATCTGGAAAATATATGAAGAAATAATTTATCTCATAGAGAAGAGTCTCTTATGTTAAAACTTTTTTCTAGATCACTTTTCTTTTTTTATTTCAGGATATTCTGAGAACTGGTACAATTGATGACCAAACTTCTAAAACACTTCTACTATATTACAAAAGAAAGAAGGATGTGTGTGTGTGTGTGTGTGTGTGTGTGTGTGTGTGTTTGCAGTATATATTTGTTACAGATTAATTTGGTATTTGTCCTTACCAATCCAAACTTTCTTACCCATTAGCTTCCCATAAGTGACATATCACTTGTTCCCATAAGGGACATAGCTCCCTTATTTGATCTCAATAAATATTTGTTGATATAATGAATATAAATGAATAATGTAGCCATTTGACTCCAGCCTGTTTATTTTCTGATAGTCTCAGATGTTTCTCAGGATGCAATAGCATACTGTTACAGAATTTTATTATCCTTTCTCGCCCACCCCTGAAACTACAGTCATGTTGTATGACTATGTCCTTGAGACATCCACATTTGGTCTTGGCCCTTAGAATTCTGCCAGCACCTTCTTTCCTTATTATAGAAAGGGGTTTACCTTAAGAATGTAGTTGAATTTTTGAGGTTCTACTTATAACTTCTGGAATAAGGAGGCAAAAGGTATCCTGCTGGGTTATATTAAAAATCAGATAATTCTCAATTTCTAATTAAGTATTTGCGAAAATAAACTGAGATTCGGGGGAGCCATTTTTCAAAGGCCTTTCCAAGATGTGGTCTTACTAGATGAAGTCAAACAAGGCTCCTGGTCTGTGTGTGAATGGGGAAGTGGGCATTATGTGTGGGAAGGATAGGAGAGGGTTTTGAAAGCCATCCAGATCATTAGGAATGTTGATTTATCTTTATATAAGTGCTATGAATAAATTGTCACCTTATACATGATTCTAATCCTGACTATCTAAAAAAATACTTCTAATATGTTACTTTAAGGGGTGTGTGTGTGTGTGTGTGTAAGTGTGTGTGTGTGTGAGAGAGAGAGAGGGGAGAGAGAGATTGTGTGTACACATATGCTTGCACACATGCTTTCCTGAGTTCGTGTAACTTTGTCTTTATACAACTAATCTTCTGCCTTGAAAATAATATGGCTTCCAAGAGGGATCATTTACACAACCCATCTGCACCCTTTTTTCAATCACTAACAGTTCCTCAAGGACACCAAGTGTCATGATCAAGTTCACTGCATTTCAAAGGTTCTTGACTTTTTTTGGAAACAGTAAATGAGAGATAAAGACAACTGAGTAATGCAAGATATAAAAATAAAATAACCATGGTAATTAAGGATTTAGGTGCTTGAATAAACAGTTGTGCTCTGAATCTTTCTTTGGTTACTAAGCAGCATTATTAATGATGCTTTCTAAGAATTCTAAATTTAAACTTTAATATGGTAGAGCAGCCACTGTATTTTTAAACAATATAAATGAAAAATAAAGGTGACTATGTCCATTGTTATATGTTTAATATGGGGGAAATACAGAATACAAAGACCCTAGGAACAATGTCTGGGCAAGTGTAACTGAGGTCATTAGTTTATGATTTTCATGTTGTGCATGTCCAATCACAAAGGATATATTTTTCTTAGTTTTGAAAAAAATGATGTAACCAAATACATTAAACTTTTGTAGGATTAAATGTATATTTTAAATGTATTGATTGCTTTCAGTGGAAAGTTACTGCCTTATGTATTTTGAAAGGAACCTACTGTCTCAGTCCCCATTCCCTGCAGGGTGCTTGGTCAGGCCCTATTACATATCGGGCACTATAAGAAGTTCTTGGCAACTACATTTGGATATAGTGAAGGAGAAGATCACTCTATATCTCTTCCTCAAGAATAGTATAATCTGGTGGTTAGGGTTATAGGCTCTAGAAGTCAGATGTGGTATGAACAAGGACTATATGGATGAAAAGGGGAAATATGGATTGATATGAAGAACCTTTTAGTGATCAGTGCAGTAGGGATTGACATAGATTAACAGAAAGGTCAGGTAAATAATGGATGTGGAACATAAATAACAAAACGATGTCAAGGTTAAATTCTTGATTTCTGGCTTGTGCGACAGAACAGATGTAATAGTGAAATAGGGAACGCTAGAGTTAGTCAATTGGGGCAGATTCAGGGCAGTAAGAATGTTATTTCCTCTTAGGATATATTGATACACCCCAGAGATGTCAGGAAGGCAGACTGAGATACAAATGTGGCGCTCAGAGGAGCTGTCTGGACTGGAGACAGCATGTTAGGAAACCTCTGAACAGTTATTTATTCAAGTCATAGATACATAGGAGAACGCCGGGAGATTGCAGTGAAAATAGAAAAAAATACATGGGAAAAATTCTAGGAGAAAATATCAATAAAGTGCAAGCTCTTATGGTACGAGGTAAGGTCAGGTGTGGAAAAACACTGTCAGGATTTTTAATATGGGAACCATGGGTAAACAAAAAAATATTGCTCTGGTGGAGCCAGAAGAGGGATGGAGGGACAATTTCCCTCTAGCTACAGTGTGCGTCCAAGTGACCTTCACTCTGCAACCAACGTCTTCCTCCCTCTTTATCTTCTCCAGTCACTTATTCAGGAAAACTTTTTCTGACCTACTGCCTACTTCAACTCTCCACATGATATGCATATTGAGCAATTTATCATTCTTCAACTTATTTGAGTGGCTTTTTTAAACTAATGTTGGTGGCCTTTTCTAGAATTTAATCTTCATGAGAGCAGGACCATGTATAGTTGTATAGTTCACTTGAAACCCTAGCACCTAGCATATTTTGGGATATTGTAAGGGTTTAAAAACATTTGTTGAGAAAAAGAGGGGAGATGGGAAGGAAAGACGAAAGTGGTAGAGGGAGGCAAAAAGGAAGACTGGAAGGTATAAGGGAATGAATGAAGAAGAGGCCAGGGGAATAATAGGCTTCCAGAAAAATATTAAGTAGATTATATAACTCTGACATAGGGAAAAATATTACCTCAAAATGTTAAGTACAAAACACATGGAGTAAGTGAACAACTCTTAACTATATAACTTGATGAATTATACAACATGATACATACACATACACACACACACATACACACACACACACACACACACACACACACAGAACACCACTAAGGTAACTATAGGGTTCCTTCATGCCAGTTTCCAGACAATAGTTTCCCAGGTAAAACAACCATTCTTTATCAGTATAGAAACTTTTTCCTTTATTTTCAAATTCATAAAATGGAAACATACAACATTATAATGTGTAACCTTTGGAGTCTGGCTTTTACTCAGCATTATGAGATTCCTTCTGATGCTTTAATAATTTGATGAAAGTAATCAAAATATATTTTGATTTTAAATTATAATTTTTAAAGAAATGGTTTCCTTAGCCAAGGAGGAAGACAGAAATTCCAGCTAATGCTGAGTAAATTTGAATTTTGTAATCTATGTGGAAAAACTAATCTTAACTTTAAACACATGTTAACAAATATTTAGTATTTTCTCTCATGTATAATAGTCTCCAAAACTAGCTCTCTTAATTAAAAATTCTGTGAATTTCACCTACTTCTTTCATAATACTAAAGTGTTAGGACATTAGCCAAGCCATGTTAATGTCTTTTGTGGTGAAATTTAACTTGAGCAGTATTTTTGTTGTCTTTTTAAAAAATGGATTTTATTTAGAGCCATCTTAGGTTCACAGAAAAATTAAGTGGAAATGTAGAGTTCCCATATTTGTCCTACTCTGCATACATTCAGTCTCCCCTACTGTCGGCATCTACATGAGTTTTTCAATCGGCAATATGGAGGTCTAATGTAAGTGTAAGTATAAATTTGATGAGTTTTTTTAAAGTCAAGTCTAAGCCAAATTTGGGGCTCCAACTCAAAACCCTGAGATCAAGAGGTCACAGTTCTACTAGCTGATCCAGCCAGGCACCCCTAAACTTGCTGAGTTTGGACAGACATACGCAGTCATTGTCCTACCACCACAATCATGCTATGGAATGTTCCCATCATTCTTGAAGTTCCCTTATGCCCCTTTCCTCATTTCATCTCCAACCACTGGCAAGCTTTTCATTTTCTAGGATTTCATAAGAATGATGTCATAAAGAATCTATTCTATTGTGGCTGGCCTCTTTCACTTAGAAAATGCTTTTAAGAATCATTCTTGGGGCACCTGGGTGTCTCAGTGTGTTAAGCCTCTGCCTTTGGCTCGGGTCATGGTCTCAGGGTCCTGGAATCAAGCCCCGCGTTGGGCTCTCTGCTCATCAGGGAGACTGCTTCTCCCTCTCTCTCTGCTTGCCTCTCTGCCTACTTGTGATCTCTCTGTCAAATAAATAAATAAAATCTTAAAAAAAAAAAAAGAATCATTCTTGGTGTTGCATGTTATCTTTTCCTTTCTATTGTTAAGTAGTTTTCCATTGTGTGGATATGCTAAAATTTATTGATCTAATCACCTGCTAATGGAAACTTGTTTTGTTTTTTACTTTTTGCCTACTATCAGTTTGGAATACACAGCTTTGGGTAATTGTATCTTTTCATTTCTTTTTGGATAAATAATTAGTACTTAGACTATTAGGTTGTATGGCACAGTGATGTTTTAACTTTATGAGAAACTACTAACCTGTTTTCTAAAGTAGCTACACAATTTTGCATTCTTAAAAATAACTCGTGCGAATTCTACATCTTCATTCCTGCTTACTGCTATCAGTAATTTTAGTGGTAGCCATTAAGTAGAGTATGTAGTGGTATCTCATTTTATGGAGGTTATCTGTATATCTATATCTGTGTCTATGTCTCTATCTATATATATGTAATATGCTTGTCCTCATTGACTAATGATGCTGTGAGCTTCTTTTCTCATGCTTGCTTGCCATTTGTGTTTGCCAAAATCTCTATGCACATATTGCCCATATTGCTTAGAGCTGTGAGAGTTGTTTGTTGTATTATTATTGAATCATAGTTCTTTAGGTATTCTGGATACAAGTTCTCTTTCAGACATATGTTTTGAAAATATTTTCTCCCAGTGTGTTCTTTGCCTTTTAATTTTCTTAACAGTGCCTTTCAAAGAGCGGAGGTTTTTAATTTTTGGTAAATCTAAAGATTCTACTTGATATTTCATGTCTTACAAGATCTTTCTGCTACGCATGATGAAAGCATGAACTATGATCCTTTAGCTCCAGATATTTTTTTTGCCTGTTTATTACTTTTTAATGTGGTTCTTTCTTCTTCCTATGGTAGTCTGCTCTCACATGTGAGTTGATTAGCAGTCAGCCAAAGACATGGAGACTCTCTGCAGATATATCCAGGAGATCTCTTTCTTCCAGAGAATGATGTAATGGCAGGGCTTACTTTGATAATTTCCTCTCTCTGAGTGACCACAGTCCTGCACTACCTGTTTTCCAGTGTCTTCAAACCATTATTCTATTTATTGTGCATGTGTGTGTGTGTGTGTGTGTGTGTGTGTGTGTGTTTTCTAATTGCCTAAGGCAGAAGAGTAAATCTGTCCCCTGTTATTGCACATTGTCTGGAAACTTTAATCTTTATCTTTAATCTTTACCTTCCATAATATTGGGAGTATTATTAAAAAAATCCATATTGAATGGATTGTCAAATATTTCCATTTGAGAAAATGTAATGCCAACAATATCCATATTCTAAAATATTCTAAGGAGTCCTTTGCTATAAATGAGTTCATAGATTGCTTCCTTCTTTAAATAATTTCAATGGGAAGATCCTTAATTTTCTATTTATATCCTGAGTGACTCCTCCTCTCATGATTCACGTTATTAATTTTTTATTGACATTTCCACTTGGCTGTTCCCATAAGCACATCAGCTACCTCTCCATGCCAAATTATCCTCACCAGACAAGTGCTTCCTTAGAGAATCAGTATTTGGCAGAGGGTGAGGTAGTATTCAAAAATCACTCCAGAGTTTAGTTTGAGTAAGGCTGAGTTAAGTTACTTATAAGTATCCTAGTGACCTACCTCACTTGAAGAAATTTTATTCAGTCATAGACAATTTAATAAATCTAACTTCATTAATTTTCCATATTGTCTGCCATAGAAGTCTTCCTAAAAATGACAGTGGTTCTTATAATCCCCCTGCTTACAGACATTCTAGCATTTTTCATTACCTGGAGGAAGCTGAAAGTCTTACACATGGTGTCCGACACCACTTATGATGTAACTGAACTTTATAATTCCACTTTTGACTCAGTCTACTTCTCTTCCTCAAGACTAGTATCATCCGGTGGTTAGGGTTATAGAATCTAGAAATCAGATGTTTTGATTTTTTAGCTATACATTCATCCAAAATTTACTAAAATATCCTAATCCTCAATTTGTGTTCTTATATAAATGAATTTAGGTAGTCACATCACATCCTTATGACAATTAAATGAGAACGTGCCTTTTAAGCATATAATACATGATGTCTGGCACTTGGTAAGTGCTCATTAAATACTTGTTATTTTTATTATCTATTAACAATTAGCTACTTAGAGTTTCAAAAAACATACTAAGCACAATCGTGAGGCCATAATTTTGCTCATACAATTTCCCTTGTGCATAGTTTTTTTTTTCTTGTTTCTGCTAAAATTCTTGGCATCATTCAAGGTCTGATTCAAAACCAGAAATTCTCCACAACTTCTTGCTTGCTTTTGACAGGCAGAATTATTATTTTCTTCCTTTGCATGCTCATAACTGAATGCTCTTTCCCCAGTTGTAAGAATTATATTAGTAACTATTTATTATCATATTTACCAATCTACTAGATTGTGTGTTCATTTAAGAGATGTGGAAGATTTACAATTGAGATAAATCTATTGTGAAATATTAAATTGTGTGTGTCTACACACATAATTATGCATATGTGTCCAAGAGTTTCTTTATGCCTATAATTGAATGTATCTTATTTTCCCTGAAATGTTTATGTAGTTGAAAAATAGAATTTGAAGGCCTGTATTCTTTCTGAGTTTGTAAAATTTTTTAAATTTTCCATTTAACTTATTCAAACAGACAAGGTCCTTGTGCTCATGGCATTCATAGTATAGATTCTAAAAAAACTTACGTATTCCAAAGAAAAGAAAATAAGTTTCTATAGTAACAAAGAATAAATGACTCTGATTTGAGAGTTTGGGAAAGGCTTCCTTGAGGTGATAAATCATAAGATGACATGTGAAGAAGAGTAAAAATTAATTTGTTTTGGAGTGAAAGGCAGGAAATGTGTCATGACAACGATTCTAAGGTGTGAGGGGCATACAATTTTGGAGTTCTATTTCTACATTTATTTTTTTATTTTTTTTTTAAAGATTTTTTATTTATTGATTTGACAGAGAGAGATCACAAGTAGACAGAGAGGCAGGCAGAGAGAGAGAGAGGGAAGCAGGCTCCCTGCTGAGCAGAGAGCCCGATGCGGGACTAGATCCCAGGACCCTGAGATCATGACCTGAGCCGAAGGCAGCGGCTTAATCCACTGAGCCACCCAGGCGCCCATATTTCTACATTTAAATCCTTAAAGGGGAGATGAGCTGGAGTGTGTTGATAACATGTTCAGAATTGTAATTTTAAAAATCACTTTAGTGGCAAGCATTGTGCAGACCATGTTGAAGGACAACTAGAGTTAGCAGGAGAAGAAGGAAGATATTCCATTCATCCAAGTTTGAGACGTTAGGCGCGTGGATAGATGCTATCAGTAGAGAGGGAAAGAAGGAGAGACTATCAGGAACTAATCAGAACCCATTACCTGCAGGATCTGTTGATGTAACGAATGTGGGATGAAGAAGAGGAAAGAATGACTCCTATGTTTAAGGGAACTAGATTCAAGAAATAGTATAAGAATTATCAGAATGTTGGCAACCTGATTTGTACTTTTTGATTCAGAAAAAATGATCTCTAAGGACTTGGAATTTAAGTGGTATTTTCTAAGAAAGCAAGAGGCCTAATTTTGCATTGAAGTAGTTTTTGAAGATTGATAAAATAAGCATATTTGAAAGCAATATTTAAATTTTTAATATTGCGTACTTAGACATTGCTTAATAAATGGGCGTTGGATGAATATATTATATTGGAGACAAGATCATGTTAACCACAGGGAGCATGAAGCATATGTGTTTCTCATATGGTTGATACTGTGGCAATTCATGTCTACATGAAGTGAAATGGAGACTTTGCTTAAGAGATTATTCCAAAATTAGGTTCCAAAGCCTATTTTTCCAAGATCCTTTTGTTCTTTAGAAATTGCTTCACTTCTCTGTTTTAATTTATACATGGAGATATAACCATTACAAAGGTTAAGAAATTTTGACTCTCACAAGTGTTCTAATTTCCCTTTTACATTACAAAATATTTTAAAGAAGATATATTAAAAACAAATTTGACTAATTAGTATTTATACATCATTCAACTGTCAGTAAAAAATTGAAATCTTTACTCCAAATATATATATGTGTACATATATATGTGTGTATATATATGTGTGTGTGTATAAATATAATATACTCCATATACATGAGTGATTATGATACATTTTCATCAGAAATACTGAGATAATTTTAAATTAATAATATTCTAGTTGACCTGACACAAATATTCCTATTATAAATTCTGTATATCCTTCTGAATCCATCTAAATAAGTCCATGTTGAATTTAATGTAATTCTGTGGTTTACAAACTCAATGTCCCAGCTAGCATATATCCTTGCTAGAGTTAATAAATATCCTCCAATCACAAATGTTATTCTCAGTCTAGGAACAGAGATCTCACTGGATTATTAATACATTTTATTATGTTTTTAAGTATTTACAAAAATGTCACTTTCTCAAGTTTTCTCTTAAGTCCACTGTGAATTCATTGCTTACAATTATACTCATAAATATTCAAGTAAGAAGTTACTTAAATGATTTACTTTAAAAGTCTCATGTCCAGGAATTATAGAAATATTTCAAGAAGATATTTCTTTTTCCTTGTAAGATTTAAATACTCTGAAAATGATGTCATTATCACATCATGGTAATTTTTGAAAATATGTTTCCTGCACAAAATTTGAATCTGTTGAATTTTCTTTTTAAAATGATTTTTTGGGGGAGTCTGACTGGTTCAGTTGGTAGAGCATGCAACTCTTGACTTTTAGGGTTGTGGGTTCAAGCTCCATGTTGGGTGCAGAGGTTACTTAAAAATAAAATCTAAAATAAATAAAGAGGTAGATAGATAAGATTATTTTTTTTAGTCCCCCCTGCTTTTTTTTTTTTTTTCTCACAGAAATGACTTCAAATATCCTAAGTGTCTATGTGAGTCTTAGATTTATTTTTTTCCCCAACTTAATGCATGTGGTAAAATGATTCATCTACGGAAGTCGAAACTTTTCTCAGGAATACTAGCGTTAATAAGCTCTTTAAAGATGCTGTCAGTGAAAATGGTCATGTTAAGGTTTTGACACTGCTATTTAAATTGAGAAAATAAAACATTCTTCACACCTACTTCACAACATTCTTTTTGTTGTACTTATGAAAGAAAGACCAAAATTTAAGAAAAGTCTCAAAATATTTTGCCATGTTAGCTATAAGAATGGACCTAAATGCTCCAATCAAAATAACCACCCTCATAATCTTCAATTCCATACCTCATGTGCTCAGAGCCACAACTATGGGGAATAGTTTTTCAAACATTCTTTAAGTTGCCATACCCTTTCCACAGTTCTTGCCAAAGTTCTACACAGTAGGAACTATGAAAACGCATGCCAAACCCTCACGTTCCTCATATAGCCTCTAACAGCTGCAAACCCTTAAGCTTCAAGTGCAGCTGCCTTAAGTAGAACTATTGAAAGGACCCACAAAGGCAGATACACAGATTACATATGTTCAATAACTTTAGAGCAATAAGAATATGTGGTTATATTAAGGCCATTAGACAGGAGGGAAACTACACCAGCACTCTCTAATTGACCCTGCAGGGAGAGTCTGATCTCCGTGATTGTTCCTCCATCAGTAGCCAAATCATCTACTTTTGTTAGGATTATATATTCTTTCAACACACAAAGCCACACCATATAAGAGTACAATGACATTGGTTCAGTTTGTGCCTGCCCACTGATTTGTAATTTTCCAAGGGAGCACCATGTGAACCATTAATTCCTAAAAAGTCTAAAGCAATCCTGGCACCAAATTACTACTAGGGACCCTATATATGTGATATATATATATATATATATACCAACATGGAAAATGGAACCTACCACAGACATCTGAGCCATACCATATAAAAACAAAGAGCAGATTCATCTGAGAGAAATAACTTAAAACACATTTTTCTTCTAATTTTTAAAAACTAGCTTTAACCTTGCAGTTTTCTTGTTCTTAAATATTAAAATAAGTTCAGTTAATACTTTATTTTTTTTCCTTTTCTTCTTAAGAATGTTAGGAAACTAGACATTTTTGAATTGCTCTTATGTTTTCAGTCTCTAACTAACTTTATTTAGTTGAATGAACACTATCAGAAAAGTCCAGGTGAAGAAAGAAACTGGCATTTAAGATCTTTTACTGTAAATGTGGGCAAGTGAATTGCCATCCCTGCCATTTTAGTGCCCTTATATTTATTTATGCCCAATCTCTTTGCTGAAACTTCCCATTTCTTCAAACATCCATCATTAGAGACAAAGGAATAATTCTGGAGTTAGAAATAAGTGAAGTCTATGAGTAACTTAAATGTGAAGTGAGACAAAAATGTGTTTAAACTCTTGGGTATCATAGTTTCCATGTATAAGATATAAAGGATATTAGCCTTTTAACCATCAGTTCTAATTACCTGTTCTAATGCAAAAGAGGCACAATGTTAAAGTTTGGGCAGAGAACATAATTCTAAATAATTATTTAAATTATGGTTTAACTTTCTCATCCACCTAAACTTAATTATAGTTAAAATAAGCAGATTCATGTCACTACAGCTTCCTTAATGGTTGTCTTTTCATCTGTCATGCTCTGTTTTAGCGCTCAATTTTCATTTATAACATCTTTACTTAATCACTGACCCACCATTGGAATATGTAGAGCATTTATCACGGTTTCCATATGTCTATCATTGTGATGAACATCTTTGTGAATAAAGCTTTTGTGAGAGCTTTGGTAAAATTCTGTATCCCTCAATAGTAGGTTCATCGTTCAACTTCTGTCTGAAATGTTGTCTGAGATCTCGCTCCTTCCTGAAATTCTTTGGTGGGAAACATCACTTGCTGGGCAGTTTTGTGTGCTGTTTTGTTATTGTCTCCCTTTGGAAGTGCTTCAGGTGCTGCATGTAGATCAGGATGCATATGTGCCAAACCCTCCTTTCCCACACTAAACATAGTGAAAAAGTATGACCTCAACCCCTCAATCCCCAGCTGCACAGGTATTTAAGGATCTAGGGAAGATTCTTTATCAAGGAGATTCCAGTGATCAAGAATGTCAGCTTGCTTCATTAAGATCTCAACACAATGGCCCTTCCCTCCAAAGACTTTTTATATTTTTAAAAATATCTCATTGGGGTGCCTGGGTGGCTCAGTCAGTTAAGCGGTTGCCTTCGGCTTGGGTCATGATCCCAGGGTCCTGGGATCGAGCCCCGTGTCAGGCTCTCTGCTCTGCAGAGAGCCTGCTTCTCCCTCTGCTGTGCTTGCCTATCTGTCTACTTGCGCTCTCTCTCTGTGTCAAACAAATATATATATATATATATATATATATATATATATATATAAAAAACTTATTTATTTGTCAGAGAGACTGAGAGAGAAAGAGAGCACAAGAGGGGGGGATGGGGGTGGGGTGAGGGCAGCAGGCAGAAAGAGAGAGAAGGAGACTCCCTGTTAAGCAGGGAGCCTGATTAGGGGCTCCATCCCAAGATTCTGGGATTATGACCCAAGCAAAGACAGACAGCTTAACCAACTGTGCCACCCAGGCATCCTGCCTTTTTATATTAAATTGAATTTGAATCCATTTCTCAGTGAACTTTAATGTTGAGTTCATTACCACTCAGTGTTCCTCAGCCTCACTCATCTGCTGTAACTTAGGATATGGTTTTGAAACACTGTCAGCTGAGTGTGGCTCAGTAGGGCACAGAATGGAGTACTGCCCAACTGGCGTTTGGGGAGATAAGATGGAAGTTACCTGTCATCTTTGAGTATAATTTCTTTTTTTTCTCTTAAAATGCCTGTTTTAAGGGAAAATATAGATGTGGGCATGGGCCTGTGTATTTTTTGGTGTTTTTGCACACCTGTCAACAAAACTGTGCTAGGTACAATAAAACAGTTTCAATATTTTTCTTAGTAGCCATTTCGGAATTTAATCACATTTGGTATAAAAATAATGCATTAAATTGGATAACAATAAAAATAACTAAAACTCGTCAATCTAACTATGAACCAGTCACCTTCAATATCTTTAGGTTAACCCATGATTTTATCTTCTTTTGTAAGTGGGTTAACTGACTTAAGTTTCTTGTCATTAGTCAGCTGGTGAGCCAGAATTAAAACTCAGAAAGTCTGCATAATCTTTCTGGTTTCTAACCACAGCACTGATCCAACTCTATAGCAAAGATAGCTTTATATCTAGAGAAAGTATTGGCATAGTGTAGGTAACAAATGTGCTATTTTTAGAAAAAATTATATTTTGGTTATGCTTTCCTAACCTAAGTTAGATTTAGAAGGTAAAGAAAAAAGCTGTGATGGTAAATAATTTTTTTCATATTTTAATGTGGGCAGGCTATTTTATAAGACTATTAATAAGTGTACTTAATAAATGTGTGTGTGTGTGTGTGTGTGTGTGTGTACATATAAATGGTAACATTTATCATCCTTTCATAGGCGAACTTGGGATGTTTCTGTCTAATCATTCTCCTAGTGAACTCCTGGTTTGTGTGCTTGTATAGATGACAAGGCCTTCTTGGCATTCTGGTTCCTCCTCCTTAGGCACATTTCTCCCACAGGCTCATAGAACACTGTCCTACTGTATGTAGATAAAATGGAGGTTGTGAAATGCAGTTCATGTTTTCATTCTTGCTTTGACTGAACATCTGCTCACCCAAGACCAGCTTTTTTTAGTTGCATCTACTCATTACTATGGTTACCATGGTATATACTCTATTTTAGGCCTGTATCTATTGGCGTGTGGCCATTCTCTTTGGGAAGAGAAAAGAAAAAGTTTTCCAGAGCCAAACTGGCCTTCTATTCAATAAATATGGTAATTTCTGCCTATGCTAAGTTTCCTTCCCTCCCCTTTCCTTTTATGTTTGGTGTTCTTCTGTTTGGAAAGGATCTTTCCATCCAACTTTTTTGTGTGGATTTAACTACACATTTTCTACTTAATTACTCCCTCTGTTTTGAAAAGTTTCCCCTTAATTGCACTCATATAGGGTTTGTTTCTATAGTTATTGTGATATTTAAATGTGACAGTTGCTTGCTTATATTCTTCTAAATATGGTATCTAAGAAGAAAAAGCTCTGATATTTCTTGAAGAAGATCATGCTACTAGTAGATTTTAGCCACACTATAGACATGTGCTGTCCAATAGGAGAGAGAGCCAATAGCCTTATATGGCAAATGAGTTAATGAATTGTGCTACTCTAAGTTGAATTTTACAAATTTTGAAGACTTAATAGAAAAAAGAATATAAAATACCTTAATAATCTTTATTGATTACATGAAATAATATTTTGTTATAATAAGTAGAAGGAAATATATTATTAAATTAATTTCACTTTTTAATAACTTAAAAAATGTGACTGCTAGGAAATTTAAATTTAATAAGTGGTTCACATTGTATTTTAATTAGATTTTGCTGCTTTAGCGCACTTTTGAAAGTTGAGATGTCAGTAAGCAAAAAATAATAATTAGTGTATTCATTAATTGGGGTCATATTTATGTTCTTATTGTCAGCTATAATAATTTCTTTGCTTAAAGGTATGTCTCCATGGTTCATAAATGCCTGTCATTCAAAGGTAATGCATTTGAATTACCTAAGAAATGTGAATCACGTAATCTTTACCTTCCAGCAAAAACTAACTGTGTTTATGTGTGTGTGTGTATGTGTGTGTTAGGGAAAGACAGATTATATATATTATAGATAGATTACATATAATATGTAAATAATCTGGTAGAATTATATAGCTAGATAGATAGATGTAACTTTTCAGTTGAGCTAATAAATTGTTATCCTTCACAACTATAACCTATATTTGTCAACGTAAAAACTTTTTTTAGTAGGTTCAAAATATACACCCAAGAGATCTGAGAAATAAAGGCCTAAAACTCATGCATTTTTTTATGAAAGGGGAGTAGCTCATCATCATATTAAAACATTTAAAATTATGTTTAAATATAAGTATATCTATTTTATAAGCCTATTACCCTAGGTTCTACATGCACTCAATATTAGTAACAAGTTTGTACTGGGGGAAAGAAAGAATTACTAGGGAATCCTAGGAATTTAGAGAATTTCTTCTCTACATCTTACATATCTATGGAATAGATCCAAAGTATTCCAAATAATTGATGCTTCTAAGGGTGGGTTTGAGTCAGTAAGGATATCTTAAAGTATTTATATTAACAATTATATTCCTAATATCAGAAAAACATTTTTTAAAAACTTGTGACCAAAAAATTCAAAACACAATACTTTGTTATTTTAAAACCATTTATTCTTTTTTAAAGATTTTATTCATTTATTTGAGCAAGAGGTAGAGAGGGAGAGGGAGAAAGAGAGAAAGAATGAGCAAGGGAAGGGCAGTGGGAGAGGGAGAAGCAGACTCTCTGCTAAGCAGAGCCTTGACATGGGGCTCAGTCCCAGGATCCTGAGATCAGGACCTGAGTCAAAGGCAGATGCTTAACTGACTGAGCCACCTATGTGCACCCATAAACTATTTATTGTAATTTAATTGTTTATTTTAATTAATTTTAATTGTGTTATTTTATGATAAACTACAGTTATAAATTTTAGTTTTCTGGAAATTATTCTTATTCATAAAACATCATTTCAGGTGAAAAATATATTAGGTTTCTCTTTATTAAAATACTCCTAGAACTAGAACAAACAATCCTAAAATTCTTATGGAACCACAGAAGACCTCAAATACCCAAAGCAGTCTTGAAAAAGAAAAACAAAACTGGAGGCATCACAATTCCAGATTTCAAGTTAAATTATAAAACAGTAATAATTAAAATAGTTTGGTACTGGCATAAAAATAGACACAAAGATCAATAAAACAGAACAGAAAACCCAGAAGTAAACTGACAATTATATGGTCAGTTAATCTTTGACAAAGGAGGAATGAACATATAATGGGACAAAGATGGTCTCTTTAACAAATGGTGTTGGGAAAACTGGACAGTCACATGGAAAAGAATGAAACTGGTCCACCTTCTTTCACCATACATGAAAATAAACTCAAAATGGATTAAAGACCTAAATGTGAGACTTAAAGCCATATAAATCCTTGAAGAGGGCAGAGGCATTGACCATAGCAACATTTTTCTAGATATGTCTCCTAAGACAAGGAAAATAAAAGAAAAACAAACTATTGGTATTATACTAAAATTAAAAGTTTCTGTGCATTGAAAGAAACAACCAACAAAACTAAAAGGCAGCCTACTGAATTGGAGAAGATACTTAGAAACGACATATCTGAGAAAGGCTTGGTATCCAAAATATATAAAGAACTGATACAACTTAATACACACACACACACACACACACACACACACACACACATAATCTAATTAAAAATGGGCAGAAGACCTGAATAGACATTTCTGCAAAAACATACAGATGACCAACAGACACATGAAAAGATGCTCAACATCACTCATCATCAGGGAATGCAAATCAAAACCATAATGTGATATCATCTCATCACCTGTTAGAATGGCTAAAATCAAAAACACAAGAAACAACAAATGTTGGTGAGGAGGTGGAGAAAAAGGAACACTCTTGCACTATTGATGGTAATGCAAATTGATGCAGCCATTGTGGAAAACAGTATGGAGGGATATATGCTCCCCTACATCAATGCAGCATTATTTACAATAGCCAAACTATGGAGGCAGCCCAACTGTCCACTGATAGATAAGTGGATACAAGAGGTGTGGTATATATACACAAAGAAATATTATTCAGCCACACACACAAAAAATACAGTCTTTACCATTTACAATGACATGAGTGGAGCTAGAGAGTATAATAATTAGCAAAATAAGTCAGTCAGAAACAGACAAATACCGTATGATTTCACTAATACATGGAATTTAAGAAACAAAACAAATAAGCAAAGGAAAAAAGAGAAACAAACCAAGAAAGACCCTTAACTATCAAGAACAAACTGATGGTTATCAGAGAGGAGGTAGGTGGAAGGACGGGGAACATAGGGGCAGGAATTAAAGAGTGACTTATCGTGTGGAAAAGAGAAAAGAAAAAAATATATAATAAAAGAAATGATTTCAAAAAATAAAATAAATAAAATATTTCCAATGTTACCCTTATAGCTCTATCACACAATGTACATCTATAAAATAAAATTTAGAGAATAGTAAATATATAAATAACAAACAAATTTGCATTTTCAAAATACTACTCTTGGAGAAAAAGTGATCCAGGCATTTGGAATCATTTAGAGAGGAATTAAAGTAGCATTGATTTAAGTTTAGTCTTTGATTGCTGCCTTTCGGTTAATTAACTTTTAAGAAGAAAATATTGCTTTTGTCATTTAGTCAAATGTAAGAAAAGACAGGCATGGATATTTACTGGGTTTTTTTTCAGTACACTCGGTAAACTTTAGGTTTAGACCCAAATCTATTAAATAGAGGAGATGGTGCAGTCCAGAAACTGAAAATTACATCTTTTCAGTACATTAAGTTTAAATTTCTGGAAATGGAACACAATGTAGTATGGGAAATTTGAAAGTTATTTCGCTTTAAGGCTTAAAAATAATTTCCTTGATGCCCCAAGGCTTAGAGTTCACTTAAATTATAACAGATACTTAGTCTCTGTATATAAAAACATATGTTTTGGATAAAAGTCACAAACTGAGAACAGAAAAGAAAAGCGTCACTGCTCATAGGCATTATGACTTTGAAAATTTCCTCTGCATAAAACATTTCAAATTAGCACACTGACCAAACTATCTTCTAATTTTCTGGCCTTGGAGCTATGATTTCTTCATCTGGATTTTTCTTTTGGAAGTATATCTTCATCTGGATTTTTCTTTGGAAGGTGTGTATATCGTGGCAAGCAGGAAGAGTTTGAAATTTTGAAATAGTAATGAGCATTCTTTTGTAACTTTCTATTAATTAGAGGCAGCTGACATCACTGTTTTCTTTAGTTTTAAAAATTTCTTCTGTGATTGTTAAGGATTTTGATAAAGAGGCAAAAGAGGAGTATAGGGAGTATGGAGTCAGGGTTGTAGAAAATGTGAAACAGCATCACTTTTAGTTGGAGAGTTATTGGAGTTGAATATTGGCCAATGGAGAGCTGTGTCCTTATGTTGCATTTTTACAATCTGATGCAAGTGTGAACACCAGATTAGTGATCATCAAGAAGGTTGTAAACATGTTTGTGATGAAGATTTTGAAATAGCTTCCACTGAAAATTTTGGAGGATTGTAATTTTATAAGGCATTTCTTAAATTGGCACTCACAAGGAATAAGTAGAAACTATTGTTGTTTTTCTGATTTTATATAAGAAATGCTCCATCCAAGCTAAATTTTTGTCTCAAAAGAGCATTACTGATGGTAACTAAAGGACCAATGAACTGATGCTCTAATCAAGGCCCAAGTCAGTGTTCAAAGCAGCAATTTAAATTGAATCATGACTTTTTAAAAAAGTGAGATTGTATTATATCTTTCTTATCTTAAATAATACAGTGACTCATAACTGTATTGTGTTAAGTCATTGCATTGATAACATGCTTACAGTGAGTGGAAACATTTAAAAGTGACCTATTTGGGTATATCAAAATTAATAAAGTTATTCAGTCTTCAGATATACTCAAGAACTGTAAATATTTACTCTGCAGGAAGAGCTAATATGTAGTGATCATTTTATGTATTTTTTCTTCTACGGTTTTTTTCTATGAAACATGGATCTCTCCATCTGTATCTTAAAGTATATCTACACCTGTTTCACTAATAGAGCGTATCAAAATAGACATATATTTCAAGATATCTGTGCCTTGGATAATCACAGCCATGTATTAAGGTTATGTTCTTTTAACTATACTGAATTGCTGCTGAGAAACCAAAGATTAGCTTCTTTATATTGGCAGTTTTAGTTGATCTCTTTTTAATTTTAGCTTCTAGTTTGAATGTTGGCTCCCAATTTGACCCAGGATCTAATGTGCTTAGTTTAGGAATTAATAAAACTTGAACTTGTCTTGGGGATGCCTAGTTGGCTTGGTGGCTGCTTTCAGCTCAGGTCATGATCCCAGGGTCCTGGGATAAAGTCCAGCCTTGGGCTCCTTGCTCAGCAGGAGCCTGCTTCTCCCTCTGCCTGTTACTCCCCCTGCTTGTTCTTGTGCTTGCTCTCTCTCTCTCTCTCTCTCTCTCTTACCCTCTGACAAATAAATACATAAAATATTTTTTAAAAAAGAAAAAAAGACTTGAAGTTGTCTAGACATTTACATATCTACAGACTGCTGTCTGTGACAACCCAGCCTAGAATTAAGCACATCTCTTGATCTAATATGGGTATTATTTAAAGGGAAAAAAAGGTGGGGGGGGACACAGATTACATTGCCCTGAATAAGTATTCATAATTATTTAGAATCACATTCTAATGTACAGCAAATATAGTGTCATTTTTTTTCCTGGAAATGAGTCATGAAGAATTAGAATTTGGGGTTTATTTGTAATAACTTGATTAAAACATTTGCTGTGAGCTGCTAGTAAGCCTCATAAGACCACACCAGTACTCACAGTAGCATATTGCACAATTCAGCGACCTATGTAGTGTTTGGATTCTTTGCTGGAACTCTATCTGATGGAGTAACGAGTAATGGTAAAAACAAGTTGCTCAATGAAAAAAGAATACAACTGAATCCTGCTTATGATAATGTTGTGACTAAACTGGAAAGACAATACTGGAAGTCGGAGTTTTCATTTATTTACTTTTTTGCTTCTCTAAGTTCATTCATGCAAATGATATTGTTCCCAATGTGCCAGAACATTTCATTAATAACAGGGAAATACCTCATTGCCAGTGGGGTTGAACAGGCTCTCATCCACATTCCTGTTTTATTTCAGCAGATTGAACTTCCCTTCCTTCCATTTCTCCCTTTTTTGACTCTAAAGGAGCATGCATGCACGCACACAAACTTCATTGTCTCTTATTACTTGCCAGCTGTAAGGCTGAAATGCCAAGCTCTAAAATGTATGTGTGTGTGCGCGCGTGTTGTTTTTTTTTTTTTTTTTTCCCAAACAGCAGCAGCAGCAACATCTGGATCTATGCAACTTTAATCTTGGCTGGTTTCCTTCTTTCCTTTTTGGCCTTCCAGGCACCTGTGGATGTCCTGCACATATACAATGACATCAAACCATAGTTGGAAATCTGATTCTCTTGGTATAATGATTAGTTAGAAGCATATAAAACCACAAACTGTGAGTAATAAAGAACAAGTTCCATGCATTGTAGGTAAGGAGCAATGAAAACCTAACTCAAAAATTAAGTGAATTTAAAGCAGTTAATGAAAACTAGAGTCACCTGAATCTTTTATTTTCAAACTTTATTGTAAAATCGTGGGCTGGATTAAAAGCAGAAATGCCCCTTTTGTGTAAAGGGGAAGGCTCTTGTCATAAAACATTAAGCCTTGATTTTAAGCTAAAAGAACGTTGGAGGGAAGCCAAAAAGTTCTTCCAAATACCCCTGGCAAATTTCTTAATCATCTTAGATATTTCTGGGTTTTCCTGATACCTCAGAGTTCCTGATGTCTTTTTGAACTCCTAACGGAATGATTGCAAAGTGGGATTTGGAGATTACTCAGAAAAGCAATCAACAGTAACAGAAAGAAAACCATGTCTGTCACCGTAGTGACTGCTTGAAACTCCATTCTACGTAGGTCATACGGCATTCAAATATAAAACCTGAGATAGAGTGTTTGATCTACAAAACCCAACAGTGTGTGATTCTGGTCTTTCTTTTCATGGTATGGACTCATCAGTTTATGTTTTAAATGCCTTGGCTAACTACCTTCAGATATGAATATCAAAGAGGTAAGGGTAGGACAAAATCCATCCCCATACTTTTGACTCTCTTTGATTTAGTAAAAACCAAACCATTCTTAGGGAGTAAAGGAGGGACCATTGTAGATGTTAGCATGAGTTCATGGGAGATTTGGGTAGAAAGCTGTGCTTGTCAAACTCTAATATAACCAGTCATTTAAGTGTGCAAAAAATAAATCTAATATCCCATGTAACATGGGGGGGAAATTCATAGGATATAAGTAGTACAATCAATGGCAGATGGATATTTGAGTAGTAAAGGAAAAATAAATTAGGTAATATCCTTTAAGTGATAAAACAATGTGAAAGGGTGCATAACTCTTTCCATTCACCTGCTCATAAGCTCTATCACTGTCTTCAAAATGCGCACTTACAATGTTCACCTAAACTGATTGTCTTCATTGGAAACCAGATTAGTAGATCTTACTACTTTAATGCATACAGTGTTTTGCTGTATATTGTTTTCCTTAGTTTTGTTAATTGTTCCAAAGTTTTGGCATTAGTATCCCTAATTGTTTAGTAGGTACATTTTTAAAAATCATTTCTCTCACCCATACTCTCACTTTTTTGATATATTTAAGAGATTATTGTCATCCTTACTTTGTGAATTATGTGATAAACATATTTAAGATTATGAGTTAATTCACATTAATATAATATATTTTTAAGACTCATTTTGGGGCGCCTGGGTGGTTCAGTGGGTTGAGCTTCTGCCTTCGGCCCGGGTCATGATCTCAGGGTCCTGGGATCAAGCCCTGCATCGGGCTCTCTGCTTGGCGGGGAGCCTGCTTCTCCCTCTCTCTGCCTGCCTCTCTGCCTACTTGTGATCTCTCTCTGTCAAATAAATGGGTAAAATCTTAAAAAAAAAAAAAAAAAAGACTCATTTTGAATTCCCAATTAAGTGTATTTTTAATAGACCACCCACAAAAATGAGCAGTAGAATATATATTCAGGGCATAAAACATTTATTCCCCCTTAATATTAGCCAGAGATGTCATAAAATAACTTGAACATACTTGGTTTTGTGTTATTTTCAGTTGAGTTGCTTCTTACAAAAATTAGTGTTTTCTATATCGTATCTTTATTCTTATCCATTAGGTATATGGGGTATCTGATATTAATCATTATGTTTGGCACCAAATCCCCATAATTGAATAAATCATATGTTGGGGTCCATCAATTAAACCAGCAAGTACAAGCATTAAACTTGCCAGAAAATTAATATCATAAAATTCTTGTAGAATAGGACATAATTAATTTAAAGACCACAAAGGTCCATTGTGAAGACACGAAGAGAAGTGCAAACATGTACTGTAAAATAATATCTTTCGGAATTATTCACTATATTCTCTCTTCTTTTTCACTAAAACATTACATACTGTTGATTTTAATAATTGTTGTTTAGAGAAATATAGGAGAGCAGTGTATTTTATAGCCGTTTGGTAGAAAAAACGATGGCCCTCATCTTATTTCAGATTCTCATTGTTGTTCACTTGGATTATTACAATAGTCACCTGCTCTGATTTCAGTCCCTCTTCCAGGTTTCTGGGAACGTGTTCTTTCTAAAATCCCTCAATGGACATGTTTCTCCTCTGATTAAAATCTTCCTAAAATCTTTTGTGATGACAACCTCTCAAACCTCATTGTTTGCCTACTTGTTTCATTAAATGTATGTTTTGAAACACACAACTGCACATCATTCATTGCACCTTCAATATTTTGCTGTCTCCATGACTTATGATACTGTCAGTTCCACCTGGAATGTCCTTACTGTTTTACCAAACCTTGCCTTGCTACATCCCCATGTTCCTGGCACCATCCAATCAAAAATCCCAGATTAAAATGATTTCCTTCAGAAAATGTGTGACTCTGAGTTAGTTATTCACCCCCATTTTACCTCTGTATCTTCAGTTTAGTTACATTTTTGCACTCCTTTCCCTAATGAATTTACATTTGTCCCTTGTTGGAGATTATGTGATGCTTCAAAGCTGGAACCACATGTTATTTACACATGCATTTCCTGTGTCTAGCAGAGTACGTACACGCTTAGCAAATATTTATTGAATGAAAAAAGGAAAGAAGTGAGTGGGTCAAAATGAACAGAACAAAATGTCAGTACGATAAAGAATATTTTTATTCTCTATAAACTTGGTGAAGGTTGTTGAAATAGGTCAAGTATAATCAATTCTGTGTGGTTGAAGGTCTGTCTCATCAGAAGAGAAACCTTCAGATATTATGTATAGCAAGCAATGTTGTGTTTATCACATGTAAAACCTTCTTATCCTGAAAATTGCCATCGATTTCCTCTCTTTCCCTCTTTGCACCCCCCCTTTGCTTTCTCTTTTCTCTCTTCTAAGAACTAAGCATTTATTATTTCCCAGAAACTTTTCTAGGACATGGTGTTAAAGGGGTCATTAATATTTATTTATGGTTACCAAACTCTCTTGCGACAGTGCAAATGAGTTTTTGAAGTGTAAAGATGGGGATGGTAAATTTTTTTTTTTTCCACATAGACTGCCATAAAAAATAACTAGCCTCTATTATTTCCAGCGCTTATTCGCTTGACTCATTTCTGGTTCTCTGAGTAATGTTCCTAAAGATTATATGGGCTCTTTTATTTCTTTATAATTTACAAAAATACTTATTTATGAAAAAGGAATTAGGTGAAATCTAATAAAAACAGACTATAGAAAAGAATGGAATCACCCATACATTGAAGATGTAATTCATAAAACTCAAAATTGTAATCTGTCAACCATCATGCCCAAAATTAGAAAGCTCTATAAATTATCTTTGTGTTATATTTATTTTGTTGTAAATGTAAGCAAATATTATGTTGCTCCCATTAATCCAATTTTGAATTTTATCACAGGCCGAAAGACCTTGCAAAAAGGAAATCAAGCTTGGGGGTTATCCATTCTTCAAGCAGACCTCTTTACCAAGCTGCTTTTCTATATTGAAGTTTGTTCCATTTGCGTGGTTTTAGGCTTAAAATCTGTAATTAAGTGCTACATTCTTTATATTAGCTAGTGATGGTTAAAGTGATGAAACCAGTTCTAGTTCAAAACAATGCTACTTCAAAAATATAAACTCATATTTATAAAATGGCAGTTACAATATATAAATGGTGATTTTACAGATTTTAAAAAGGTCTCTTAAACAGAATTATTCTAATCTTACAAGATTCAAGAATATTTTTAGTTATCCTCACATTTTCTCTATTAGCAATTATGCATGCTCTTTGATACTACTTTGACTATCTGTGAAGGACTCTAGTAGAATTCTTGGCACACATTGAGGACTCAGGACTGCCCCACTTCCTTTGCTTTTCTTTCTCCCTCCATCCCTTTCTCTTTCCTTCCCTCCCTCCATGCATCAGGACTACTACACTTAAGTGGTGTCCTGCCTGATTATTCCATCCCAAACTGACCACTTGCTTCCTAACTGCCATTAAACACACCTAGTGGCTTAGAATTAAGTTATATTATGAATTTCATTTTTGAAAAATAGTGGGGAATCCTCTCATTTATAAATGTGCACCTGACTGGAAATAATGTATATCTCTTGAGGGCAGAGATCAACTCCTAGGCAGATTTTGCACATTCCCGACTGGCTATTGCCTTTAAAATGGATCTATAATACTGTGCCTATAAAAGCCCCTAAAACTTTTTTTAAAACAAGGATTAAAATCTTATGCCATATACATTTTTTCAAAATGAAATAGAAAAGAATCAAATAATATACATGAAAACATTTCATAGACACATACCATCCATATGTCCCATTTTCACAAGGAAATTTTACAAAATACAAATGAATTACTCTCTATTTTTCTACCAACTATAGAGTGAGTGACTATGGTTTGCCTATGGATTTTACTTATATATCTCAAGCTGAAATAAGTCAAAAGCAAATAAATTTGTGGCTCATAAAACACTTAAATTTAGTTTAGAATATTTTTCCTTTAATTATAGAATTGGCCAATTTAGAATTTGGCTGAAGACCTTTATTTGACCATTATCACTATGAATGGTGTTGCACAGGCAACCACCACCTTTCCTCTGAATGACTACAAAAGCTGTCTGGCTAATCCCTGTGCTTGCCCAGGTACCTTCCACAATTCCTGCTCTGTCAAGTCTCAGAGGGCCCTTTTAGAATACTCTCGGCCACATCCCCCATTCCACACTTTCCAGTTAGTTACAAGGCTCCCTGTGGTCTGTGGAGTCCTTTGGAACTCACAGGGTTCCTTGAGCTGTTTCTCTTCTACCTGTGATTTCATCCCTTACCATGCCCCTCATTCAGGCCATAAGAGCCACACATGCCTTCTTACTGTTCCTGAAATACCTCCACCTGTATACTTGGAGTTTCTGCTGCCTCAGACTCTTCTCACACACATTTCATGGCTAACTTTCTTCCTTAGTTCAGATCTTTGCAAATGTGTCCTTATTAGAGAGGTTCTCCATGGCCTTACATTCTAAAACAGCACCTCTTGCCACTCATTCTCTCCTTCGACCCACTTTGATAGCTTGTGGGGTTTTTAAAATATCATATTATAATTTACTACTTCATTTAAGTGTAATAAAGGCAAATGTTTTGTGAGGCACTGAGGATGGCTCAGTCCTTTGAGATTCAGACTCTTGGTTTTGACCCAGGTCATGATCTTGGAGTAGTGGGATTGAGCCCCTATGTGGGCTCTGTGCCCAGCAAGGAGTCTGCTGGAGATTCTCTCTCCCTTTCCCTCAGCTCCTCCCCCTGCTCATGTGCGCGTGCTCTACCTCTCTCTCAAATAAATAAATAAATAAATCTAGAAAATAAACTTTGCTTGTCTATGATCTCAACTCCAAAGTCCAGAGTGGTATTTATATATATGTGTGTATATAAATGTATATACACACAATTCTCCTTAGTTATAGTCTATAGACTTATTATAAAAAAATATAAATTGCAGGGCGCCTTGGTGGCTCAGTGGGGCAAGCCTTTTCCTTCGGCTCAGGTCATGATCTCAGGGTCCTGGGATTGAGCCCCGCATCGGGCTCTCCGCTCAGCGGGGAGCCTGCTTCCCCCTCTCTCTGCTTGCCTCTCTGCCTACTTGTGATCTCTCTCTGTTAAATAAATGAATAAAATCTTTAAATATATATATATATATAAATTGCTTATGAAGCATTTATTAAATTACTTATACTATTCCTTTTCATACTCTTTATTATGCAGTGAATGCCTTTTTTTCTTTCCACTCTAAGTTCTTTGAAGGAAGAGATTGATTACATCTGCTTAATTTTAGTCATTGCTTCAATACTGAGTACATGCCTTCTACATTTTATCAAGCAATAAATGTGTATTGAGTGTAGAAAGAACGTTATTTTTGACATTACCTTTGCCATTGATAATTATAATGTAGTCAGGGATATTGTATGTAGTCAGTGAATATTTTTACCATTTTCACCAATATTGCAGTCTATTTAGCTAGACATATTTGATATGTACTTTATTTTTCATAAGCATAGATAATGATTTTAAGACCATACACTTTCTGATAAATTTCACTCTTTTTGAAAAAAGGAGTTTGGGCGGCTCCTGGCTGGCTTAATTGGTAGAACATGTGACTCTCAATCAGGATTGTGAGTTTGAGTCCCATGCTGGGTGTAGAGAGTGCTTAAAAAGAAAATCTTAAAAAAAATGAAGAAGAAGAGGAAGAGAAAGAAGATGAAGAAGAGGAAGAAGAAGAAGGAGGAGGAGGAGGAGGAGGAGGGGGAGGAAGAGAAGGAGAATGGGAAGGAAGAAGAAGAAGAGAGAAGAAGAAAGGAGTAAAAAAGTTCAGGAATAATTTTTGAAATTTCCCATTAGATATTTTTTTAAATGATGTATTTTGTTATCTGGAATTCTTATTTGGTAAAGTATGATTGCCAGTGTATAAATAATCATCATTTTGCTATTTATCTATCAGCCAAAAACAACATTTGCTTTGTTTCAACCATATGTTCTTTTCTTTTTGCTCTATGACAATCTTGTTTTTGTTCATTCATTGGACCTGGCAGATAACTATAAGGGTTTGAATTCCGAAGCCAATTCAGCATTAACTTTATATCCATGACCAATGTCAAATCTGAACTCTATCTAAGAACTGTTGAGTAATGCCACGTTAATCTTCTCTGTGTACCAGCTCTAACACTAATGAACAAAGTTTGATTGGAAACCCCAGTAGATTACTATCATCCTATAGAGTTTGCCTTTGTAAGAAACCACGCTATGGATTTATCCCACCCACCTAAGTCAGGCTGCTGTGCCTCAACGATATTTGAAAAAGTCTTCATACACCCTCTAATTAAAGAAATCCTTGACTCATGGAGCCAGGAATGTAAGTGGGTTCCACGGTTATGCTGGTAAATACTAGTTTCCAAATCATTTTTATTTCTTTACACATTTTGATGTTGTGCTGATTTATCATTTTTCAAAAGAGCTAGGAAAGGTAATATATAATTTAAAATTTTTTAAAAATGTATTTTAAATCACACTTAAAAGCTGAAATGCACTACTCTCTTGAAGAGAAAAAACAGACATGTGATTTTAAAGTCATATTTAAAATAAAAATATTTGACAGAAATATTTTTATTGTGCAGATGTTGTGCTATAACAAAGAAACATTCGTAGGATATTACTTTTTGTCTGTTATAATACCACAGAAATTAAATGTTGAGTTAAAAAGTAAAATCCTTAGTCTGTGTTGTATAAACCCTGAATGACGGTAATCAACCATGATGCGTGACTAAGGCGCACATCTGTCCATATGATTTATGACAGAATATAATCAGAGAATAAGCTCTCCATTTTTTAAAGAACTATAGTTCATTGTAAGAAACAGTCATGTTTACAAAGAAGCATGGAAGTATTTTTCATTTATACTATTTCTGTGGGGCTCTTTCCACTTTTCTCTCCAAATTTACTCTTTTTTACACATTGCATGCTACAAGTACCCCCTTGTGAACTTCCACTCAGGAAATGACATGATTTCTTCTCATCAGAGAAATGTTTTCTTTTTAAGAAGTGAATAGTACTTATATTCTGCTTTAGCTGAAGTTGGTCTGTGATACTTGGCATGCTTGATTATGTAATGACTAATACCAAAAGAACCTGTAGATTAAAAGCCTTGCTAAAAGGAATATTCGTAAACTTTAGCAGGACTGCAGTGAATTTTATCTTCCCAGAGGAGGGACTCAAGCTCTCATGAGCATTTGATATCTTTGATTGGCATAAACATTGCCGTATAGAGAAAAAGGCACCATTAGTTAATGCCAATCTACTGGTAGCTAGTTTTCAGAGATCTTTTAAAAAAAGAATCTTATCCTTGTTGTTACTTGTTAAGCACTTATTATGCATTTAATTACATTCAGTAATTGATGACATTTATTTGAAGATTTGTTTAATCTTTACTACAGGCTGACAAGCAGTGTATTATTATTTCCTTCACTTTACAAGTGAAGTGGGACAGGCTAGAGTTGGGGACAGGCTAGAGTTGTCATCATTTGCCAAAGATTGCCCAGCAAGTGAAATGATGGAGTCAAGTTTCCAGTCTAGGTGGTGTGACTCTGTCAGCCAGGCTCATAGCTGCTGTGCTCCCTGCCTCTTAGGAATGGAGCCCCTCTTCTCAAATGCAGTCTCCTTCGGGAAGCCCCTAGTGAGTTTAAAGGTGACGGATGTGATTTCTCATTGCTTTAAATCCTCAAAGACTTTGTTTTGTATCTTTCTTAAATTATGCATATTTTCCTTGAATACAATTAAAATGATGATGACATGAGATAATACTTTTGAGGAGTATTTGTTCTAAAGTATTGACTCACTTCTTGTCACACCACGATGAAGTAGAGACTATTACTGTCCACATTCTATATAGGACTAAAGTTTAGTTGCACAACTAATTATTTACAGTTTGATGATCTGAACCCAGTCTGATCCCAGATAATGTGTTTTAAAAGTTATTGTCCTGTCATTATTGCTGTACAGTGGAGAAAGATGGTGCTTTACTTAGGCTCCAAAGCACTTCTATAAAGTAGTACCCCCACATTGCAATTTTACTGATCACTAAACCCCATCTTGTGTCAGAAAACATGTAAATGTTTGGGAAAAACATAAAAGAAGGAGTACTTTTATTAATTAATAAATACTTGTAAAATTAAACATGTAACCCTATTTCGCCAAAATATAAAAGTAAAGATGAGCTGAGATTGGAATGATCAAATTAGAACAGGCCTCGTAAACTATGTGTTCTCCTCCATACATTGCATCCAAACCTCTTGGTTTTATCTAGGTGGACTAAAATGTAAGAAAATGTAATTGTAATCAAATTGTTATTATCAAATAAAAACCCTCATTCCTAAATTCCACAATGAAAAATAAAATTCAGCTAAATATATATTTGACTAACATTAGATACTTCACCAGGGTTAATGGCCATTGTGTATTTTGTAGACCTGTGGTACTGACCTTTCTGTATATCTTATCATTTAATCTTCACAGTAATCCTGAATGACAATTATAATCATACTCTTTTTGCAGAAGAAAAATGGAGGCACAGAAAGATTAAATAACCTACACTGGGGAGCACAGCATGTAAATTATAAAAGTTCATATGATTTCAAATCTCTACTCTCTTACGAAATTACAATACTTTACTCTGCATAACACAGTTAAATAATGTACCTAGTTTATCTTTTTTACAGTGAACTATAAATGCTCTATGCCCAGGTCTTAATTTATACAAGTAATTGGGTGACAAAAGGAAAGGTCAGTTTCATTTCATTTAATGAAAAAAATTAATGTTTCGGTTCTCCTAGAATGAGAGGCACAGCACACCACACAATGCCATCTAAGGAACACTGGGTTTTGGTCAGGAGGTAGAAGCAGGAGCAAGGAGAGAACTTTAGGACAAGGCCTTTAATGGGATTTCTTCAGGAAAAACAGTGTAAGGCAGAGGCACAGTTTAGGATCGGCTAGTTTGTACAATCCCAGCAGGCTTTGTGCTACAGGGCTAGGCTCTAGTGGTCTGGTACCTGACCCTGGGTTCATTCAGAGCACAGGAAATATGGGCTTTACCTGTGAATTAGATAAGAATGTAAGTGAAGATACAGACTTGGATCCACAGTTATTGCATGTGCAAAATATATTCCAGATAAATTCTGTACTACCCCCAAGAATAAGCTTCCCTGGGAAGCTCAGTCTCTCCCCAGATCTGTAAGGCCCCCAAGAGATGTCAAAACATTATATGATATAGAAAATTAAATATAGACATTCAATATAAATACTTATTTAATTTATAAGTAAATATATAATAAATATATAATATATATTGCATATATTATATATAAATAAATACAATACAGTAACTATGACCATAACTAATGTACTTCTAAATTGTATAATAGCCTTTCCTCTCATGTAGAAAATTAATTAAGATTTCTATACTGTTCATTTTTGCAAATGAACCTGTATTTCCCTTTAAATTTTTATAAATATTCTGTATGACCAAGCACATGCATTTAATAATATACATAGTTGATGCTAGCAATATGAAATTTACAGTTTTGCTAGCAATATGAAGCAACATTTTTCATTCATTTAATGTACTTTTAGAAATTCTCACAGGGCACCTGTGTGGCTCAGGCGGGTAAGCAACTGCCTTCGGCTCAGATCATGATCCTAGGGTGCTGAGATTGAACCTCATGTGGGGCTCCCTACGCAGCTGGGAGCCTGCTTCTCCCTGTCTCTGCTCCTACCCCCTGCTTGTATGCTCTCCCTCAAATTAATAAATAAAATCCTTTAAAAAAATACATAAATCTAAAACAAAAACAAAAACAAATAGAAAGACAAATTCTGCTTGGGAGGAATTCCTGCTAAAACTTAGCAACCTTTTTAGTGTACTAAAAGGAACATATCATTTTTACTGTGTACAGAGTAAGTGCAAAATCTATAGATACGGGACACAAATGGTAATACATTATAACACCCAAAGACAACAAATCATTTTCTTATGGGAGCAAGGAGACTAAAATATATTTACCCTAATGATACTTGTTAAGTATCATTAGGGTAAAATACTCATTATCAAGTGCTCTTGACATGTAACCTGGGCATAGGTGATTTCATAATCGTGAAATTGCAGGCCCAGGAAACAAGAAGGAGAACAGTGGCAAGCATGACATCAATCATGGCAGCAGGGAAGTGGTTCAGCTGAAGTCCTTGCTGCTAGCAGGGCTCTTGATTTCGGGTGACCTACTAGGGAGCTTTACTTTACTACCTTCACGTCTTAAAAGTCTGTTGGAGTCTATGAACTGCTTCTTAGATTGATATTTTTAAATGCAGACAAGAAAAAATACAGTATTAAGGGACATCTGTGTGGCTCAGTGGGTTAAGCCTCTGCCTTCAGCTCAAGTCATGGTCTCAGGGTCCTGGGATCCAGGCCCCGCCTTCTCGGGCTCTTTGCTCAGCAGGGAGCCTGCCTTCCCCTCTCTCTCTGCCTGCCTCTCTGCCTACTTGTGATCTCTGTCTGTCAAAGAAATAAATAAAATCTTTAAAAAAAAATGAAATAAAATATATAGTATTTCAAGGAAAAACAATTTTATTAAAATTAAAAGAATAATGAACAAATTTGTGATTTAGTAATGCATGCTTTTTAAAATTAAAGCATTAAATAAGAGGATATAGTGGAAGACCTTGTAATATCATAACTTGAAAGAAATGATCAGTATAGAAACATTGTGATATGAAAATATCTAATTCCTTTTGTGATACATATAGGTATTACTATACCACTGTGGTTTGCTATTTACATCCAGTTGAAAGTTAGTAAAATATATATATTTTTCCTAATCCAAGTTCATGGATCACTTGAATTTTACACCATATTCTTGGTGTTCTGTTTAGCCTGGGTAAGAAACTTTGGGATTCTTAGGAATCTTTTTTTTTTCATGAATAAGAAAATGTTTACGTCAGTGCCTTTGATATCATCTGCTTCTTTACTTGTTGCCCACTTCCAACCCGTTGCCCTTCTAAATACTATACCTCAGAAGAAACAATTACATTTGTAATTTTTTTTTTTACAAAACTTGCCAAGCACTTCATCGGGGCTTGCAGTGCGTAAGCTAAGCACTCTGTGGCCTGTCTACCCTTCCAGCTCCCCTTTCCCCACTACATGTCCCTAGTCAAAAACTGATACTAAAAGGCCACCAGAGCCTAAGAACTATGTCTTAGTTTCAGGATCAGTAATCTTTTCAAATCAATTCTGTCATTGAATATCCATGTTCATGAAGTTTACTCTCCCTCAGCATTCATATAAAGTGAATTAAAAATACCTAACTCCCTCAAATGTTGTCAGAATTGATATTGCATAAAATGCTTTAATCAGGCTTTGAGTTATAATAAATGCCTAGTAACAGCAGTTACTGAATCTTGAACTCTGGGCTTGGTGGCTGATGCCTATTGAGTTGCTATAGTAATCAGCATCTACGTGGTAGATAAGGAAACTCGAAAGCCCTTGAAATGAGGGTTAATGTTTTATTGAGCCTTGTTTATTTGCATTATCTGGTGAGTATGTACATTGGTGATGATCATTTACATAAATATCATTAACAGCACATTCCCAAGACCATATCTACGAGTATAGTGATGATCTCTAAGTGGTTAGATCTCAAGCAAGTTGGTATAGTTGATATCTGGGTGGTGGTATAGTATTCTAACACACAATTCACATACAGGTGTGATAAAGGTGACTATATAAAAAATGTTACTGAGCAATACAGTGGTACCTGAAAGTCATTTAATGCCACTGACCCATTTGTTTTATTGTGTATGTTATTGGGCACAAAAAGAACTCATTTATTTACATACTAAATGGTAGCGATAGAGCTTTTAATGATTTCCTTCTTTAAACCACATTTCAAAATTGTGATGACATCATATTTATTAACAATTAGTTGGTGACTATCTATTTGGTATTAATATTTAATAGCTGAAGAAAGCAGGAGACTGTAGAAAAGCCATATTTCTATGTTTTAAATGCTACTATATAAAAACATACCAATTTTATACTATATACCTAAGAATTATATATCTTTCGTTTTAATGGATGAGGGAAAGACTCAGATCTGACCAAAAAGCCATTTGATGAACAATTTGTTTTGCTTATTTTATCATTCATACTTTGTTTCTTTTACTGTATAAAAATGTACCCAATATCTCTAGACCAATTGTTTTTTTAGGAAACAAATATGTATTTTCAAATGATATTTATTTCAAAGCTTAATTAGAAAGCAGACATTTTTAAGGCAGTTTTGCAGTTTCAGGACTTCCTGAAGTAGTTGAATTTTCATGGAGTTTGTCCTAAGAAATGCTGTCCACCAGAGAACAGTTACTTCAGTTAAATAATTTATTGGCAACTCAGCGACCCTAGTAACTGATGAAATATGTTGAGACAAGGAGTAGTCAAGTATAGTGAATGTGAAATGTACTGCGAATTTTAGAATAGGAAGAGCATATGCCAGGAAAAATGAAGAGTAATGCCTATAAAATTATGATTATATTTGTTATTAATATTCTTAAGCTGAAAGAATAATGATATTTAGGCAAAGAGCAGTTGTGTCAAAATAGAAATTAAAACTAAAAGAGCGACCATATGCCAAAAAAATTACTAGCTTATTTTAACATCTGGAAAGGATGATTTGACGCTGAATACATAATATCATGGGTAAATATCAAATAGCTTGTATTTAATTTTCTATACACAGCATACTTGTCTCTAGAAAATCAAAATAAAATGTAGGAAATTAAGTGAAATGGAAGAAGAAGTAAAAGTGCATTCTTAGCTTTACTGTTTTCACGGTTACCTTCAGTGACCCAGTTTTCTTTTGTCTTTTTTTCCCCTCCGAGGAAAGAATCTATACATTATTTCCACAAGTTTTGTATAAAAGTCCCTCAAGGCTACATGCAACTAATGCTTCTTTGGGACATATGTAGCCTGAGGGATGGAAAGAGTTTTTTAGGGTCCAAAAGCTGAATCTCACATTAATATGGAGAGGTGTCCTATTAGGATGATGGGTACCCGCTAATAGAACTTCCTAATGTGTGAATTTTTTTTTATTTTTTTATTTTTTTGCTGGTATCATGAGCTTTGTGCTGGGCGTACTGGTTTATTTGGAGCCTGCTACTTGTGAAAGCTTCACCTTTTCCATTTTTAGAAAATGTGAGGCCGCAAAAAGGTTTTTGACAAACTGCAGATCCTGCAGAGTTTAATCAGCCTGATGGCGGGCTCCCCTCCGCTCTCCTTGTCTCTTCTTTTATTTGACCACTAACAGTTTTGGAAAAATTTTCTTCTCTTGGATTATAGTTTTAAAAGAAGGTAAGAGAATGTGATTTGGGACGATTAAAAATCTGCTTTATAAAAAATCATCAGGTCCTAGGAAAGAAGACTCACAGGAGCTCTGAAATGGTAATTCATGCTCTCTCTCTGTTTCTCAATGTTTTCAAGTAGTGGACTTTTAATATGTAAAGGTAGAACACCTTTTTTATTTTAATGAGTGATATGATACAGCAGCAGTGTCCTCTCTATGCTGCAAAAGCAAAGGAGTTTTTGGTGTGTGAGTCAGTAGATTTTTTTGTTTGTGCACCTGTGTTCTGTATGTTGGGAAATAGGTCCTTTTCTCAGCCCCAGAAATTTACATTATTATTATTTGAAAATATTAGCTGATTTGCCTCCAAATAGTCTGCATATCAGTGCCTATTTTGCTTTTAGTGTGCTTACAATGATACTGAAAGTTAAAAATGGTACATACAACTTAAAGCAGTGGTCTTTCTAACTAAAACAATTTTATCTCAATTTCTCCCAAATGACAATGGAAGAAAAATATGAAAAAATGGTAAAAAGTATGTTTGGTTTGAAAACAGGGAACGCTTTTGAAAATAAATAACAAAAGGCTTAAGAAAATGAAGTTTGAGGAAATGGACTCAAACTTTAAAAAATAAAACAAGAAGAAATTAGTACTACGAAAATACTGAGAGGAAGTAATTTCTACAATTTTAACCAATGCATATATTAATTTTAATACATCTATTTAAATTGGGTAAATTTACAATGAAAAGTAATGGCATCAAAA
Source organism: Lontra canadensis (assembly GCF_010015895.1). NCBI lineage: Eukaryota > Metazoa > Chordata > Mammalia > Carnivora > Mustelidae > Lontra > Lontra canadensis. The sequence continues at coordinate 2,153,819 of NW_022631042.1, forward strand.
CATATAAAGATTTTATATCAAGATTTAGTATCAGAATAAGGTATTTGAATGTAATTCAAAATACTAGTTTTTGTAAATTTTTAAAGGAATTTTTAACCATAAACCTGAAACATTTGCTAAGTTTAGTTATTTATAACAAAAATATGTAATTGATTGTTTTTTATCAGTATTGTATGGTTGTTTTTTGTATTATTGTATCACATTAAAAACAAAATGGAGAGAAACTTTGCTGGCTAGAGATTGCTTACACAGTTGTTTAGGAAGGCAATAAACTACTACAAGACTGGTTGTAACAGAGAGAATTTAGAAAATATAGCTGATACTTCAAAAAACAGAATTCAAACTCTGTTTGTATTATTTTTGTGCCAGTCATCAAAGAATAGAGTGTATAGACTTTGATATCTTGGGGTCTTTTCTCCATGGGGCTTGTGTCTCTAGTTGTAATGTCAATAAAACCAAGGTCCTCAAATGTGAAAAATAGCACAAAAATATCACAAGAGAATAGTTCATGTCCTCTCTAGCCTAAAGGTTTACATTTGGATATTCTACCTGTGCACTGAGCTGACAAATTTACCAATTACATTATGTTTCTTTAAATTTCAACTTGATGTGATGCTTTAGAATCTTTTACAGTATTATTTTGATAAGATTAATTACCCATTTGGAAATCAACGGCTTACTGACCCAATCCTCCCAGCTAGCAGTTAGTAGAAAATTATTCACCACAGAGAACTTCTCCAGATAATAATCTTTTCAGTAAGCTATTTACTTATTCCTCATATTTCTACAGTACTGTGAAAGACTTTTTATGAGATTGAAACGAATCAAACTACTTTCCACTAGTGTTGCATTGTTCTTTTTATAACCAGACAAAACCAATTTTTATTCAGAAAAATGGCTTTCTGATGAAATCTCGCGTGCCATTTCCCTGGAATTCCTCCTGCTTTAGTAAGACAGACCGGGCATAAAATGAGTCCTTTCTATAGCAGTCATTGCTTGGCTGAGCAAAATCGACTATCGTCTCTGACATGCTGTTTTCTCTGCACCTCTGGCTTCTGTGCACTTCTGATTGTATTGTTCAGGCAGTGAGGCTACACTAAGTTGTGCTATGATAACAGATGGTCTCAACATCGTGGTGTCTTTATAATAATAAAGTTTATACATTGCACATGTTGTATGTCCATCATGGGACAGTTAAGGCTCTGCTCCATCATTCTAAAATGAGGGAGCAGATCTATCTGAGACTTAGTAATCTCAGAGCAGAAGGAAAAGAGCAAGGGAAGAACCATGAGCTGGATATGGAAGCTTCTGCTCAGATTCGGCACATTTATTTGCAGTCACATGTCATTGCCCAAAGCAACTCCTATGACAATGTGAAAAGTCAATGCTGCTGGAAGACTAATCCTCCTGCAGGGACAGGCCCAACAGGGAGCAGCAACACTCGTCTTGACAACAATACAATCTACCCGAATCTGGTCGCAAATATTCACTTCCCTCTCATATAAAATCTCATCTTGTCACAGTGTCAGACTCAAAATCTAGAACCAGATGAAGATATGAATCTGAAGAACTAGGAACTGAAAAAATAATAATAATAGATAAATAAATAAATAAAACATTTCTCTACTTTATCCCCCTGCCCAGCCTCCCCCCTCCACCCCACTCTTCTAATACACATTGGTGGAAGAGCAAGATACTTTTTTTTTTTTTTTTAAGATTTGATTTATTTGTTTGACAGACAGGGATCACAAATAGGTGGAGAAACAGGCAGAGAGAGAGAGGAAGGGAAGCAGACTCCCCGCTGAGCAGAGAGCCTGATGTGGGGCTCAATCCCAGGACCTTGATCATGACCCGAGCTGTAGGCAGAGGCTTAACCCACTGAGCCACCCAGGCGCCCCGAGCAAGATACTTTCAATCAGGAAGAAGTGAAATACAAAGCAGTCACCATGTAGATCACAGCGAATCTGAAATGGTAGTGGGCATGATCCTTTCCTTGTTCTGGGAAATGTTCCCTGATTGCTCCCCAGTTCTAAAGTCTTCCAATAACTGCCTAGCCTGTTATTCTCTATAATTCTTAGCTGTATCCTCTGACAGATCTTTTACATTATTCTCTGTCCCTGGCATTAACTGAAGAAGGGATTGTAGAATATGCACCCCCTGCAACTCCCCGCTCCATTCCCCCTGCAGGCTAAGCAGCTTTCTTAGCCTGATTTTGCTGCCAGTAAAAATTTGGGAATCCTAATGTTTACTTTAAATCTCTAACACTCACATTCTCTTTTATTCCAGTCTGAGAACTCATTTGGCAGTACAACTTTCTTAAAACATAGTAGGCTTTTTACATATAGTATCTTGTTTTATTTACAACCATGCACCAATAGCCTCATCTATGATTTTTTTCTCTAAACTCTGTTACCTTGAATTTATTTGGCTTCTAAAAGACTTGCACCCTTTTTCATTCTGTTTTCTCTGGGTCGTTTCATGAATCAAAGTATTTACTGGCTGCTACCTTAATCAGTACAGACACTCTGGATTTGCTCTTTGCTAAGATGCTGAGTTACAATTAGCTTTTGTAACTCAAAGCTTTCCACAGTTTTCTCTTCTACTTATTGGAGAAAAGAAACAGTTTCATCTTTCAATGCTGCAAGATCTGTAAATTCCAGATTCTCTCTGTTCCTATTGATTCTGTTTACGAACGGGTCAGTACCAACTAAGGCGTAAGCATAACTTGAAGCCACAGCTCATTTAGAGCATTATTTTCTTCCAAAGTGATAGAATTTTGCGGTTTTACGAAAAGTTTCTCCATTGTGTTACGTGGATTGCCGTCTTTCCAACCTCTAGTAAAAATTGCTTACTACCTACTGCTTGTCCTCAAGGCTGATATATAATTTACTGTCACTGTAATACTTTATTTCTAAGCACCAAATTTCATATCAATTAACATAGGCTAAATTTACACTCAGGTGATTACACTCAGACAATAAAAATAAAGATTTTTTGCTATCACTCACATGATAATTATTTTGTGTGATGGTTTTAGCTCTGCATTATTTTGTACACAGACTCAAGAATTAACATATATCCCCAGGAAGAAAGGTGATGACCAAACCCTGTTGTGGCCCCTACAGATTCTGGTCAGAAGTAGACCATGTCACTTTTATTCACACTTTATTTTCCAAAGCAACTTACATTGCTCACTCTTAAGTCAAAGGCATGAAAAGTATATGGAAGGACACAGTCGGGCAGGGATGTAAAGATTTTGACAATAATGCAGTATTACCCATTTGTTTTAGAAGAGACAAGCTTGAAAGTACATAGAATTTGGAGTTCTATGACTAAGGCCTGCTACTTATTGAGTATACTAACATGCCAATTGCTTGACATTTTTGGATAATTGTTGTTTTTCTAATGGAGTTAATAATGCCGACGCTGCTTATAATTATTTGACTTGTTGATATTACCAAGATTAGTATAATATAGATATCTGTTTCACGTATATAATATTGGATACTCATTGGGAAAAAATAGAGTGCCTTGTAATAGACAGTTTACAAGACACCTAATATATGTTTGTAATTTTTATTTCCTTAATGTTTCCAAGAAATTAAGCCACAGATTTATGTCAGTCTCTGTCTTAATTAGAATTTTTCTTCTTGATCTAATTACAAAACTCGATATATTCACTGAGTGAAGCCTGAGGGGTTTTTGTAGGCAGAAGACTCAAAATATCTTAGGACATGGGCCAGGTCTAGAAAGAACTTAGAAGCCATGGGACACACTCTTGAAGGGTAGAAGGGTTGGATGTTATATTTTTTTAAAAAGATCTCTCTTCACTCATACGTGTTTATCTGTGAACATTGCATACACTGCTAGACCTTTCTATTAAAATCCTACTCAACAAGCACAGTTTTACCTATTAAGTATAAAAAGGAATATGGTGCCATTCAGCTTAAGAGGAAAGAAAAAAAAAAACACAGTTCTTTAACAGGTAATTTAAGGATGAAAGCCTATTGTTAAAATGTTTGAGACAACAGAAAAAGAAAAATAAAGAATTAATTTGATTTATTCTCAAATAACTGTGAATTGCACAATAAATAGCTTGAGACTTATACACTTATAGTTTCATTATTCCTATGAATACTACTGTTTTACTCTCAAAATTGGATTCTTTTGATTTTGAGGGCAATAGAATTTCAGAAAAAAAAAAAAAAACACAACTGTTTAAAAGTATATCACAGCTGATAGTCTCAAAAAAACAATGATAAATAAAAGTGTATGATTTAATTAGAGTCAAGTAGCCACTGTGGTTAAAAAGATCTGATATTTTATTCACAATGTTTCAAAAAGAAAAATGCTAAATCTACATTGCAAATAACTTTAGAATAAGAGATGTTGCAAACATCAGGAAGCTTCAAAAAACATTTGTACCAATAATGTTTATAACTATGATTAAGAAATAGTAGATTTGAAGTCTTTTAACAAATCATAGATATTCAGGGTAAGAAATTCTACATATTTAGAATAGGCGATCACATATATTCAGAAGGAAATAGACATTCTAAAAATTTTGTTAGTACTAAGCTTTTGGGTAATTCAGGCTTAAAGTCTAATTAAAATGTAACAAAGTATGGACAAATCAGTTAAGGATTCTTCAAGGTGTGTATATGTGTGCTATGTGCTTGTATGTGTGTGAAATACATGCATGCATATGCCTGTGTGTTGTGTATATGTTATACATAATAGAAGATATTTTACAAATTGCATATGAATGTAAATAATGTGTATCTATCATGAGATATATACATAAATGAAAATTTACAAGGTAGCATTGTTAATGTGTGTACATTCAAGCATTCAAGCTATAGTTGATTAGTTCTGTAATAGTTCAAAAAATTTTGTTTACCTTTGAAGGGGAAAATTGTTTTCAATTTTTATAATTATAATTTTTATTGTAATTCTTAAAAATGTAACTTTTAAAAACCTTTAGAATTATTCTTTACCATTGGAGATCTCTTCATGATCTCTTAGTGACCTAAAACTGTCCTAAGAAATTTGTCCAGGCTGATTTAAAGTCTGTTAGAAAAGACACTGGAGGTTTATTTAAGGCAACAATTGTCCTGAAGCGTCCTATAAGTAAGGACAACTGCATTAATTTTCTATTTGTATATACCTTCTAATCTCACTGAAACATAAAAATGATATTTTTAGCTTAATGTCTTAATTCTAAATTTGGGACAATCAATGACAGTTTAGGGTTTAGAAATCGCTTGCTTACAATATAGAACCATGCAAATATTTTAATTAAATTATATTTACTTTCATCCTCTTCAGAACCAGTCTAAGACCAAGAGATACAAGCCTATCTTTGGTCTTTTGAAACCCTGGGTCTCATTATTTTAATTGTGGCCTTGACCCATAGCATTTCAAATATATTAAATCTTTGTCCTACATTAAACATTATTGTTTATATTAAAAATTTGAAAGGACTTTATAAATTTGCCCTTTCATTATTATCTTCTAGGATTTTTTCAATAATTACCATGCATCTTGAGGGATAATTGCAGAGTAATTAAGAGTAAAAATCTTAATTATAAGAAGTTTCAATTTATTAGTAAGATTGAGAGGTTAAGTTTAACAGGCATTTAGTTTCATATCCCTTAATATCTGATTTGCATTTTTTTTTCATATTCTAGAAACCATTAATTTTTTACAACCTAAATAGTTTTCTGGGACCTTGAAAAGTGCATGTTTGATCCTTGAGTGCCTGAAGAGCTTCTTTAGGCATTCAGGGCGCCTAAAGAGATTCAGCCCCAGATGTATGTACTCTAAATCTTGACTATGTGTCTTTAATCCTCTGTTTCCAGGCTTGGAGACTGGAACACCCTTGTAGTCTGGTTTGGATTCTTACCTCCAAGCATCCTAAGAATTGAGTACTTGGGACCATCATCATATCCATCGCACTGTCTTCTAGATATTAATTTAGTTGTCTGATTCTCAGTAACATAAAAGAAAGAGATGAGAACACATTCATTCATCTTCTCAAATATATATAGTCATTCGAATACATTGATCCACTTAAAATATATATTCATTCTGGGTGTCTGGGTGGCTCAGTTGGTTGGGTGACTGCCTTTGGCTCAGGTCATGATCCCAGAGTACCGGGATGGAGTCCCGTATCCAGCTGCCAGCTCTACAGGAGTCTGTTTCTCCCTCTGACCTTCTCCTCTCTCATGCTCTCTCTCACTGTCTCTCTCTCAAATAAATAAATAAAATCTAAAAAAATATATAATATAATAATACAAAATATATTTATATACATAAGTATAAATATATACATATATAAATATTTATAAATATAAATATATAAGATATTTATATATATAAATATATATATATATTCATTCCATATATTTAACAGCCAGGCTTTTTTCTACTCACTAAACATATAATGGCAAATAAAAATCAAGTCCCCACTCACTAGGGGTTATATTTTATCTGCACACCTAATTTAATTTTGCACCAAAAACATTGCTTAATATATTGGATATAGCTAATAAGTATTTTTAATTGCAGAAATAAATAAATAAATAAATATGGAAATCATATAATTAAACATAAGAATGAAGTTATTTAAATTTACACACTGTAGTATAATTTAAGTATTCAGGACAACACATATCTTCAAGTTATTTGAAATATAGTACATCCACTAATGCAAATCAAAAACAATTGAAATTCTGCACTGTAAATGAAATTAAACCTCAGTTGATCGGTTTTTAATTTATTCATAGTTTTTCCCAAATGGCCTCATCATCCCATCTTCTCACAGGAGAAAAAGAGGAGAGATGGAAGGAGGAAAGGAGGAGGATTGAGAAAGAGAACAAGAAAGAATGAGGTTAAATTTGGAATGAACTTCTCTGGAAATATTAATGATAATCTTAAGTCTTTCCAATAAATTTGCTATGTTATTTTTTAAAAAATGACCAATGTAGGTTTCAATTCAGTTAACTCCTAGTAAATCATTGTTTAACGAAAACAAGTGGAGCAGAAAGTAGAATGTTGCATTTGTTCTTAGCACATCCCTGTAGGAACTGGCAGACATCAAATTTGTCAAAGTCACAACTCCTTCAGAGTTTCCAGGAGAATACCAGGATCAAAGAAAATAAATAGATAAGATAAAGACTTACATTCTATTTGCAATAGGAGTTTCCCATTTAAGATTCACTTACCATCATTTTAGAACAAGTTGAAAGTATGCTGGTTAGGAATCTTTACCTGACACTAATGGAACCTCCTTTGACAGATTTTTTTTGTTGAAAAATTATATGGTGTGAATTGAAAAAAAAAAAAACTGTCAAGTTGGATCAGATATTTTGTATCTGCAGGTGCCTACTTGGTTCATAGAATGTTCCCAACGATAGGTAGAAAAACTCATCTGTGCCAGAAGATTCTCTACATTATCAAAGAAGATGCATATTTTCATTCTGTCTAACAAGTATGTTTTAACCACAGTTATATTGAATTAACCAATATTCCAAGTGTTAGTTTTTTCCCCCAGTACAGTGGTTCCATTTGATCAATTACATATAGAGATAAAGGAAGTGGTAAAATTTCCATTGTGTAAATAAGCTGTTTTGATTAAATCATCCACAGCATTTTTACCCAGTATTTTGATTCACCAGTATGTTATTGTTAACCAGAGAACTGCGTTTGTGGCAAAGATTTTATCAATGTTTGTAGTGTATTTTCCTATCAGTTCAAATTTGTTTATAGTCCTAACCATATTATATTTTGCTTCTCCACCACCCTCTTATCATTTCTTTCTTACTCATTACTCACTGATTTTATGGCTATTTCTGGAACAATCTCTGTACAATATTGCCTCAGGATCTTTGTATTTATTATCCCTTGTTCTTGAATATGCCTTCCTGACTTATCCACCTGGTTTCTTTCTTCAGACTTCAGGTAAAATGTCACCAACTCAAAGAGGACTTACCTGACCATCACAAGCAAATTAATACTCAGCCACCTTTGGTCCTCTTATTTCATAACACCTGCTATCACCTGATATTACATTATGAGTTAGTGTATTATTTAGTTTATGGTTTATATACAATTTAAGTGTCTCAAGGCCAGGCCCATCAATTAGTAGTTAATGCTGCCTAGAATAGTGCCTGGAACATAGTGAAAAATAAATATTTAACAAATTAATAATAAATATTTACATGGGTTATGAACAATTAGACCAGTTAAAGTTTATGAAGCTTTTCATGAAATAGAACATTCATATCGGGATAAAAGAAATTCCAAACATATAAAAAATGGAAGCCCTTGTATTTGGAATAACACTTCCCTATCTTTAGGCTTCTAACAGCAGAAGTCAGAAGGAGATCCGAATGCTGAAATATTCTGATCTACCCCTCTGCAGACCTTTAGGTTTTCACGTGCAAGAGATTCAACTATGTGATAGGAGTAAGGCCATCACCAGAAGGGCATAAGAGATCGCTAATGTGCTCAGAGTAAGTTGACCTCTTACTGGCCATAGGATGCCTTCTGTGTAAGTCAAAAGGAAGCCCACACATGGTGTATGTTCCTCCTCTACAGGCCACCATTGTTGCACATCAAGGGAGAAAATCCCTGTTCCAGCCTAAAGAGGTCCATCAAAAGTCAAGAAGAATTCATACATCCTTTGCTGGGTCAGAGAGCACTATGCTTAAGCATCGAATTATCCTGAAGCCCTGTCCACCCCTTCCTGACAAGACCTCACAGCCATCCCCCTGTCCTTGCTGACACTGGCAGCCTCATCGTCACTAGGGACTGTCTTGGGAAAATCAGGATTTGATTTCTCATGCCTGTTCTCTCATTTTATATCAGTAGCTGAAAGGAACCCAGAACTTCCAGGGCATTCCTGATTCCCCTGTCTCTAATCTCCATCGCCATTCCTCTCTGCCTCCCGATACCTTTTCTCCACGCTCTCTTGAACTCACCAACAAAGCCCCTTTATCTTCAACCACTTTTATGTAATTTCCCCTTCTCTCTAAATGAAGCCTCGTTCTTCTTTGATGACCCTGCTTCTCATACGGCCTCCAAGAGATGGCTATTTCCCTACCACACCACTTAAATCACTGAGATTGGAGGTGAGGTGACGTTCTCTTGCTCTTCAGTGTCACTTCCAAAAACAGTCTCCTTCTTCCTCCCTGAAACCTCCTTTCTGTGATCTCGTGGCAGGAGCAGATACCAGCTGCTACTCCTCTTTATAGAAGTCTTTCACCGACCTCTGGTCACTTCCTCTCTTCTGTTAAGATTTTAGTTTTAGCTCAATGTCTCTCTCTCCAAACCTTTCTTGTTGTAAAGTGTGGTAATTTCAGTAGCTACGTAGACTTCAAAAACACTAGTCTTTCTGTTAGATTCCTCTTCTCCAAAGATCTTGTTTTCTACCTGTCACTCCCTTGAAATAATTTCACTATAATGTGATACATGTGTCCAAGGAATATTTAACATGGTATTGACATTGGAGTTTCAGTGTTCGCATATACACTTTGGGTGATAGATTATCTATTTATTTACCTATATACCTAGCATAAATTCTTTGCTTAAATCAACTCTTAAAGTTTTCCCTAATCCTATTGGATTGTAAGGTAGCCAACAAAAATATGCTGTATAAATGCATATAGTATAATATAGTCTGTTTCTCAAAAATATAGTAACCTGGAAATATTCTATATTTCTCACAAAATATACAGTTAAAAAAAAACAAGATTGGAAAAAAAAACAGGATTGGATATAACTGTGAGAGAAATACTACTTCAGAATGTAGTTTCTATGACTTAAATAAATTTAAAATTGTTTAGTAAGGTTAGTACCTAGCCTGTGAATCTCTATTGCATACTTTTTTTGTTTTGACCAATTTGTGTATTTTCTCAGTTGAAATAACTTTAAGTCTCTGGCCCAGATTTGAGTTGTCTTTATTTTGTTTTTTAAAATTATTTTTGTTATTCAAATGCGAAATAGTGTATGATTGACAAAGAATCTGTTTTAGTAAAATAGAATTATTCAAAGGAATTTTTTATTTCATATTTTGAAAGATTTAAGTATTTAAAATTTCTACTTACTTTTCATACGTGGTATAATTTCTTTATCTGGTGAGGAAAAAAGCTTTTGTTAAAGCAAAATCCAGTTAGTTGCTAACAGTGCCATGAAATTACTGCTTAGCTGGGTTGTCATTGTGAGCCTTTCATCATCAGTAGTGAAAAATGTTAATGACATCATAACATTATGGACAAATCAATAGAGCGTGTTAGAGTTTCAACTAATTCTCAAATAAATCAGTTATTCTTTACCAGAGTTAGAGCCTAAATAATGAATAATTTCAAAGTACCTCAAATCCAATTAGGGATTACAAATAGTAATTTGGTTAAAGGAAGCAGAGTGAGATGTTTGTCAGATTCAGTGTCTGCCTCCCATAATGCCTTTTTCCTTCCTACATTACATTTTCCTATGCAACCTTTAGAAAACATTTACACTGACTTTTAATTTAGTGGAACACCTATTAACTGATTGCTAATTGAATTTTATTGGAATTCTAAGAATGAACTTGTTTATTTTTATAGGGGACTTAAAGTGTCCAGAAACTTAAAATAACCAATTGGACTGAACAGATGTACTTCAGGAATTAAGAATTTTTCCAGAAGAAGGTAAGAGATCTTAAAATATGCACATATTTGCATATTAATAAGTTTTAGTGAAAATATAGATACTAGTATATTTCTTTGGTGTATAATTTAGAGGAATTTTTTTTTAAATTAAAGGCACTTTCTGTTTTTACTTAAATAATCTTTTATTCTGTGGACTGATTTGGATATATGAGATTGCTGTAACATTTCAAAAAGAAAATGGTTTGTAGGAAAGCCACATTGCCACTTTAAAACGTCAAGATTGAATCACCACTATTTTGGGTTTTTTATTTTTTTATTTTTTTATTTTTATATGTAAGACTTAGACTGGGTTTGCCATATTCCCCAAGAGCCACAGAACAAAGATAGCTGACGTGTGGGCAGATTGCCATCTAGAAAGATCCTTTGGCTAGCCTGCTTCTTCTACATTTCCTGGACCACATATGGTTACCATCAACTAGAATCCATTCAAAGGCTTGAGTGCCAAGCACAGAGGGAGGAGTCAGTTTTTAATGTGTTACATTATCTTAATTTTGACCTAAGATGTGAGACTGAAATATTACCCTTAAAGTAAAATACACTTAGAAATCTGAATGTATACATATTACTTTCTTCTTAACCCTCTTTAACTATGAATGTTCCTCAAGCTGCGTTTCATTGTAAGTACAAAGAAAATTAAGCAGCATTAGGTTTACCATCACACTGTATTATATATATTGCTACTGGCAGGAATTGCTATGAGAAGAAATGAATAAAGAAAATAAAACATATATTTTAAGATCTAGGACAAGTGCATGGAAATTATAAGAAAAGAACCCAGAATCTAAATATTATTTCCCTTATAGGTGTTTGAGTTGAATAAAATTCATTCATTAATTTTATTTTATGTCACTAAAACTAAGGAAGTCCCAATTTTATTAGGTCCCTTGGGATTTAATTAGATGATTATTTTTATTTTAATGTGAACAAATGCCTTTTTTCCTCAGGTTTTCATAATTAATACTTTATATATACTTTATATATAATTTATATATTTTTAAAATAAGATTTTTAAGAATTTAAAGGAAATTACAATTTTTATGTGGAAGCATCACTTACATGTGCAAAAAATTTATCACATAAGGTAAAAATTTAGTAATATGAGGTGAACATTGAAGCTGTTAAAGTTAATTTCAAGTCATTATAGATTTTTACTTTTTTATGGCACATCCTGTATCTTTCTTTTTTAATTTATATTCAATTAGCCAACATATACTACATCATTAGTTTTTGATGTAGTGTTCAGTGATTCATTAGCTGCATATAATACCCAGTGTTCATCACAACATGAACCCTCTTTAATACCCATCACCCAGTTACTCCATCCCTCTAAACCCCTCCCTTCTGCAACCCTCAGTCTGTTTCCTGGAGTCTAGAGTCTCTCAGTTTGTCTCCCTTTCTGACTCAGTTTTCCCTCCCTTCCCCTATGGTCCTCTGCACTGCTTCTTATATTCTACATATGAGTGAAACCATATGATAACTGTCTTTCTCTGATTGACTTATTTCACTTAGCATAATTTCCTCCAGATCCATTCATGTCCATGTAAATGGTAGGTATTCATCCTTTCTGATAGATGAGTAATATTCCATTGTGTGTGTGTGTGTGTGTGTGTGTGTGTGTGTACCACATCTTTATCCATTCATCCGCTGAAGGACATCTCAGCTCCCTCTGCAGTTTGGCTATTGTGAACATTGCTACCATGAACATTGCGGTGCATGTGCCCCTTCCTTTCACTACATCTGTATCTTTAGGGTAAATGCCCAGTAGTGCAATTGCTGTGTTGTAGGGTATTTCTATTTTTAACTACTTGAGGAACTTCCATATGATTTCCCAGAGTGGCTGCACCAGTTTGCTTTCCCACCAACAGTGTAGAAGCATTTCCCTTTTTCTGCATGCTTACCAAAATTTGTTCTCTGTCTTGTTAATTTTAGCCATTCCGACTGGTGTGAGGTGGTATCTCATTGTGGTTTTGATTTGTATTTCTCTGATGGCAAGTCATCACGTCTCATATTTTTAGTACTGATAGGTCAATAAAGACTCCAGTATACGACTTTTGTACTGCCAATTCTCTATATGTATATGTACATATGTACATCCATATAAATATCTCTCTCTATGTATATGTATAAATATTCATTATTGGACTAGATTGATTTTTAGCCTTCCAGAGTACCAGTTTCCTGGATGCTAATTTTCCTTAGTGCATCCTGTGCATAAATACTAAACATTATTTTCTTTTTTAGCAAATAAGAACCTTCTAATTTTCCAATTACAGTTGCCTCAGGGTACTAATGAAGTAGGAAAATTTCACAAAATGCATTTCTTGGATAATAATTAAAATCTGCTCCAAATTTATGAAGGTCAAGGTATATTTGAAGATGTATACTTGAAGATCAAGCCAGTTTTTCCAAATAGATTTATAAACTCAGCCACCATTGAAATGGATGAGTCTTAAATTATTAACAGTGTACATGTGAGACTGAAGTAGGATAGGAATTAGGAGTCAACCAATGAATTTTTATTAAAGCCAAAGTAACAAATTCAACTAAAATCTGATGAAATTTACTTCTAGGTAGTGCATCTAATGGAACTATTTGCAGAATTGAATTTTTGATTCTAAGCTTTGAGTACTACAAATGTAAACTGGGGTTGATAAATATCAGTTGGTTGGAAAATGTGATCTGATCATCCCAAATTGGAAGACTTAAAACTTTTGTTCTGTTTTGTTTTAATTAATGTCCGTTTCATTGACAAGGTTATTCAATCCCTTAGTTTCTCCCTTTTTTTTAAACAGAAGTAACTTGAATAAGAATTATTATCCATCAGATGTGTAATGTATTTAATGTAAATTATTATTTAAAAACAGTAGATAAACGGTATATTTTGCTTGTCCTGCTAATTCTGTTGTTTAATGGCTTACTTGCTGAGAGAATACCAATGTAGCAAGATCCAAGATATATTTTTCTTTCCTGAATCTGAAAATTGTTCTGTAATTATTAATTATTCCCTTGACACAGCTCCATATATGTCTGATTCTAAATAAATTCTTAATTGAAAAATATAGATACTTTACTGGTAAGCTCATGGCAAAGATTTCAAGCATTTAAAAAAATGGAAACTATAGTTAAGAAAAGGATATACTAATTTAGAAGAGAGGAAAATGAGATAATATTCCACATTAACTAAAAAGGAAAATTGAAAATGTGTGGATGAAAAGGAAGACAATTTCAGTTTTCCTTTTTATTGCTCTTCCACTTGAGATTCATTCTATATGACTATTGAATAACTTTGATATGGTTTTAGGAAGGTTGTCTGGTATAGTAGAATAAAATGACATTCCAGACTCATATAGTTCTGGAATTTCAAGCTGAATCACTTTGTGAGCTTGAGATAATTACTTTGCCTTATTTAAATTTATCATTTATACATTGGAACTAGTAATACCTACTTTTACTTCCTTATAAGTTTTACAAATTTTGAAATATTTTATAAATTTTTTTAAATTACATTTTAAATGTATGGTATAATTTTCTCTTTCTTTCACTATTTTCCAAAATACTTTTTATTCATTTAATTTTTCAAAAATGTTCTGCTTTCTTCTGGTTATTTAAGTTTAAGTTTTATTTTTCTACTCTAGATTATGAACTTTTCAAGATTAAAAATATTTTTTCTTATTTATGCCTGCCCCTACCCATCAGTTTAAAGATAGACATCATTTTTAGTGAATGACTGAAAGAAAGAATAAGAACCTTTTTATACAGATGTGTTGCTGTTGAATTGAATTAAGCCGAAACCATTTAAAACATTTGAATACTCTTTTAAAAAGTCACTATTTAATAGATAGACTTTTTTTCAAATGAAAAATCCTTTGACGAATAATATATCCACCTATTAACTTAGCTTGTTTAATTTTGATTTCTAAATAGGGTCTCTTAGCTTATAACATAATATTTTATTCTGTTTTAACCACTTCTAAGATTTTTCAAAGAATTAGAATATATCTTCCTTATCATAGAATTTCCTAGCCATTTTTCAAAGAAAGAGAGAAAGGTAGATTGCTCGGGTGTGTAAGAAAATCATTCTGGAACTGAGCTCCCATTCAATAATAGTAACAAGAAACATAGTGATCTGCTTAACCAACAAGCCCTCACCTTCTCACCTTGGCTCAGATGTTAGTGACCACAGGGTTAGAATGAGTACTCAGAGGCCTGGCCTCACTCCTGAGAAAAATCTAACACTTGCCTAACCTCCTTTACATCTAGTGAGGATAGAATTGGAGTGGCCATGACTAGAGGGAAGTGTTACCTACCTCTGAAAATTTCATTGTTTTTTTTTTTTTTTTAATAAACATATAATATATTTTTATCCCCAGGGGTACAGGTCTGTGAATCGCCAGGTTTACACACTTCACAGCACTCACCATAGCACATACCCTCCGCAATGTCCATAACCCCACCCCCCTCTCCCAACCCCCCTCCCCCCATCAATCCTCAGTTTGTTTTGTGAGATTAAGAGTCACTTATGGTTTGTCTCCCTCCCAATCCCATCTTTGTTTATATGTTTGTAAAAATTATATATCCAATTCAGATGGAATCATTTATTTATTTTTCTAACTAATAATTCCTTCTTCATATGGTTATTTTTCTTCTTCTATCTTTGATAATTTGTGCTAAATGTTTTTAGGTCCACAGAACTTCTGAGCCAGAAGGGTTTTAAGAGATCTCCTCATTTACATAAGGAAACTAAGGCCAAGATAAATCTAATACAAGTCACAGACATGAGGAACCCAATTTCCAAACTCTAATTTTAGAGTTATTTGTTTTATATCATAATATCTTGCTCCCAAGATACTCTTTTTCTGGACTTCCTTTCTTACTCATTTTAGGATTATCTGTTGACTGTTTCCATTATTTATCAACATTGTCTTCAACTGAAATTTGTAACTTATCTAGACAAAATAAAGAGATGACATCCTCTTCTTCCACAAAGACAAGCCTGGCAATAGGTAAAAATAATTGAGCAAGATTGGGTAATAAGAGAAACACGTACATCGTACACTACCTCAGGGAGCAACCCTGGTCAGGGAATGACTTTTTATGTCTAGCCAAATATATGTTGAGATATATATATATATAGATAGATAGATATCCAGATAGATAGATAGATAGATAGATAGATAGATAGATAGATATACGCACACAAAAGGTAAAACAGTGCATAGAACTTTTGTCTTTGTTAAACTCAGTGAGATGTGTAGCTTCTTTGGGTGAAACCTCTGTGTATTTATTTTTCTTTACTAACTTTATTGAGGGATATATTAGGTAATATAAACTCCTTATAAACTCCATCTGTTTTAAAGGGCTCAATTCTATGAGTTTTGACAGTAGTATATACCCATGAAATCACCACAAGAAGCAAGATACAGAATATTTCTATCATCCCAACAAGGTTCTTTATGACTCTTTATTTTTTCATACTCTGCATTAGTTTGCATTTTATATAAAGAAAATCGTGTAAGTACGTATTTTTGTATATTTTTTTCATTTAGCATAATGGTATAGAGATTTATCTATGTACTTTTTTTTATCAGTAGTTCATTTCTTTTTACTGCTGAGTAATATTCCATTGAGGATATACTACATTTGTTTATTCATTCACTTATTGATGGATAGTTGTTTCTTTTGACTTTTGTGGTTTAATTCTCTGTGAGCATTTGTGTACAAGTCATTGTGTGGACATGTATTTTCGTTTCTCTTGGAAAAACACATAGAATTAGAATATCAGAATCTTTGATAGGTGTATGCATAACTTTTTAAGAAATGACAAACAGTTTTCCCAAGTGGTTGCACCACTTGGCATTCACCTGAGCAGTGTGTGAGAATTCCTGTTGCTCTGCATCAGAGGTCTTCAAACTATAGTTCTTGCGCCAAATTGGCTTTATTTGTAAATAAAGTTGTATTGGAACACAGCCACACTCATTTGTCATGAATGATGTGCTTCATGCTACAAAAAAAGAATTAAGTAATTGTGACAGAAATCATATGGACCTCAGATTAAAATATGTACTTTCTGGCCCTTTCAACAAAAAGCTTGCTGATTCCTGCTCTGCATCCTTGCAAAACTTCTTGTTGCCAGTCTTTCTTAATTTTAGCCATTTTAATGTGTATGTGATGGTATTTCAGTGGGATTTAATTTGCTTTTCTGATGATTAATGATATTGAGCATCTTTTAATTTGCATATTTGCCACCTGCATATCTTCTTCTCTGAATTAGCCATTGAAATATTTTGCTCTGTTTTTTTAACTGGCTATTTCCCTTACTATTTTTCAGTTGTAGGCGCCCTTGTTATATTCTGGATACAAATCCTTTAGTAGATAGATATGTTTCATGAATATTTTCTCCCATTCAATGACCTTCATTTTCAAATTCTTAAGTTTCTTTTGAGTAGCAAAAAATTTTAGTATTGATGAAATGCAATATATCATTTTAACCCTTTGTACTGTTGGGTACTAAGAAACCTTTGCTTATCCCAGTTTAAATTTCTTTCTCCAATGTTTCTCCAAAATTTTCTTCTAAGAGTTTTATTGTTTTAGTTTTTGAAGGAAGGACTATGATCTAATTTGAATCACTTTTTGCACATAATTAGGTATGTTGAGATTAATCTTTTTTTTTCCCATGTCAGTATCTAATTGTTCTAACATCTTTTGTTGAAAGATCATTTCTTTCCATTTCTTTACCTTAAGAACTTTGTCCAAGATTAATGACCTATTTCTGAGCTAATTGTCTCCATTGGATTATAACTACTTTTGCCAATGACACACCATCTTGATTTTTAAAGATTTATACTGTTTTGAAATCACTGACTTATATAATGACCAATTCAGCTGTATTTTAAAATTTCTTTGGTATTTCTGTGTTGTTTGCTCTCCCATGTGACTCCTGTACCCACTCCTTCACACACACAGAAAGCCTCTTAAAATTTTATTGGAATTCTGTTGACTCTGTAAATCAATTTATGTTTCTTTAAGTATCTTATTATTACTAATACTTAACTCAATTTTACTCTGTTCAGAGAACATACTCTGATATGAATCATTTAAAATCTACTGTGAGTTATTTTAAGACCCATCATATGTGCTTCATTGCGTTCTTTAGATCCACTATGTGTTTACGGATTTATTTTTGTCTAGTTTTTCTAATAAAATCCCTTCCTATGGTTATATAATGGAAAGTTTTTCTCCTTTAATTCTGTCAGTTATTGTTTCTTATACTTTGTGGTATTTTTGTAAATTCATACACATTTACACTTTATACATCTTTCTAGTGAATTGATCCTCTTATCATAGGTACCATTTCTTTTTATCTTTGATAATTCTGTTGACTTAATGTCTTATTTTAGCTGATTTTAAAATAGTCACTGCAAGATTTTTATGCATAATATTTGTATCTGTTCATTTTCGAGTCATTTGTTAGAGTTGCAGTTGAACATTTAATGCATTCTGATTTCTCTTCCTTTGTGTATTCCTCCATATCTTCCATGCTTCCATATCTTGGCTTTATAAATAATGCTGCAGTAAACATAGAGGTGTGCATATCTTTTCAAACTAGTGTTTTCTTTTTTAGTGAATACCCAGTAGTAGAAATACTGGTTCATATGGCAAATCTATTTTTAATTTTTTGAGAAAAATGTATACTCTTTTCCACAGTGGTCACACCAATTTACATTCCCACCGACAGTGCATGAAGTGTTATTTCGTTGTTGTTCTGATTCGTATTTCCTTGATCATTAGTGATCTTGAGCATTTTTTCATGTATCTCTTGGCCATCTACAGGTCTTCTTTGGGAAAATGTCTATATATGTCCGCTGTCCTTTTTTTTTAAAGATTTAATTTATCTGTTTTAGAGAGAGAATGTGTGTGCTTGGGAGCAAGGGCAGAGGAAGAGGGAGAGAGAAACCCAAGCAGAATCCACAATGAGCGCAGAGGCAATGTGGGGCTCAATCTCACAACCCAGAGACCAGACCTGAGCTGAAATCAAGAGCTAGACACTTAACTTACTGTACCACCCAGGTGTCCTGTCTCTGCCCATTTTTAAATTGAATTTGATTTTTGGTATTATGGTGTATAAGTTCTTTATATATTTTGGATATTAACCCCTTATTGGTTACATCATTTACAAGTATCTTCTCCATTTAGTAGGTTATCTTTTTGTTTTGTTGATGGTTTTCTTCACTGTCCAAAAGCTTTTTTTTTTTTTTTTTTTTTTTGGTATAGTCCCAGTAGTTTAATTTTACTTTTGTTTCCCTTGCCAAAGGAGACATATCTAGAAAAACATTTCTAAAGTTGATGTTGAAGAGATTACTGCCTGTTTTCCTCTAGGAATTTTATGGTTTCAAGTCTTACATTTAGGACCTTAATCTATTTTGAGTTTACTCTTATGTATAATATGACAAAGTGGTCCAGTCACATTCTTTTGGTTGTAGCTCTGCAGTTTTCCCAATACCATTTGTCAAAGAGACTATCTTTGCCATTGCATATTCTTGTCTCCTCTGTTGTAAATTAATTATTCAGGTTCTTTTGTGGTTCCATGCAAATTTTGGAATTTTTTGTTCTAGTTCTGTGAAAAATGCTGTTGATAATCGATAAGGATTACATTAAATCTGTAGATTGTTGTGAATGGTATGGTCATCTTAATATGGATTCTCTGATTCCATGAGCATGGAGAATCTATTCATTTATTTCTGTTATCTTCAATTTCTTTCATTAGTACTTTGTACTTTAGTACAGGTCTCATCTCCTTGGTTAAGTTTATTCCTAGGTATTTTCTTCTTTTTGGTGCAATTGTAAATGGGATTGTGTTCTTAATTTCCCTTTCTGCTACTTCATTATTAGAGTATAGAAATGCAACAGATTTCTGTATATGTATTTGGTATTCTGCAACTTCACTGAATTCATTAATCTGCTCTAGCGGTTTTTTGGTGGAGTGTTTAGGTTTTCTGTATATTATATTATGTCATCCACAGATGGTGAAAGTGTTACTTCACCAATTTGGGTGTCTTGTTTTTTTGTTTTGTTTTGTTTTGGGGTTTGGGGGTGTTTTTGCTTTTTGCCTGATTGCTGAGACTATGTTGAATAAAAGTTGCAAGAGTAGATATTGTCTTGTTCTTAATCACAGATGTAAAGCACTCATGTTTTCACCATTGAGGATGATGTTAGCTGTGGGTTTTTCATATATGGCCTTTGTTATGTAGTGGTATATTCCCTCCAAACCTGCTTTGTTGAGAGTTTTTATCATAAATGCATGTTGTATTTTCTCAAGTGTCTTTCTGCATCTATTGAAATGATTATTTGTTTTTGTCTTTTCTATAGTTAATGAGATGTAAGACACTGATTGATTTGCGAGTATGGAATCATCCTTGCATCCTTGGACAAAATCCCTCTTGATCTCATGATGAATAATTTTTTTTAAATACTCTTAGATTTGGTTTGCTAGCATTTTGTTAAGAATTTTTGCATTTATGTTCAGACATTGATTTTTTGCATTTTTGCATTGATTTTTGCATTTATCTTCAGACATTGGCCTATAGTTTTCCTTTTATGTAGTATCTTTATCTGGTTTTGATATCAGGGTAATGGTGGCCTCATATAATGAATTTGGAAGCTTTCCTTTCTCTTCTATTTCTTGGAATCATTTGAGAAGAGTAGATGTTAACTCTTCTTTAAATGTTTGGTAAAATTCACTTGTGAGGCCATCTGGTTCTCGATTCTTGTTTGTTGGGAGTTTTTAATTACTGATTCTATTTCATTGCTAGTAATGAGTCTCTCCAAATTTTCTGGTTTTTTTTTCCTGATTCAGTTTTGGAAAGTTATATGTCTCTAGGAATGTACTTATTTCTTCTACATTTTCCAATTTGTTGGCATAATTTTTATAATATTTTCTTATAATGTTTTGTAATTCTGCGGTGTCAATGATTATTTCTCCTCTTTCATTTCTGATTTTATTTATTTATTTATTTATTGAGTTTTCTCTCTCTCTCTCTTTATGCATCGGCTAAAGGTTTATCAATTTTGCTTATCTTTTCAAAAAGCCAGCTTCTGGTTTCATTGATCTATCCCTATTGTTTTTTAAAATCTCTATTTCACTTATTTCTGCTTTAGTCTTCATTATTTCCTTCATGCGGCTGGCTGTGGGTTTTGCTTCTCCTTTTCTTCTAGCTCCCATAGATGTAAGGTTAGAATGTTTGTTTGAGATTTTTCTTGCTTCTTGAGGTAGACTTGTATTGCCATAATCTTCCCTCTTAGAACAGCTTTTGCTGCATCCCAGAGATTTTGAAATGTTATGTTTTCATTTTCATTTGTCTTTATGTATTTTTTTTAATTTCCTCTTTGATTTCTTGGTTGACCCATACTTTGTTAGTAGCATGTTATCTGTGCTTTCCAAATTTTTTTCTTGTGATTGACTTCTAGTTTAATACCATTGTAGCCAGAAAAGATGCATGATGATTTCAGTCTTTTGCATTGGTTGAGACTTGTTTTGTGGCCTATTCTGGGTAATTTTCCATGTGCACTTGGAAAAAATGTATTTTCTGCTGTCCTTGGATGGAATGTTGTGAATATATCTGTTGCATCCATCTGGTCCAATGTACCATTTAAAGCCTCCATTTCCTTGTTGATTTTCTGTTTGCTCATTTGTTTTTAAAAGGATAAACATCTTTCTTACATGGCAGAATATTCATTATAGTTTTGACATGTTCGTTATTGTCTTTGTTTTCTCCAAGTTCTGTATTCGTGATTTTAGGGTTTTGTTGTTCTTCTTCATTCATGTTGATAGTTTTCTTCATGAGGCAGATAATTCTGGACTGTATATTGTTATATGGGTGAGATATCCAACCATTTCTGGAAGCACTTTATGAGCTAAGGTTGGGGTGGGAAGGATTAGAAAACATTTTGTGGACCTTTACACTGCACTTTATATTGGTCAGTAAACAAATCAGTCTTTTCACAATGGGCCACCAAACAACAACATATGAAAGACATGTGTACTTTTTTGAGTCCTATGCAGTTTATATAATAGTTGACAGAGGGGAAGTACCTCCTGATTGCTGATATTTGGGTGCAGGGTGGGGGAAACTTGGTCTTCCAGTCTTCTTGTAGTAAGGCATGGTATTAAGTGCTCATTGTCCCAGGTTCCTCAGAGTTAGTGGGCTTGCTCACCCTGAAGCTCTCTGACTCCCCTCTGTCATGTTAAATAAGCTTATGTGAATTCTTATCCCCAAAATTCCTTCAAGTCTTATATTGCTATAACCACATTTATCATCTTCATGAATATAGTGAATGAATACATTTTTGTTTGGTTACAGTTCTTTTATTATACCTTTACTGGGGTTAAGGTAGGAAGATGAGGTGAATTTGTGTGTTTAATCTTTCTCACTTAATTGGAATTCACATTATATTCTAAACAAATAAGCAGATATTTAAAAAATAGATTCACTCAACTTAAATATTATTATGGATGATAATAATGTGTGTTCAGAGGTTTAATAGGCAGAAAAAGTAATCTCCTGAGTTTTTCAGGAACAGATAACTAGACCAGTGATTAATCAGTCTTCCTTCCTTTGTGGCCATATTTTGTGGATCATTTTATTACTTATTGGCACTTTTACCATAGGAAAAAAAGAAAACTCAGATCTATCCACTTGAATATATGCTTAGAATTTTTACTCAGAGTTTTGATAGAGGAAGAATTGGAAATTATTGGTTAAAATGATGCTTTGAGATTATATGCAGATTTCATTACTCATGTTAATTTTATACTCCTATTACCATAGATAATTGACTATAATTTATGTGGGAGTATAGACTGAAATATAGTTGCAGCTCATCTGGGTTTCATCAAAATTATATCCCTTTTGGGCCACAACTGGACTTTGAAACAACTTATGTCTGGAAGTGCTACCCATAGTCATCAGGGATTTGCCTGAGGTCTGAGACAGTTGCCATGGAATCTGTCCTACTCCACTCTTCTTTAGTGAAACCATAACCAATAGCAGCTAGCCAGAACTGAAAATAACAAAAGGTGAAGAAATAAGCAAGAAGAAGAGCATTAAGTATTGCACTTGTAGACTGTTGTATGTAGATCCGTGTCAATTAGTTATTATAAATGGAATTTCTGGAAAAAGTTATTTTAATCTATACTACACAAATTGAGACACAGGTCCTCATGTTTTGGGGGAGTTTTAACCCACACCATTTTAAATATGTGGTCACAAGTTTGTTTGAACTTTCTTTGTTGAGGACATTTTTCTTTTGTTTCTAAAATAGTGAGGTTAAAAAAAAAAATCAGACAAAACCATAGAATAATTTTTTAATCAGAAGAGCATGAGTTCAGATAAAATTTCTGAACAGTCTGTATTTAAGTAGCTCTTTCCAAGATATTTATAAAGTCTCAAAAAAGAGTATCCAAAGGTATTTAGAAAGCAATCTTACTGAATAGTGCTTCAAAACAGACATGACTTGAAGTTGTGTTAAAGCTGTAAATATATTGTCAGGGGCACCTGGGTGGCTCAGTGGGTTAAGCCTCTGCCTTCGGCTCAGGTCATGATCTCAGGGTCCTGGGATCGAGCCCCGCATTGGGCTCTCTGCTCAGCGGTGAGCCTGCTTCCCTCTCTCTCTGCCTGCCTCTCTGCCTACTTGTGATCTCTCTCTCTCTCTCTCTCTGTCAAATGAATAAAAAAAATTTTTTTTTTTAAAAAGCTGTAAATATATTGTCATATTGCGATGTTGTGATTTATTTGAGAGGGAGGGGGATTTATTGAAGGTATGTAAAAAAATAGCATTTAAACAATTTTTACTTAACATCTTTTTTTATTTGTTGTGTTTTAAAGAGGGAGATAGAAGGGGAAGAAGGGCAGAGAGAGAGGGAGAAAGAATCTTAAGCAGGCTCCACACCCAGCATGAAGCCTGATATAGGCTTGATCTCACAACCCTGAGATCATGACCTGAGCCAAAATCTAGAAGCATATGCTTAACCCATTGGGCCGCCCAGGTGCCCCTCCCTTGACATTTTAGAGAGCATTTTTTTTACTCATAATACTAAATTATCCTTGGATATTGATTAAAAAGTTATCAAGAGGGGTATGGAGATAGCAAGATGAATAAAATAAAAGCATGTATAATAACAAAGGATTCTAGGGATATGTAGAATATACTTATTCACATCAATAGAAAAATCGATTGCAGCTCTATAATCATTTGAGACCACCCTAAATTTCCATCAAGCAATCGAGAAATCTTTTGGCACAGTGACTACTCTAACTTGCTATATTGACCACCAATCTGAGAGCAAATGGACTGAGACATTTATATTTTGATTACTAGATAATATGCAAAATATATCCATCCTTTATCATTAATCTCATCCAATTTCTAAACTAGGAGATAAGTGTGTTGCTTGAATTCATAATTTAAGAGGGTTCACATGTCAAGGGGGCCATTTTGAAGAAACTGCATAAAATGGTTGTGTCAGTTGGTCTGCCAAAATGCCTAGTTTCAATCTCATCATTGATCTAGCTAATTCAGTATGAACCTTCATGTCTCAGCTCAATATTAATTCCATAAAAAAACCCTTCATATCTTATAGTACTTGTCACAGTTATAATTTCTTGTTATAATATGTCTTCTATAAATTACACTATTTATTAAGTTGGGGATTGTGTTTCTGTTTGCTAGCTTATTCACTCATAGTTGCTCAATTAGTATAATGATTATTTGATTAGTTGAGCTTACATTTAAATATTATATATTTTGCTTAATTACTTTTATGGCTTCTTGCCATTTCTAATAATATATGAGAATATTAACTATTAAAGTAGCTTTGAATTGTGCATTTATGAACATATTTGAGTTGTCAAACCCAACCATAGTAATGGTTATCATATCACAACCTTTTGCAAAATTATCCTCAATGTGTTGGTTGATTTATTTTCAAAATCATAATAAGAATTGTTGATTATAACTGGGAGTTAAGTGCAACTGAGAACTGGTAAACTACACACACACACACACACACACACGTATAAACTATGTATATGTATAGTTATGTAATTATATATATAGTTTACAACTTTGGATTGTGTATCAGAGGACATATACAAATTTATTTACTTTCTAGTTGTTTTGTTTTACCAAAGAGAGCAAAGTTAATTCAGGAAGAGATTTTAAAGATCATTCTGCACAACTTATTTAGGTATAAGAATTAAAGAAATGAAAAAAGTAAAACCATTTGTCCCAAACAGAGTCAATAGAAAGCATAGGTATAGAAATCAAATATTTGAAAGCTATAAAGACAGTTTTTCTACAGCCAACATGTGGCCTTCATTTCAGTTATTTGCCGCCTTAAAATTTTTATTTTTAAAAAAGTTTTGCCTTAAGCTAAAATAAATTATAGCTTCCATGTTTTGTGAATGAAGTAAATGTTTACTTCTACAACCTGGTGACTTAGTACAAGAATATCCAACAAAAAGAGCAAACCTAATATCAGTCATTTAACAACAAAATAATACTGTCAGCATTTTTATTAATGTTTATTTTGAATCAAGAGACCATTGTCTTATAGAAATATTCTAGACCAATTGCTAGTCTAGACTCTGATACTATATGGAGGTGCCTTGTAAATTAAATCCTTTCATATCCCACAGGCTGAGATCATGCACATCTGAGATGTGTTAGCTGAAATTCCACAGAATCCTCAATTGCCAAGTTTGGATAGAATGAACATAATATTAAAAGTAAGAAGACTAAGAAAAATTAACATTAAAAAATGTATATTATACAAAGGTCTTACAGAAAGCAGTGAGAAGAGAAGGGCCTCTAGCATTCTTTACTCCCAGATTTAAACTTGAAGATGAATTGTTCTTAGCTCCAGGGAGGAATTACGAAGGTAGGGAAAAGGGTTATAAACCTGAACAACCAAAGGTGAAAAAATCAGAGAAAGACAAATACTGTATGATCTCATTAATATGTGGAATCTAAAAAATTTGAAACAGAGTAGAATGATGGTTGCCAGGAACTTGAGGGGAGGGTGGGAAATGGGGAGATTTTTGTTAAAGAGTACAAAATTCCAGTTATATGAATAATAAGTTCTGGGGATCTAATGTACAACATGGTGACTAAAGTTAACAATACTGTATTGTTACTTACTTGAAAGTTGCTAAGAAAGTAGATCTCAAATGTTTAAAACACACACACACACACACACACACAAATATTGACTATGTGAGGTGATGGGTTTGTAAACTAACCTTATTGTGGTAATCATTTAGTAATACATACATATATCAAATCATCATGTTGTACACCTTAAACTTACACAATGTTGTATGTTAATTATATCTCAATAAAGCTCAAAAAAATTGAGCAATGAATTAATTCAGAGGTATTTTCTGAACAGCTTTCTCTTGAAAATGCATATACAAGATGTGATTCCTTCCCTCAAGTATCCATCAGTTTAATTGAAGTTGTATTTTTGTCACCATTTTACCAGTTTAACATTCATTTCCTGAATATTTAGAGTATTCCAGGTATTATGATAAATTATTGGAAAAGAGTAAAAAAAATAAATGCCCCATAATCACAAGAATGTCATCATGGGAGCAATATAGTAAAAAGTTCAATAAAATATGGTAAGTGCTAAGATGGCAGAGTGCCCACTTCTCAGTCTTCACTTAGCTTTCATATAATTCCCATGAGAAGACTATAGGAATTTAATTTATTTAATTATAGTGATAAATATAGACAAATAACCTAATATCAAACTGAACAAAGCATATAAATAGGAAATTACAACAGACCAAGCGATAATGTACAGCAAACATATTAAAAGGATGCTAAAGCTTAGTAGTAGGGAACTTCCAGCTACACCAGTAATGAGGTAACAGTTTTCTTCCTTTGTGTTGGAGAAAATTGAAAAGGAGATAGCTAGTCATTGTTTTCTAGGGTGCCTGGAAGTGGGCACACTCATTGCTGAAAGGTATCCAAATGACCATGAATTTATGAAAACTAATCAAGAAATATCTACTAAAATAAAAACATATATACAGTTGACTTTTGAATAATGCAGAATTCAAATATTCACATATAATTTTTGTTTCCCCCAAAATAACTATTAATAGCCTACTGTTAAGCTGAATGCCAATAACATAAACAGTCAACACTTATTTTGTATGTTTTATATATTATATAATGTATTTTTACAATAAAATAAACTAGAGAAAGGAAAATGGTAAGAAAATCATAAGGAAAAGAAAATACATTTATGGTACTATATGTATATTTATTGAGAAAAAAATTTGTGTATGAGTTGACCCACACATTCAAATCCATGTTGTTTATTTTTATTTTTTTAACTGTATTTCAATAAAATAACAACTAACCAAAAAATAAGACAAAATAACAAGGGCAAGCATAAAAACCCCCTGACGAGTATCTAAATGGGGAAAATTAATGTGGTTTTAATCTATGCTATTGAATATTGCACATTTAACAGCACACATCAGGTGTTTGCATTTGACTGGTGGCTATTCATGATGTTTGTTTCATGGGGAAAAAACATTTTTGCTAGGCAATATTTATATGGCGACTGCTTTTTTAAACATAACATAAAACTCAGTCTATGATATTTAGGTATTTATGTTTGCATCAATGTGAATGATACGTGGAAGGAGCTACTGTTGACCTCAGAAACCTGGGGCGTGAGGAAGAGAGTTAATACAAGTAATTTAACTTTAGGGGCACTTGGATGGTACAGTATTTAAGTGTCATACTCTTGGTTTGGGCTCAGGTCCTATTGTCGGGCTTGTAAAATCAAGCCCGGCACTGGGCTCCACACTCAGCATGGAATCTGCTTGAGAGTCTTTCTCCCTCTCCCCCTTCGCCCCTCCCATTCATCTCTCTCGCTCTCTTCTCTCAAATAAATAATCTTTTTTTTTTAAAGGAATTTAATTTGAAATTTTCCCCTTACGTAGCTTCTTATATTTCTACTGGTTGAAGCAAATACAAGTCTATTTTGTTTTACAAATATTCATTATAACAAAACATATAGATATTCTGGAAAATAACGAGATAAATGTGTTGCAGAATTTCTTTTCCTTTGGTGTCCAGGGGTTCCGGTAACACCACTTTGAGGAATGAAGAGGCAGACCAGACAAAGAGTGGTGGGCACCAAAGCAAAGTTTATTGAGTGATAGTAAAGTTATTGAGTGATAGTACAAAGCTCCTCAAGAGGGAAGGGACCTGAGAGGATTGCCACCAGAGTTTCTAAGTCCGGGGGTTTTTATGGGCTTGTCAGTGGGCTGTTTTAATCTCATTAACCCTCCAGGGCCTGTCATCCATTCAGGCTTTTGTCCTCTATGTATCTCATGGCAAAGGTGGAGGGCTTCCTCTAGGGTGGTATAAAATCCCTTCAAGGTTGGTTTCCTCTTGGGGGGTGGGGGGTGGAGAGGAGGCCTTGTCTATGCCTGACTTTCTTCTAATTATCCTTTGTCAAATGCACTTGAAATATTTTTTACATTATTAATTGTTTAAAAAAAAAGCCTATGGCTTTTTCCCATATGTATGTGCAGGTAATCAAGAAATTGATAATATTATTTTTAAAATTAAGGTATTTTGAGCCAAAATAGGATTATTAGCTTTAGTTTGTGAATTAGTTTGTTATCTTTTATCCTATCTACTAGTAGGTAGGCTGGAGTAGGTAGTCTTATCTTACTTTACAAATGACTTGACCTAGTCCATACACCAAATATAAGAAACACAATTGATTGATGTTCAGAAGCAAACCCTGACATACTTAAGTACATCAAAATTTAGCTGTGAGAAAGCAACTCCAACCCCTTTGAGAAGATAGTCTTTCAGAAAACCCAAGTGCTGCTAACTTGGCTCTGAATCATGTCAATCTATTACACAGGGCACTATGGATAACATAGCTAGGATGAGGCTTCATAGCAATGACTGGTCCAGATGTTTGAATTATGATTATGTTTGAGATGGAAACATTCAGAAATATGTGCTTTAATTATAGACATGGAAATAATTATTTCTCTGCCTCATCCATCACCCTGCCAAGGCTAAGATTTTTGTAACTACTACTTTGTCCAATGCATTTGTAAACAGACATTCCACAATTTTGCTAGAACGTTTTCAAATTACTACTTGTATATAATTTGCTTCGAGAGATATGTAAATCAACATTCCCACACATACATTAATATATTCACCAATTAGGACTCTCCTAGTTGATCCGCATGAGAAATTTTCAGAAAACCAGGCAAGATATTTTTCACAATATAAATAACACTAAATAGACACAAAGTGTGGACTTTTAAACTATAGCTACAGGACTTTGAATGTTACGACTAATTCTAATATTCTGATAGAAAAAGATACAAGTCATTCTCACTTTCGTACTTTTTTATTTACACATTCTTGCAACCACCAAATATTACCTTCTGTGATAAAGTTTGATGAGGAGAAATCGGTAATGGGTTTTGGTTGATTCTAATTTGTATGTTTTCTGCCTCCTACATATTTTTACATGATATTGCCTTCAATTAAGTAAACTATTGAGCATTGCCTCCATTTTCAGAATAATGGGTCTTCTCTAAAGTGTTTTTAATTTTATTTGCTCAGTGATTAAACTGGACCCAGCATTTTCAATAAGAAATAGTTGCATATTGTAGTGATGAACTTTAAAAAAAATAATAAGGCATCGATCTACCACAATCTGACTAAATTATTTAAAATAAATTCACAAAATTAGCCATAATTTATAACATCAATTTTAAATGAAATCTTCAGCCATGTATCATACTAGCACATATTTTCCTTTCCCATTTTACCTTCCAAATAAGTACTGACAATTAGACAGCACTTAACATTTATCATGCTTATCTTCGCAGCTGCAGTGGCACTAAAGGTGACTAAGAATGGCAAGAGGAGTTTTTTGTGAAGAGTTTAAAATAAAGGGAAATAACGATTGATTTCCCTTTGCTTGTTGAGTGGTTGGAGGTAGATAAGCGGATTTGTAGTGAGGTCATCAGTCACAATTGGATAGTAATTTGAAAATGGATTAGCTTAGAAGTAGCAATTTCTGCTCCATGGGTTTTAGTGAAAAAGTCTGCCTAATTCTGTAAGAGACCTCATAAACTGGCAGAGATCAATGCCTACCTAATGTGCCATTATGCACTGGGCACACTTCAGTGATTACAGCACAGCTGTGGCTGGGTTCTGCCTGATATTTCTTTAGCACTCGCACCACAGGTGCTCCACATGATTATTTTGCCCAAAGGAATAAACTCTTTAAGGAATTAAAATGGACGAGAGGCTTTTCTTCCTGAGAAGCTTTTTACTTTTTAAACTAAGGAATGACCAGCGTCACATCTCAGTAATGCCAGCCAGCCCTGTAACAAATAAAGACTAAACAAATTAAGAGGAGGAAATTATCCTCTATTATGTGTCTGGATGGCACATTCTTACGTTTAAAATTTAATAGCCCAAAACTACCTGCCTTTGTAACTTGAAAGAACATTATACAAGTTCCGGGTTGGAAAGGTTCAATGTTTTAAAGATTAAGAGTTTCATCTTAAAGTGTGAGAGCTAGCATTAACTAATTTTTAAAGTCCTTTAGCTCTTCTTCTAGGTCATGCCAGTTCATTGGCAATGAAGAGTAGGAATGAATTTAAAACAAATTTGAATATTAGATCCCCTGCCAGTAATCCTTAGATTCTTATCCTCCTTGGATTTCTTTACTGGTTGTTTGCAAATATTACATATAAGAACAATAAGTATATTATTAAGGGAAGGTAAAATAATTTGAACTGCTAATCTGTAAGAGTATAAACAAAATCCACTTTATACCTTAAACAAATAATATTTAACATCTAAATAATAACATTATTTATCTGGAAATTTTTATTTTGTAGCTCTTTAAATTTGATATGATATATATAACAATAACAATATATAATTTACATATTGTATAAATATAATTGTTACATAATAACAATCTTTCAGGGTAATGCAACACAAAGAAAGGAATTTATCGACAATAATTTATGATTAGTGCTTTGCCACTAGTCTGAGCAGTATCTAGTATAGGGTCTAAAACTTTCAAAGTCTTGTTTTTATGTAAGACAGATGATGTGTTTGTAGTTAATAACAAATTTGTCAGCAACATTACATTAAGTCCACTGCCTGACCTGTTCTGGAGAAGAGGGAAACAAGGTTACGACTGGCCAAGCAATACTGTTTAAGATTTTAGGGGCAAAGTAAAGGATTTCTTGTCTCAAATTATTCCTTAATCTGCTCATGCAAAATCCTTTCAAGAAAGGACAATTTATCTAATCTACAGTTGGATGTTAATCTCTAAATGAAATACTCCTAATAGAGGTAGTGTATTGCCTTGAAGAAGTTTAGTTCATGTAGTAAGGATGGTGATAGTCCCATTTAATAATTCCAAAGAATTGTTATGTTCAGACTTTATATGAATAATTAATTTTTCTTAAAGGGACTTAATTCAGAAGAGAAGTGTTTCCATGGTGAGGGGACTCATCATGCCATTGGAAAACACACACACACACACACACACACACACACACATCAACACACACTGGGAGAACTGGGGAAAAGACGTAATTTGAAGGCTGTCCCATGAAAGGAAGGTGAAGTTGGCTGAGTGAATCCACCAGGGAGTAATCAGTTAATCTGTGGTCCTCAGAAACTCTCTAGAGGAATATAAAGAATAACTTTTTAGCTTATAGAATCCTCCCAAAATGAAATGAACTATCTTGAAGTTATTACAAAGGATAGCTCTTCTCTGAGGTTACTTGAACTTATTTATTAATATTGCATTATATTATATAATATATGTAAATATTAATATATAATATTGTAGAGTAATATATAAAATACTATATATTATATATATAAATCTCAATAGTAAATTCTAAAGAGGATAAAGATGGAAACATCCATTGCCTAAAGTATGGGAAAATAAGACTCCACATTGTGTTTTTGTATGGAGAGGGTGATGATTCTCAAAGAAAGATACTGGAATACAAAAGGTAAATTCTTCTCTCCTTCCCATTTTTCTAAACCCAGCGTTGATCATCAGCATCATTTTCATTGTCATGAGTTTAGTAAAATTAATTGAAATAATCAGATTAAATTCACCCTCTTACTGACCTATTAGAACGTTCAGTTCACAATAAACCACAAAGGCTCAAGCTGAAACTGCAGATATTATGGCAGATCTGTTCCAAAACAAGAACATTTGTAGTGCTTGGTTTAGAAGTTTACACAATGGCACACTGGACAGAAAACTGAGGGTACAGATTTTTCTAAACTTACCTCCATTTAATAAACATGACCATAAATGTGACAAGAATGTGTTGGGCCTACTTTTTAAGGTATGTAAATATGTAAATGAGCACTAAAATAAACAAATGGAAGAAACTGTAAAAATGTAGCTGAGGTTAAGATTTGCATCATTTGACAAGAACTTCTGTTGGAAAGGTGCCTGAAATGACAGTTTCTCACAAACCATCTTCTTTTTTTTTTTTATGTTTTTTTTAAAGATCTTATTTATTTGACAGAGAGAGATCAGAAGTAGGCAGAGCAGCAGGCAGAGAGAGAAGGGGAAGCAGGCTCCCCGCTGAGCAGAGAGCCCGATGTGGGGCTCGATCCCAGGCCCCTGAGATCATCACCTGAGCTGAAGGCAGAGGCTTAACCCATTGAGCCACCCAGGTAACCCCATCACAAACCATCTTCTAATTAGAAAGGTTTCTCAAAGATACACTCTTTTGAAATTATTGAAAAATGAAAAAGAAATACTTCACATTTGAATCAAATGGAAGAGACCTTAAAAAATGACCTCAGTGCTACAGGCAGGTTGGATCAGAAGACCCTGAGGAGGATGTCCCACAGCATCAGCCAGGAGAGTCGTTGGCTTTGAGCAGGGCAGAAATCAAACGTTTGCCTAAGAATGTGAAAGCAGAGCTTACTGAATAGCATAAGTGACAGAATACAGATGAAGGAGTATCTGGGAGACTCATAAAGGAAAGGAGAACTGAGTCTCTCCATCCCTTGGGGCTAAGGGTTTATATTGGAAAGGGAAAAAGGTCAAGGATGCGTTCCTTCAGGAATCCAGGGTAGGGTCCAGTCAGAGGTGAGTGACAGGTGAATAATGGGTTTTATTTAATAAGTCATGGAAGGTAGGGGTATTGATGCCAACATTTTTTTGAAGCCAACATCCTAGAATGTATTTGGGATCTGGCTCTTCCTAGATCATATCAAGGTTTTGGGGTCCTAGGACAAAACTGAGACAATGGTTAACTTTCTTGCTTCCTCTTTGGAGTGGAAACACCACTTCTTTGGTTCCTACTCAGATGCAAGGTAAAATACAGAACACGAGTAAGTAGGGCCTAACATGGAAACAGCAAAAATGGAGCCTTTCCAAAATGGCATCCCTTCAGCTTCCCCATGTCATTAGTAACTACAACACCTAGAGTAGCTCATGGATTTTCAGAAACCAAACAGGCGGGGAAAATGCAGTGAAGAACATAAAGGACTTAGCCTGGTGGATGAGGAGTGCTCTTGGAGTGATCTCTTCGATAGAATGAATTTTAAGATGATAAAAGACAAGAAAGAATGAAAGTAAACAGCAATAACAATAAGGAAAATAAAAATTTAAAAGAATACGTAAAAGAAAAATGAGATAATGGTATATTGGGAAACCATAATAGAGGATCTTTTTCAGCTTTAAAGACACCATGATTCTAGAGTTTTAGATGATTTGGAATGAAAAAGTAAGAAACCATGGCAAAAGTTTAATTATTTATACTAAGGTAGAGTAATACAAATTTCACAGAGCTTTTATTTTCTTTGGAAAGAATGAAAACTAATGATTTGGGAGAATTTAGATAGAGCAGTACGTCGGATGGTACCTGGGATGTGATCAGGGCCACTCATTATTTTTAATGAAATTAGCCCATTAATTTCAGTATGGGCTGAGTTAATCACTTAAGGAACTTCTTTGCTCTGTGAATGACTGTGTTATAGGAAATAAATATATTTTCTAAAAGCTGTAAGTAAAGATGCATCATGATATATTTGTTCAGATGTTGAATATAGATTATTGATGATGTGAATGGTATCAAATACTATAATCCTTGGAAATATATTATTGGTGCATTCTTAAATAGTGCAAATATAGTTCCTTGAATTTAAAAAGTGATACGCAAAATATAGTCAGGATCCTAAGACAGTAGAGCACAGCATTAAAGCATGTGGGCTCTGGGGGAAAGGCGGTTGGAGGAGGATTTCAAAAGTTGCCTGTGAATTCTGACAATTTCCTTGAGTTCTGCCTTCTATTTTGATAAACTTGCTCAAATTCTCTAAGCCCTGTTTCTATAAAATGGGAAGGAACAATAGTTCCTATATCACAGAGCTATTCTGAAAGGTAAATTAATAAAGAATTAACAGGTTTTTTTTTCAAGAAATGTTAACTATTATTATCTAACAAAATAAGGATTCTGTCAAACTAAAGGTAGTGAATTACAGCGCTTTGAATACTGTTTTCTTTTTTTCTTTCCTAGAAGCTCGTGTGTGATATTTATTCTTTAACCAGGGTCTATTATTTTAGATAAAACTCAGCAATTCTTGAATACTTTTTTTAAACAGAAGGTATTATATATCAAAATGGAATTCTAAGCCCGCTGCATTCTTTATCTGCATTACTTTCTATCTGTTTTACATTCCTTTGCTCTCTCATGTTGAATTCAAAGAGACTTCAAGATGTGAATGAATGAGTTTGGCTTGGATACATGTCAAACCAAAGCCACCATTGCTGCGTGGAGGTGACTTATATTTATTTCCTCTTTCCTCCCTTAGAGTAAAAAATTCACTGTTCTGCATCTTTTTAGCTGGAGTAGTGGTCAAATTGGTGAATTAAATGTTTTAAACTAAATTTAACATTCCAAAACTTCAACAGCACTCAAATCATTTATAATGTATGCATATTTATTGAGGGCTATGCTTTTGCTAATGTGAACAGCTATTTTTTTCTTCTCTTCCAAGAAATTGTCAGTTAACAAAGAAAAAAAATTCTTTTACAGGCAACTTCTTTTGTGAGAACCATCTTGTCAGTTAAAAGCACAACAAAAGAGTCAACAAAATTCTCAAAAAAAATAAAGATTTTTATGCTAACATTTATACTAGTGACTTAATATTATTGGCATCACAAGCCTTTATATCTTATTATTTAGTTAAGAAGAAATATAATAAATTTTCTGTTAAATGAATTGGGTTTATTACTTCTTGCCATAATCACATATTTTAGGAATCCAACTGTGTGTGAACGTTTGTGTGCATGAATATGCACGTTTTTTTTTTTTGTTTTTTTTTTTCTTAGATACCTCTGTTATACCTGCATTGCTTTCATTTCCTGGAAAAGCCTTTAGTAGAACATAAAGTCAGAATTCTTTATGCCTTTTGTTTAATGTCCTTCCATAGGTTTTCAGGCACCTGCTATTTTGTCTTCTGTATTTAAATAGTAAAGGAAGTTTGATTTTCTTCTCTGAAGCCACCTGGGAACTGTAGATAAACAGCATAAGTAAAATGGGGGAGAAGAAATTAAAACACTACAACCACAGCACAAATACTAAAGCTTTGGTTACAACTTTCAAGACTTAAAAGAGTACAGGAAAAATAACAAAATCTGTCCCACAAAGCACACATTGAGACCTGCTGTTTTCCCTGTTGGTGTCACATGGCTTTGATTTTCATCTAATTGCAAGAAAACACAAACATTGGCAAAAGCTTTACTGGATGTTTGGTGACACCATTGTGTTAAATAGGAATTTTAGTGTGTAAAGAAAACTTTTATATATGTCTGTTTGGCCTTTATTCCCACAAACTTAACAGGCCCATCAATCAGAAAAGAAAGATCATTTAGAAATTTGGAAAAAGTTTTGATAGTGAGATTAAAAAATAAGCACATTCTCCTACCTCATGACCCTGGTTATTTATAACTTTGAAAAAGTCATTCCCTTCATAGGATACATACAATGATTAAAGGGGATTAAACAGCATTCCGTTTGAATTGCTCAATACTCTACAAAATAGGCACTCAAATTGAAGGCCAAGAGTTGTTTTTAAGTTTTGATGCCTGTGAGGAAATGAAGCATTTTACCCTCTAAGGTTGGCCATCTATTTACCTATCCCTGACTGATCTCACTCCAAAATTGTGTAGGAAAAGTCTAATGACATTAGTTGCTGATATTGTCAAGTAGAATAGATGTAGGGCTAAATCTGATGTTTCAGTATCTCAGTCTACTTTTCAGATTGCTCCTGAATCGTAATATGCGGGGGGTGGGGAAAGAAAGGAAAAGGTAGTACTTAGGGAATGATAAAGAGAAGCTAGTCTTAGGCAATCAGGAGAACCAGGTTAAATATTTCCCTAATAAATGGTCCCTTTGCTGTTCCTACTAACCACAGTCAGTGAGGAGGTAAAGCAAACACTTAGAGATAGATATTACAGAGCACTGACTTTAGAAGAGAATACAGGTGTTGAAATTTCACTTCAGTTTAGACTTTACTATAAATTCAGCTTGATACATTTATTTAGAAATATGAACACACAGTTTAACAAATGTGTGTATCTATGTTTGCATTGATTGTGTCCGTGGTCAGCGTGTGTTCACTGGCATACTGATTCTAGAATGGTATCATCTTGGGTGTTCTGACAACAAAAACAAGTGTTCAGGTAGGTCTGGAAGCCAGACTACCCAATACAACCCATGACCTTGACGCTCTCACACACAAATACACATTCATGCACCTGTGCACCCATACATAATTTTTGAAGATTAACAATCCATATTAACCTTCTGCATAACTTATATAATTTTACTATTTTATTCACTTTTTTCCAAAATTTATTTTGTTGTAATACTTTATTTTATTTTTAAAAGAAAGAAAGAGAGCACAACTTCTACTCTATAGAAAGACAAATATTTATCCTCTAGGAAATCCTGGTTCAAGGTTATCTAACAAGTAAAGAAGGCAACACAAAAGAATGAGAGTAGAGATTTCCAACATTAAGAAGGGAAGATGACAAGATGTTTTAGGGTTAGAAAGATTTAACTATGTTTGTTAATTGATGGAGGAGAAAGTCAATAGAGATAGCATGAAATTTTAACAAGTTTTGAGGTTGAGAAAAAAGATTACAGAGATGATTATACTATCTGTTTAATTACTAACATAAAAAGGAGCTTGCCAAAAGCTTTTGGAGAGGAAACATTTCTGGAGATTTGAGAAATGATGTGGTGATTTTAAAGAGAATGAAAGTGCTTTGTAACAGCCACAAAAAGAAATGCAACAAATAGTCCTCTAGAAAATTAAGGGTTAAAAAAAGACTTCTAAACTAGCTTTGAGAGTCCAGCAATGATTTTAAAATGTGAGCTTGCTTTGAAGCTGATTGAAAAAGGTGGATTTATTCAAGAAAAAGATGATGAGTAGGTGTTGATGGGGGTGTTGACAGGTGTCATCTTTGGTAATGTAGGCCTGTGGCAGTCAAGAGCCCAGACAATTCTGAATGTTATGGAAAAGATCATTTGAATAGATGGTCAAGAAATTATACTTTAATATAGCTTCTGGGGAACACATATAATGGCTACTTCTCTGTTTTTGTTTTTTTTTTTTTAATTATCCATGAAGATATGAAAGAAAAAATGTCATGGAAGGGGAAAAAAAATAAAGACAGAGTTAAACCATAAGACATTTTAACTCTAGAGAACAAATGGAGGGTTGCTGGAGGGGAAGTGGGTGAGGGATGGGTATTAGGAGGGCAATTGTGATGAGCACTGGGTTTATGTAAGTGATGAATCACTAAATTCTATTCCTGAAATCAGTATTCCACTATATGTTAACAAACTAGAATTAAAAAAAAAAAAAAGTGAAACAAACAAAAAAGAAAAGTGTCACAACACTATCAAAAAGCATTTTAATTATGACAGTGAATATTTATTGAGTTCTTATCATGTCAGCCAAACATAGTCATATGTAGTGACTCAGTTTATCTTTGAAGATATTTTATTATTATCCATAAATTATCCTCATTTTTCAGCTGAAGAAATTGAGGTCAGAAGTTAAGTAAAATCCTGACACTTTAATACCTAGTCAACAAGAGTTGGAATTTGAACCTATTAACTGTGGCTAGAAAGGCTGTTCTTTTAAACACCACATTATATTGTTTAATAATAAAGCTTATGAGAAATTGATTATAATTTCAAGTGGAAACAAATTGAGAAAAATATGGTTTGAATGTGAGAAACCCAGGCTTCTGGTGATGAACTAAACCATTTTCCCCTGTTTTCTTGGAGGGAGGAATAAGCTGTTCCTCTACAGTCCCATCCAAAAATATCTCCTCGGTGATGCCCACTTAATTATTCACACACTAACTCTAGATTTTAACTGACTTCCAAACAGCTGCTCTGACTCCCTGGGAGGAACAATGGATCATGTCCAGCCATCTCCCCAGATGGCCCCCTGTTTTCTTCAAGTGGTCACCCTAGAGCTAGCCTTCTCTTTTAACACCACAGACTTCTATTGATGATTATTGTACCAATCTCACATGTCTCCATCCAACTCTTTCAGTAATGTAGAAGAAGGAAAAAGACAATATAATCCTTGTATCAGAATTGAGTTATCCAGGGGAGCCTGTGTGACTCGGTGGTTAAAGCCTCTGCCTTCAGGTCCTGGGATCAAGCCCCGCATCAGGCTTTCTGCTCAGCAGGCAGCCTGCTTCCTTTCCTCTCTTTCTGCCTGCCTCTCTGCCTACTTGTGATGTCTGTCAAATAAATAAATAAAATCTTTAAAAAAAAAAAAAGAATTGACTTATCAAAAAATAAAACTTTAAACAGTTAGAGACAATGGTTTTGAAAGCATTTACAAATGCTTTTGAAAAACTTAGGCAAATTTTAAACACAATATGTGTCTTCTTACATAGCACTGAATTTAAGATCAAATTGAGCCTAACCCATATAATAAGAATAGAAGGGATGTCAAGGATACACAGGATTCAAGAAAAGAAGAAAGAAGTGTATGAGTTATAATCATCAAGTGGGAAAATTCCGTCTTAAAAGATACATTTTCTTATTTGGGGGAAAAGAAAATAAAACCTAAATTCAGTGATATGCTATTTGAAAGATGAAATGCCTAAAATTTGCTATTATAGAAATTTGTATTTTTTAAAGATTTATTTGTTTATAGAGAGAGAGCGAGCAGGGAGAGGGGCAGAGGGAGAGAATCGCAAACAGACTTCTCGCTGGGTAGGGAGAAGCCAAGACCTCTGAGACCATGACCTGCACTGAAATCAAGAGTCAGAAGTTCAGCTGAATGAAACACCCAGGTGCCCCTGGAGCTTTGTAAATTTTAACAGAACAATTAAAAGCCAAATCATGGATGAAACTCTATCTGGTCACTAAAATGAGAACAAAAACGACAGTGCAATTTTAATATTTCTGTACAGACATTTCACTGAGAAAGAAGATTAAATAAGACAAAGTTACTTTTATACTGATAAAAAATGCATAGTTCACAATCTGGGCATACTGTAACTTTAACTCTCATAGTCATTGCAGTGGAATAGTGATCTTTTACAATAAGTTTTCTTCCACCAAAGAGCTCACATTTGAGCTCAAGAGACACTGATTTGTGGTAATAGAGCTGTACAAAGAATGCTATGGAAAATATATAGCAAAGAACATCTAAATAGATTGGGAGGTCAGACAATACTACATGATTATATTGGGAATAATCTACATAAATTTGAGGTACTCGACAGCACAAGAAAGGGAAAAAATATAATCATCAGGAGTACATAAGCAGCAGACCAATACCACACATCTCTGTGAACATACTGGCTTCAAATTCTGATACTTTTGACTACCTGCAAAAAATGTTTATTACCTTCTATTATTAAACACACACACACACACACACACACACACAATGCTTTGCTCTGTTTCATTTTGCTTTCATCTTTTGGTTTAAACTAATTTTATTTGAAAAAAATTCAAATTGCCAAAAAACTGCAAAAATGCTACAAAGAACAGCCACATGCCCTTCACCCACTATTCACTCTTGCCAATTGCTCAGGCAGTGATCACAGCTGAATCCAATCCAGCATGGGCCCTACCACCCAGTGGTCATGTCACTCTCATCTCCTTCTATGAGGGCAGTTCCTCATTTTCCCTTCACTTTTACAAACTTGACATTCTTGAAAATATATAAGGCATTCATATTATAGAATGCCTCAATGCAGGACTGTCTATGTCTCTTCAAGATTATACCGAACTTGTGCATTTTGACCAGGAATGCACAAGCATGGTTTCTTATCCTTGTTGTATCCTATCAATGAGCATATGATATTGATATGTCCCATTTTGGGTGGTGTTAACGTTAGTAGTTGATTAAGGTGGCCACTGCCAGATTTCTCCACTAGAAAGGTACATTTCTTTTGTTCTTTGTAATCAGTAAGTATTTTGCAGAAAGATATTTTGAAACTAACTGAATATTCTTTTCCTCATCCCATTTCTCGCTTTAATTTTTAAAACTATCGATAATTCTTGCCTGTGGTATTACTTTGGTCATTACTGATGATTATTTGCTGATTTTATTCATACCAATATATTTATTAGTTGATATTCTACTGTAAGAAATATATTAATCTTCTCCCACTTCATTTATTCGCTTATTATAGTGTGAACCAATGGATGCCAATTATATTCAGCATTTTAAAATCATTTTTATAATTGTCCACAGTTGACCAATGAGCATTCTTTTAGCTAGAGCCTTAGTCATTTTGATATATTCAAATCATTCTTTAAGTACTTCATTACTATCTGAGACAACATGATGTTCTAGGACTTTCTCTGCTGGAACTCAGAAATTAACCATTTCTTCAAGTAGCCCTGGTTCCTTTCAGTGGAAAATAGTGTGTAGAAACCAAGGTCTGAGTGCTAGATGTAATTCTTGTTAATGGGAATTTTGGTACTCAGAGGCCTTCTCTGGACAGAAAGAACTAGGAAATACAAATATTCACACATGTGCATGCCCATACATAGCTTCACATCTCTCTCTGTATCTATATTTGTACCTATATATTAAACCATGACTTCATATTAATAGATTCAAGTATATTAAGACTTCATTTTTTTTCGGAAAATTTTTAGATTCACTGCAAAATTGAAGGGAAGGCACAGAGATCTCTCATGTACCACCCCCCCACACACATATATAGCCTTTCCCTTTATCAACATCCCCACCAGAGTGGAGCACTTGTTACCAAGTTGATAGCTGAGTCACCAAGATCAAGCCTTTGGCATTTTGTCTTAAAAGTCATTATCACACCCAAGGTCATCTAGGTTTTCTCCTGTGTTATTTTTTAGGGGTTTATCATTACATTTTTTATTTAAGTCTGTGACCCATTTTCGGTTAACTTTTGTTAATACGGTAAAATCTGATCTAGATTCATCTTTTTGCATGTGTATATCAAGTTGATCAGCCCCGTTTATTGAAAAGTAATCTTTTCTTCATTGTATTGCCTTTCCTTCATTGCCAAAAGTCAGTTGACTATATCTAAGGAAGGGGTCTATTTCTGGGTTATCTGTTCTGTTTCATTGATCTATTTGTCTATTATTTTACTAATACTGCACTTTCTTGATTACTGTAGCTTAATAGTAAGCCTTGAAGTCAGGTAATGCCAGGTCTCCATATTTGTTATTCTCCTTCAGTATTGTATTGGCTTTTCTGGGTCCGTTGTCTCTCCATATAAACTTTAGAATCAGTTTGTCAATATCCGTAAAATAATTTGCTAGGATTTTTATTGGGATTCCATTGAATTTATAGATCAACAAACATCCTGACAATATCAAATCTATTCATCCATGAGCATATAATATTTCTGTTCATTTAGTTCTTCTTTGATTTAATTCATCAGAGTTCTGTAGTTTTCCTCATATAGATCTAGTACATATTTCTTTAGACTTCCAAGTATTTCATTTCATTTAAATGATACTGTGTTTAATTTCAAGTTCTGCTTGTTCATTGTTAAAAAGGAAAGTGATTGACTTTTGTTTCTTAACCTTGTATCCTGCAACCTTGCTGTAATAACTTCATAGTTCCAGGAGTTTTCTCATTGATTTTTTTTTTTTTTAGATTTTCTGTATAGACAAAGTTTTGAGTTTCTCAC
Organism: Lontra canadensis; assembly: GCF_010015895.1. Classification (NCBI taxonomy): domain Eukaryota; kingdom Metazoa; phylum Chordata; class Mammalia; order Carnivora; family Mustelidae; genus Lontra; species Lontra canadensis. The sequence goes on from NW_022631042.1 coordinate 2,195,831, forward strand.
TGAGTATAATGTTCACTGTACATTTTTTGTACATATTCTTTATCAAGTTGAGGAAGGCCCCCAACTATCCCTTTTTTACTGAGAATTTTTTGGTTTTGTTTTTTTTTTTCCTGAGAGTTTTTATCATAAGTGGATGCTGGATTTTGGCAAATGCTTTTTCTGCATCTGTTGACACAATCATGTTATTTTTCTTTAGCCTGTTGATGTGATGGATTACACTAATTCATTTTTGAATGTTGAATTGGCCTTTGATACCTGAAATAAATCTCACTTGATTTTGATGTGTACTTCACTTTATACCTTGTTGGATTTGATTTACTAATATTTTATTGAAGATTTTTGCATCTATGTTCATGAGAAATGTTGATCTGTAATATTCTTTACTTGTAATTCTTTGTCTAGTTTGGAAATAAAAAATGCTGGACTCATAAAATGCATTAGGAAGTATTCCTCCTGCTTCTATACTATGAAAAAGATTATAGAAAATTGATATAATTTCTTCCTTAAATGTATGGTAGAATTCATGCCTGAATCCATCTGGGCCTGATGCTTTCTGCTTTGGAAGGTTGTTAACTATTGATTAAATTTCTTTATGGGTCAATTCTCATAGCACATTTCTTCTTATATGAGTTTTCGTAAATTATTGTCTTTCAAGGAATTGGCCCATTTCATCTGGGTTATAAAACTTGTGGACGTAGAGTTGTTCATGGTATTTCATTATTATCCTTTTCATGTCTGTAGGGTTTCTAGGATAGATTCATTTTTAATCTATTATTAGCTGTGACTGTGCAGTGACTTTTAGACTGAAATGGGAAAAAGGGAAGAATAAAAGAAAGAAGAGAAAAAGCTTTGTGTTGTTAATTTTTTTTCAAGACTTTATCATCTTCTCCAAGTACTCACTGACTTTTAGAAATAGAAGAATGCCATTTTTCCAATCCCCTCGTTTTTTACCTGAAATAATTGAGGTGGAGGGAAATGATACTACTTGACGTTAGGTAAATATAAATCCATAAGTTTTACCCACAACATGAAGGTGGTCTAATGCACTACCTACCAAGCATTATTTTACATTTAATTACTAAAAAGGAAATAAAATGACTAAGACTTAGCCAGTTAGATTTCATATTTATTGAGGAGCTGCTGTAAACTGGGCACTATTTCATTATTTGAATCTTTCAATCTTTTCAACAAAAACATGCAGTGGTAATTAAAAACCATTTTATTTTTCTTAAGATTTTATTTATTTATTTGAGAGAGAGAGCGAGAGCACAAGAGCAGAGAAGGTCAGCGGGAGAAGCAGACTGGCCGCGGAGCTGGAAACCCAATGATCCTGAGACTCTGGGATCATGTCCTGAGCCGAAGGCAGTTGCTTAACCAACTGCACCACCCAGGCTCCCCAAAAACCATTTTAATAATAAGAAGACCAGTGTTCAAAAAGACTAAATTAATTGCTAGAAGTCTAATACAATCATTAAGTATGGCTCCAATTTTGCTGAGTTGATTTTAAATCTGCTGAGCTTGACAGTACCTTACTACATAAAGTATTTATAATAACAGAAGGAAGCCTAGAGTGAACCATGCCAAATGGCAATCAAAATAAAATAAACATTGATTTTTAAAATTAGATTGTGGAAGTGACTGATGTTTAAAATTTTTACCATCTTATTTTTGAGATAGTGATTACACTAAAAAATTGGTCTATTCAGTACCTATATGCTGGAAATTGTGCTTTTAATGGGAGATATGGTGATTAAATCATACATACCATCAAAGACTTAATTAACAATCTGTATTTGGGAAAACATGTAGTTAATACAGTTTTACTAGTATATATTAAATATAACATTAGGAAATGCTTTTTGTGAAATACATACAAGTCACGATAGAAGTACAGATTAAGAAGCTAGCGAGTACCTTCAAAAAAATGAGAGAGAAAGCAAGCGAGAGAGGGATATAAGAGATAAAAGGAATTTTCCTTTTTGAAATAAGAATTGGAGGTAATTTGTTCATTGAAGCTGGGCCATATCTATCTCTTTCCCTGCTCTACCCCCATTACCTACTAGTGTTGCCTGGTTCACTGTAGATGCTTAATAAATATTTATTGAATAAACAAATAAAAGAGTAGATTTTGGGTGAATACTAAATAATATCATGGAACTGAAACTTAGGGCATGGAATGAGGAATGGCAAAAGGCAAATCTGGAAATATTAGTTGGGGCATATAATTAATGTTCTCACTATCACTATATAATCAGGATATTATTCTGTGAACTTGAGTACAGCATACAAAGGAAAGATAATGTGAAACACACAAATAATTTTGAGGTTTCTAGTAGTCATGTTAAAAATCATTAATACATCCATACTCTGTTAAATACCATTTATATATCATTAGGGTCAAAATTATTGTTTCATATCATCAATGTTAAAATTAATGAAATATTTTTCATATTACCATTGAAATATGGTATTTTACATTTACAGTCAATCTCAACTTAGATTAGCTACATATTTAAATCCTCAGCAGGCACATGTGCCTAGTAATTACTGTATTAAACAGAGTCTAAATCTAGGAGTCTTGCAAGTAAAAGTGTGGTCCTTAGACCAGCAATACTTCAGAAGTTGGTAGAAATATAGAATCTTTGGCCATACTCCAGATCAACTCAATCGAAATCTGTATTTTCCCCAGAACTTCAGGTAGTCGTATGCACATGACAGTTAACAAAACACTGGTCTAGATAAACAGCTGTAATGTTAGGTATGTGCATCCCAAGCAGTACAGAAGATTGAAATTTGGAAAGAGCAGAACGATTGTTTATATTTGTCTTGAAACTACAAAGTAAATAAAGGTTTACGTATACGTGATATTATATTCTTCACGTTAGTGCTTTTATTTCATCCAAATGTCAGATTGTCTCGTATTATTAATACCTGGTAACCTGAGGTAAGAGCTTGAAGTTCCACAAAGGAGAGCAAATATATAGCATCTGTCATCAATGCCTGGTACGTGGATTGGATTTATGGATTTTATTATTTATTATGTTTCCTAGCAATAATTAAACTAACAGAACAGAGTCTGTAAAATATTTTTGCAAGTTTGTTTTTGTGAATATAAGAAAACAAAACAAAAAGTGACAGAGCTAACCCTTTTAATTCTTCCTCGGTCTCAACCATAAGTAAAAAAAAATAATGATGATACAATTGGACTTCCTAAGTACTAAGGTGAAACCCCTTAAATCAAAATAGCTACTTGAAATATAGATTAATATTTCTATAGTTAATGGTGAATTTAGCCCCCAGTGTATATTGCACTTTGAGATACTACCTAATAATAGTATAAAGCCAGTATAATTAGTAAGACATTTGAAATATTTTAAATTTAATCTTCTTTGTTAGGCATTTCCTCCATTCAGCTTTGCATCGGGGAGTTCCAATTTACAGCAGTTGTCTTAATATAATTATTAATAGCACCCTCTCTTGTTCTCAAAAGAGACCCTGTTTGGAAAATAAATCGTTTGGTCACCCTGTTTACCACTTGAACTTAAAATTTCTCTTTTGGGTGTTTAATAATGTATGTAATGTGTAAGTATAGTACATGAATACAATTTTAAGATGGATGACCATATACTCTGGTAAAAAAAAATTTTTTTTTGTTTTATTTTTTGTTATGTTGGAGATCACACAGTGAAGACCTGACTTGTGAAAAACTGGAATGTTTCCCAGGTTCACTCTGAGCCCCGTGCTTAATTATTCCCGGCAGCCCCTTTCAGGCCCGGAATATGTGTTCCCTCTCATCCTGATGCAAAGTGACAGTCTAAGCAGAACTGTGTATTTTTCCCTCCTCTCTCTCCTCTCACTGCTCCCTAATTGTGGGAAGAGGGGGAAATAATTGTTAGGAATTTCAGAGACCTTTCCTGCATTGCACATTGTTTACTGACCGAAGGAAAGGCAGAATCAACAGGAGGAAGCCACTTAACCAAGCTGAGTGAGGGTGGCCTGGAGAGCCTTGAAGGCAAATCTGCAAACTACAGAGTGGATCATCCACTTACCTTCACCTGGGACAAGTTAAATGTACTCTGAAAGTGAAAATACTTAACATTTAAGCAGAAAAATCAAGAGATAAAATTGAAATGGTTAAAAATGGACCCTAGTCTAAATTGATAGATGTGCATATAGTCTCAGAAACCCTTTTGAGCTCTAAGAGTCTGTATTGAAGGAAATAAGACTTACATCGTTGTTCTTTGCCATTTCATGTAAGTACACTATTATTTTTTATTTAAACTGAAGAGAATTAAGATTAACAAACTTTGGAGAATGAGTGATGAAATGTGGGTGACCCACAGAATGAGACATGTAGGACTTTTGGGGAGGGCTCAAATGAACCAGCAACTGAATGCCTCCTTGGAAATCAAAGAAAGGTAGAGTTATCTGTCAAAAAACGTTCTTCATAGTGGAGAAAATACATGGAGCAGGATACAAAGCCTACCAAACATAGCAGACATTTGGCAGGGAATGCCATCAAAAATTTAAATTGCAGGTATATATGTTCTACTTCGAGAATGTCCAGTCATATACAATTGCTCTCTCAGCATCCCCAGCACTGCCTACAACATATTTTGATATTTTTCACATAGTGATGAAACCTTTAGGTGGGGGCAACTTTTCCCCAAAAGTGATCTTTGGAACACTGACTTTCCCAATATGCCATAGGGAAAAGATACCACTTTCAAGTAAATGTAGGACAACTTTCACATTTTACTACTCTCCTAAAATTCACTTTGCACATTCACATACTTAACAGTCGTAGAATTTCTTACAGTAGCCAGATTTGTTGTTTGACTTTCTTTATTTCACCATTAATTAAGCATCTTAAATTTCAGAAACTTTACTGAGTAATGACTACTAATATTCCAGGAAACTAATCTCCCACAGAAAACATTTTGGAAATTGCCAGGATGGAGGAATATTGCTAGTATACCACTATTTCTAAGATGTTATTGACCTTGATATGAATACCTAAGTTTAAAGAAAAGCAAAGATAGTGTTAAGAAGCTTTTTTTCTTAAAATTTTAGTTGGATTTAGATTTCCCTTGCTCAGTTATTTGACCTTTCTGGAATAGTGGTATTATAATTTTCACTCCTACATTAATCCATTGGCAAAAGCCTGGTTAACAAAGAACCTGACAAATAATATTGGTATATTGTCGATATGAAATCTGTGATTCTAGGATGGACATATAGATCGATCTATCTATCTACCTATCTATGAATTTTAAGCATACTGCATATTTCTGAAATGAGGTAGACATACCCTCAGAAGTACAATGTTGAAAATCATCACTGTTGCCATTTGGATGATATAATATATTGTTGGGAAATAACTGCCTTTACATTTCAGCTCATGATTATTATTTATTTCTTAAGGTGAAAAAAAAAAGCTAGGCTAGAAAAATAGAAAATTCCCTGAAGAGTTTCTTGTTGGTGCCTAGGGACTATATGGTATAAGTTTTCCAGATGCTCAGAGATAATGGTGTAATCTGACCTGCCTGTACTATGGTTAACTTGATAGAAGTGTGGGAAAATATCTTTCTGCACTGGACTTCATAATCCAGTCTCATTTACAGTCAATATGAGTGATATAACTTGAAGAATAAAATAAAGCCAATAAATACTATTGGTGAGGGAAAATGATATTTAAAAATGTGCCAAGGTGTTATTACCAATACAGTTTTATTCTGTTGCCTACTTCCTCAAATCAAGTTCTTTTAGCCAAAGTCACTTAACATATTTGAATTGAATAATAAATGTATTTACTCTATTACTGCTATTTCTCAGCTAAATTTAGTATTGATTACTGATAAAATGGATAAAAACATTTATCCACTGATAAAATGGATATAATTATAGGTGATTACAAATTATTGGGTTAACAAACTAGTAAAGTGACAAGCATCTAAAAGTATTAGATCTTGAGTTATTGCAAAAAAAAATTTCAAATTCCATAAAATGAACAACAGGTGCATGTAAAATTATCTTGAAGATATCTGGCTTTCTTTTCACAAGTTCTAAATTTTCTTTTTTTTTTTTTTAATGTGATCAACTATAATGGCCCGATAGACATAAACTGTGGTATAACTTTACCAAGCTAATTGAAAGTTCTGTCTTAGTTATTATATTCATAAATTCCATCAGTTATCCAAGCTGCGACAGCCAAGGTGCTGGACACTCTGGGTTTATCTTTCAACAGGACAGACATGGTTGACAAGCAAACACACTAAGTAATTTCATTTAGTAATTGGAAGGAGTCCTGGTGTATAACATATTATTTCTTCACATCAAAGACAAAGGTTGCATTATGAGAAGCATGTTATTATAATCATAATATTTGCCTCTTTGGTAGTGTGTGTTCCTGAATTTCTGGGAATGGTTTTTCTGGCTGTGTTTCAGTGAGACATAACCTTTGAAGAGTATTGCCAGATTTGAGCCCACTTCACCAGACCCTCCTGTATCTTTCTTGATTAAGGTTAAAGGTGAGGGCCATCACTGTAAAGTAAAGGATAGTCAGCGACTTTGGGAAGTTTATGATTGTGTTGCTAGTATTTGCCCAAGTACCAGAATTAACCTGGACATTTGGCAAAATGAATTTCTAATAATACTCAAAAACCAGATAGAACTTCTTTATAAGTCTGATGATTTGATTTTTTCCTTTATTCATATTGATGTTTCCATTCAAGATTTAGTGAATGGAATTGTCCAGAAGTATTAATTTTGACTCAGGTTGAAACTGTTGAACCAGTTTTGTTTTGTGGGTCCATATCTTAGTAGCTTCAAATGGGTATGTATCTGTGTCTTTTTAAAATTAATGTACTTCAGAGGAGGTAACTAAAAATTAAGCAGAGAAAGAAAAAGAGGAGAGAGGAAATCAGAATGAGATTAGGAGGAAAGATGATACTGTCTACAATATATAGTCCCCATGTAAGTCTTAAGAAAGATAATGGTTCTTCAGTTTGTCCCATCATAGCAAATTGCTTCATAAGTATGAATGAATAGAAGCAGAGAAATTGGGTCCTAGTCCTATGACAAATACCAGCCTATTCACCAGGTGAACAGCTGCCCCAGAGATTGAGAGAAATAATCTACTGGAAAATTCCATTTTATAGAAATTGCTCTGTGGCTAGAACTCATGAAACACAATTTCTGTCTATAAATTGTGCTTCTTTTTAATTATATTTTTTAAAAAGTTAATTAATAGGTTATTTTAAAACTTAATATTTGCAGCTCTTATTCCCTTTTCCCCCTAAAACACACACGCACGTGTGCGTGCACACACACACACACACACACACACCAATCTTCGTGTGTCCCTGAGGTTTACCAACCAGGAAAGCAAAACGAATCAATAAAACATGGTTTTATATAAGAACAGAAAAAAAGAAAGATTATGGCTCAAGCCAGTGAATAGTAAACTAGATCCCAAAGAACAAAGCCCTTCAAACTTGCTGGGAGGAACCAGGGGAGTGGAATTTAGCTCTCAGATTTGTCATCTTCCCTTGGTTCACTCTTCCTCTGTATTCACTCTCACGGGCAGGTCAAACAAAGGTCTGGTATGTGGTATACGCTGCAGCGAGTCTGTAAGGCACACAGCTGTTTGTGTTTGGTACACAGGTGTTTCAGTCTTTATTTTCCATCGTGCCAAGAGCAAAGTTTTAGTGCAAAATAATTCACAAAAATTTCTGTACCTGGTTCACAGGATTGAGCCCACCCAGGTAGAAAAGTAAAACAAGACTCAGTGCCACCTCAACTCTCATGACCAACCAGACAAGCAGGTAAATCATTTGAGAAGATTTCTAAGCTTAATCCTTTGAAAACTGATCTTACCTCAGGGGGATACCAAATCATATTCTCCATCTAAATATTCCTACTTCAAACTGTACTTGCTCAACAAGTTTTGTAGGAGAGAAAAACTTTTTTTTACCTTGAAACAATATGAATTCAATCCTAAAGAAAATGCTTTATCCTTATTTTCAGCAGTTATATGATGCTTCTTTTAAAAAGTTACTTTTTATTATAAAATAATTACTATAATCTGTTTATATATTCTGTGGAAGTTGGTAGACAAAAGCATGCATATTTCTAAGGGCACTAAAGTCAACATTTAGTGAAAAGTTATTTCTGCCACAGAGTCTAATCACAAAGAAATATCAAGCAACTAACTTTTTCTTAAAGGAAGTAAAATGCTGTGTGGATAGTTGCCTTGTGCAAACTTAAATGATAATAATGTAATGTTTATCTCATTAACTTTATTTTAGGCTAACATAGAACATGTTACAGAGACAAGTTGTTTGACTTGAGAGATAGGTGACCCCGATTTTAATCTGTGCTCTGCCATCAATTAGCTGTTTTTTTTTTTAATGTAATTCCCTTAACCTCTCTTGATTTAAATTCAATTATCCTTAAAATTGGAGAGTTTGACTATATTATCTCCTAGGTCCCTGGAAGCTCTAAAATTTCTGTGATGCTAAAAGGCCAACCTCACATAATTCCCATCTCCATCAGTTCATATGCCTGTATCTGGCCCAGTTTTGATCAGGGTTTATACGAACTAATGACATGGATATTGTGTCCAAATATAAGCTACTTCAAAGCTGTGTTTCACTTCCTAGGTTTTCTTGATATATATTTTTAATTTTTTAACATATATTTTTAAAGTTATGTATCAAATAATTAGCATTTTAATTCCAACAATTAAACCAAAGCAGATATACCAGGAACAGAGTGTTCTAATTCTGTACAATGATAAATGCTACTAAATAATCTGGTATGTATGTATGTATATATATAAATTTTTTTAGCCAGCTGACAATTTCAGGGTATTTGTTGATCCAGGATATCAGAAGGAAGGAGAATTTCCAAAGAGAGAAAGAGAGAGAAAAAGAGAAGGGAAGGAAGGGGACAGATAGGGAGGGAGAGGGAAGGAAGGAAGGGAGGAAGGAAAGAAGGAAGAGGAGAGGAGGGAGCAAAGAGCATTGAGACTAAGAATAGCCTTCTACTAGTTGTACAGTAAGATCCAGTGTGTTCGCAGGAGGAGTCCCTCTGAGGTTGCTCAGTGATCAGCCATATGTGTGAGTAGCAAATTAGAACCACTCATTTTCCTTGAGGTGGCATTGCAATTCTCAAGAGTGGTGTGGATACACTGCTGGGTCATGATTAGTTGGAGGTGAATTTCAAGTCATTTGATATTTGTTAAAGGAGCAAACTTTGCAAATGATTTTCTTTAAAGTAAATCAGAACACATTTAGGTTAAGCCTATAATAATAACCTTTTTGCTTCTATTCTGACATTCTGTCTTGAGAGGAAAGAAAAAGTAGAGTAATAGAGGGCTGTAAATTGTTCACAACTCTGATAGTAAGTGTCTACCTGAGAAAGTCAAGGAAACCCTTTGGACGAGAATTACATAAACTGAGCTCAACTTAGCCTAAGAGGTAAAATACTAGGAAGGAGAGGGAGAGAGGTTTGCCTCAGACTTTACTGAAGCAGACACTTAAATAGTCCACTGAGCCTTCCTATCTCATTTGGACCTAAAACTGTCTGGGCTTCATTCCCTTACTGCAGGGAAACCATTCCATTTCAGACTGGAGGTGGGACAGCAAATGTCACAATACACACACACACACACACACACACACACACTCACACACACACAAAATGCTATATATCTCTATGTGTATGTATAGATATGCTGAGTATTTTCTTTACATATTTTATATATAATACATATTACATTAATGATATTATATGTAGTATTTATATGTATGTATAAATATTATTATACACTTAACATTATATAATTATATTATATAATTACATTATTTTATAGTAATACAAATATAAATTTGAATATATATATTCATATACATGTATGTATATGAATATATATATATGTTGAATCTATATACATACATGCATATGTATATATGCATGTATATGTGTGTATGTGTGTGTTTATCTCCTGGGGAAGGTCTCTGTTTCCCTCAGGTGATTTGGTAGTTTGGTATACTTCCACCTTATAGACAACTCACCATGGCTGTAAGGACCTGGTTCTGTACCAAGAGGACCAAATTGCAATGACTTGCAGCTTCACCAGAATAAACAGGATGCTAATATGGAAGAAGGGCCTAAAAGTAGTGGTTCTCTGCTGAATTGAATGCAAAAAAGTTTTTATATCAATTAATTTGGTTATCCTCTTCAGTAACATTTATTTATTTGTTTGTTTATTTGTTTTTAAAAAAATTTTATTTATTTACTTGACAGAGAAAGACACAGTGAAAGAGGGAATATAAGCAGGGGGAGTGGGAGAGGGAGAAGCAGGCTTCCCGCCAAGTGGGGAGTCCAGTGGGAGGCTCCATCTCAGGACCCTGGGATCATGACCCAAGCCCAAGGCAAATGCCCAATGACTGAGCCACCCAGGTGCCCCTTCAAAAACATTTGAAGAATAAGAACAAAGTAAGAGTTACCTAGCCACCATTTCCATTTTTAAAGCAGTCCTGATGCAATTCAAATAGTTTGCATATTTGTTGCTTAAAAGAATCAAGTTACAAACAAAAAATAGAAATTAATACACCAGTCTGTTAAACTGTGAGAAATATAAACAAGCACTTAATATGGTTTAAAAATGGGAAAAGGGTTCCCTGCCTTAAAATTACAACTTGACATTTCATAACTGTGACTGAAAAACAATGCTGATATAATTTTGTTAATCAGTCCTCATGAGTGTGTTTGAGTATATGTGTGTGTATGTGTGTGTGTTAAGGAATATTTGGTGACTTAATTAAATATTTTAGACATTTTAAATGACCACTGAATCACTTTTACTTTAGCTTTGACTTTCATACTCTTGTACAGAAATAGTCATAAAGCTAAAGATCATCTTGTTGATTGTGACATTATATTAGGAATTATATTATATTAGGAATTACAAATAGAAGCATATGTATTTTCAAGCAGAGGTCTATGTATGTAGGAATACTTAGAAGAAAAATTCCATTTTTAAAGACCCAGGAACTATTGCTAAAAAATAATAGAAATTTTGTTGGCTTAAGTACAGGATTTAGTTTATTACTGTTTTCTGACAAATTTACTCAGTGTTAGGCAAAATACTAGGTTCTAGGAAATTTAGAAAACCTATATAGTGATCTGTACCATTAAGAAGTTGATAACTGCACATTTGTGTGTGCAATGTGCACATACATAGGAAAGTTGAATAGAGATAAGAGAGTTTGGAAACACATTTTAAAATAACATACTTAATACTGTATTTTAAAAGTTGCCATCATACCTTTTGCTAAAACTGGTGAAATTCATTCAACAGGCATTTTTGCCCAATATGCTGAAAATTAAATTAAGGAATATGAAATGACTTTCATAAATTTGACTTTTTCTCACTTATAATCTATCATTTCTATGTGTATGATAAACAATCTGTAACTGTGATTTGATGGACACATCAACGATTAGGTAATGCTTATATTTAAGGTTGTAAATATTCTCAATAAGCTCTTGTATATAATATTCACATAATTTCTGAAACATTCTAGCAAGTCCTCTGGTGACCAAACCTCGGCTAATTCATCATTCCTATTTTCTCACTCACCAGCTAAAGCAATTTCCTTCTATTTAGGTGCCAGTTGGCACTTCAAGTTTCTTTTCAATTATGTTTTTAATTTTTTTGAGTTGTGTTTGGCCTCCCATTTCTGTCCAATTTTAGATAGTACCTCTTTCTCACTGGATACTTATAAGTCATTCTTTTTTTTTTTTCCCTTAACTCAAAAATGTAAATTCCCCCAAATTTGCCAGAGGATAATGATTTCATATTCCATTGTAACGGGCTCACACTAATACTGTTTAATTTTGAAGTCCCTTTCTCATATCCATTCTCACTCATGCTGTGGAAGGCCAAAATGGCTTCTTGCTTTCCCCGCTACTGCGGTACTACCATAAAGTTTCCTAAAACACCACTTCGACCTATCCAAATGTCTAGTGGACTCTCATTTCTTACTAAATTATGGTCTAATTCCTAGTCTAACATTCAAGAAAAAGCAGTCATGCTGAGATTCTAACAATTTTCTAGCAATGTTTTTATTATTTATTATATATAGCTTGTGTATCAGTTATGTCTCCTGTGCTTTAAAACATATCATGAGCTTCATCCAAGCAAGAATCCTTGCTCACAAGGAAGCAAAGTGGTCAGAGTTTGGGGCAGAGAGGAAATGGGGTAGTTGGAGGACAGAGACCTATGACTGGCTTAGTGTACTTGGTAAAGCTGAGTAGTGCAGATAGAGGTATGTGAAGAGGGGTTTCAAACAGTCAGGAATGGTGACATAGCGAACGCAAATATTTAGTTCTGGTACATTCAAAATATTTGTTAACAAAATTGTGTAGCCCTCTGAATACTCAAAGAAGAGAGCAAAACATAGTTACGATTCTGAGATTTGGTTTAGAGGTCTTTTTCTCATATTCACAGAAAAAGAAGCATAAGCTAGAGCAAAAGCAATAGCTCAGAGAATATGTACAAGAGTTTTGGAATCAAATAAATATGATTAGATGTGATTGTAAACTTAGCTTTGTTGTTTCCTAGCCCTCACACCTGGGGTAGTTCTTTAATTTTTTTAATCCCCAATTAAAGTTTTGAAAATTTCAGGGACACCTGGCTGGCTTAGTGGGTACAGCATAAGACTTTTGCTCTTGGGGTTCTGAGTTCATGCCCCATGTTGGGTGTGGAGACTACTTTATAAATAAATAAATAAATAAATAAATAAATAAATAAATAAAAAAGAAGTTTTGAAAACAAAACTCAAGTAGAAATCTTGGGAGTTCTCTGGGCTTGGAGAAATGGGTTCAGGCATCTGCAGAACCTTAGGTGTCTAGGAAAATGGGCCAGTAGGCTGATGACTAGGGTAGGAAATCAAAAAAGAAACCTAGTTCAGAAAATTGGGAGAGTTGTTCGGACAACTTGAACTCATAAGAATCTGGAAGCAAACTAGCCAACATTAACACAGTATGACCCAGGACAACTTACCAAAGACAATGACTTGGTATCTAAATTTCCACAGAAGAACAAAACAGTGATGCAGAAGACTGAGTGTGCCCTGGCTCAAGTCAGCCTCAAATGGTCTCAAGAAGAGGGGCTAAACCCTCTTCCCTCCAAATTAAAAACTGTGTTTTATTTTTTTAGGCATGAATGTGGCTCATTCTCATGATGAATAGTACTCTAGGGTACTAAAGTCCTGTATGGTTATGACGAGCATCTCAGATCTGTGTACATGAATGCATTTTATCTGAACCACATGGATCCACAATTGGGTTAGAAATCTAATGAAAATACGTTATCTTCATATATCTGGTATCCCTGAATTTATTGCTGTTAAGGAGCCAGAACAAAACCACAGGAGTAATTTTTCTTATAGAATTTTGGCTCTTCTACTGCCATCCTTAGCCAGAAGCACAATGCCTAAATAGTCAGGAAAGTTAAAGAGAACGGGGGAAAGAGTTATTGACATTGTTGTAGGCCCCCCAAGTAGTTTGCTTCAGGTTACTATTTATTTTTCTCAAATATTTACATTCTCCTGTAAGACATTCTGGAATCATCATGTTGGATTGTCTGAAATATTCCATCTATGCGAAGAACTGAGAAGATATTTGTAAACTTGTATTGGCAGGAAGACAGACTAATGAAGATATAAAATATTCATTATCTGGTTGAAACAAAAAATAGAGACTGCATTAATACAAGAAAAGGAAGAAAATAACATAATGTCGTAAATAGTAGTGGAGGATCAATACTCCATGTCTGTCTTCCGTGGAAGTAGTGATAATGCAGACTCATTTATAATTTGTTTATAACTTTCATTTAAAGGGAAATTACTTGTGCTATGCTTTACATCTCACAGTTTCAGGTATGTCAGCATAGATTTTTAGTTCCATTACTCAAATGTCAGTTCTAACACTGTAAAGAAAAAGTGCACTAATTGTTGGTACAGTTTATATTGGGATGCATTATTTCCTGTCAGGACCCAGAAACATGATTATGATTATCATATGTATCTCATATGTGCTCTCTTTTTAATGAACACTGTAGAGATATAGGATAAATTTCTGGCTTTCAAATACTGTAAAATCTGTTGTAGGAAATAATGCGTTTGAACATCAATTCTAGAGAGAACTATTAAAGCATGTGTGTGTGTATGTGTGTGTGTGTGTGTAGAGAGAGAGAGCAAGCAGTAACTGCAGACAGTTATGTAGCATTGACAATGTCCACATATGTTATAAAAGCTTTGTATATATAAACTAATTTAATCCTCACAAAAAACCTTGTGTTATATACTTTTATTGAATGAATTTCATAGACACATATAGCATAAAATATTCCAATAAGGGAGGTGTAAGACAAAATCAAGCTAAGAAAAAGATACCACATGTCCTGTTGCCAACATTAATATCATAGACCTTACAAGACTGGGTTTTTCTAGTCTGAGGCAAGAACTTCTAACCTTGTGTTCTGTACTACCTGCAATATTACCAAGTAATATTGAGACTTCCAGACCTTGAGTTTGCCTGCCTGCACATACCTGGTTGTGGTCCACAAGGTTGCATAAGAGGACAGATAACATCGCATATGCATATAATGAAATGTCTTTTAGAATTTGAAGATAGCTTTAAAAAAAGTGAGTCAGTGGGAAAATATGTTGTCCAAGGGATAATAAAGAAGAAAGTTACTGTAAATAAGTGAAAGTTCTATTTATTTGAATTATGCCCAATTTTAAGAGACCTATAAATGTATAATTTATACCCAGTATTATAGCTTCTTAAAGACAACTCCTCCTGGGGTGCCTGGATGGCTCAGATGGTTAAGTGTCTGCCTTCAGCTTGGGTCATAATCCCAGGGTCCTGGGATGGAGCCCCTTGTTGGGCTCCCTGCTCGGCGGGGAGCCTACTTCTCTCTCTTCCTTTACTATTCCCCCTGCTTGTGTTCACTCGCTCTCTCTGTCAAATAAGTAAATAAAATCTTTAAAAAAAAAAAAAAAAAAGGAGACAACTCCTTCAACTTCCTCCTCAAATAAACCATGTTTTCTTCTTTCCACGGTTCATCCATGAGATGCCTATTCTGTCTGCAAGCTTGACTCTGATTAAGCCATAATAGAGTTTCTACAAACTCTTAGTATATAATTTGTGAAATGCTCATCTGGTCTGTAAGGCTGATGGAGCATGAATAGGAAAAAAATTATTTAGGTGTTTACCATACATTGGGCCAGTCTGCCCAGAATTGGTGAATTAGAAATTGGTTTAAGTGTAAGTCTTTCTACCGGTTTAAGTGTAAGTTATATTTGTAAAAAAAAGTTGTTTTATCACTCGTATCTATAGATAAATTTATAGATACAGCTATAGTTATAGATATGAATGCTAGATAGAGCTAAGCTAAGATTTCTTTAGCTCTTACTCTTTTGAAAAATAATTTAATGTAAAAAAGCTACCATCTTTTTAAAAGTTATATATGTTTCATTGATGTTTACAGTAGTATGATTATATATTGAAAATACGGCAATCCTGAAAAGAGAAATTATGTTAAAGGTGTACTTGATATGGTTTCTCAATTGACATAAAGCAATAATGTGATGAAGTAGCATTAAATTTACTCCACTGAAAGTGTACAAAGTCCTCCGGGACAGGGTCAGATGTATACAACTTTGCTTTTATAGATGCTCTTGGTTCAAAGGATCCTGCATATCTGTTAAGAGAAGCTCTCCTCTCTTAAAAGAAGATAACAATGATCACTTTAATGAATGACCGTGAGGATTATAAAATTGCTGTACCCATTGGAGTGTCTGGTACAGATTACTTTTTAAACACATGTTTAAATATTATTATTATTATGGAGAAAATTATATATTTTTTATCTTGTTCTCCCATAAAGCTTGTAAAGGTATGTTAGGCTTAAAAGTTTTGGTTATTCTCATATCATTTCATTCATTTATTCGTTCATTTATTCACTCATTCACTTAATATGTATTTATTGACTACCAACTAAATGTTAGTCCACATTTTAATTGTTATAGATGCAATGAAGTATAAAAAATATCTGAAAAACTTCAGGCCCATGATCATATAGAGCATCCAGAACTCTTGCTATGCATGTTGGTATCCTTAGTGAGTCTTAATGTAGACCGCCCCTCACACCAGAAACAACAGGGGGCCTTGCCCTCCTTTCAAGGTTTGTTATACTTCCTAGGGCTCCACTTCCTTTTTGACTGGACTAATCACCCACTTCTTCACTTATGGCTGCTTTTAATGTCTTCTAACTAAATGTCCTCCTTTATGGCATCTCCATCTCCTCCTGAGTAACATTTGACCTTAGCAAGGAAAGATACCAATTCTTTCCCAGCACCATAAATATTCCTGTTTTCATTTCTAAAATAAGTACCTAGGATTTATTGCAGGAAAAATTAAATAATAATTGTTTATTTTTATGCTCTTCTTTTTTTCTCAGCAGCATATCTAGGTCACACTTTCACCAAACCCCTCATCAGATCCTTTCCCACCCCTCCCCCCACACACATGTGCAAACATATATATACATACATATACATGTCTATATATATCTTACATACTTTTCATTGAGAGGTCAGTCTTGCAGAGCTTTAAGGAACCAATTTCTGTTTTCAGAATGTGAGGGTGGAGTAGGAAATTTAGAAAATTTTCTCATGTCCTTGCTAGTAATTTTTCCTAAAGGTGATATCCAAATCCAGGACATAAAAAACAAACTCTTTTAAAATACACAAGTGACACAGACTCTTAGAATATAGAATAGAAGAATATTATTCTCTATACCCTATCATCTGTAGTATAAAGTCAGTGAAAAAGTTGTTCTTAATCATTGTTGATTAGTTAGGAATACAGTGTGGTTTCTGAATGTTCTGAGGCTTTATGTTAATGTTCTTGGGAAAACTAATTCATACGAATGTTAAGTAGAATACAGATATCTCAATATTGAAGTTGTTCAAACATACTGGTCTCTAAAACATCAGATCATCCTAAGATATCCAATTTCTTTGCCAGAACTTTAGTTTCTTGGTCACAGAAACCAGTTTTGTGCAACAAGGGAAATAGAACAGATGGCAAAGCCACAGCTCAGAAAAGAAAAAAATAATCATCCCTTCTGGTTTAGATAATCCCTAGAGTTTTGCTTTTAGAATAAGACTAGTTTCCTATGGCAATACCTTAAAAAGAAGAATGAGGTTTTGTGGTTGGAATTTATGACTAGAAGTGAGGAGTACTAGGTTATAATTTTGGTTGTACCATTTATTCATTGTCTCTGAGAGTGGTGAAGTAGCCCTGATTAATAAATAAATATTGACAGACTGTTTCTGGGACTCTGTGAAAAGCACACTAGGCAAATATTCGTTGTCACCAGAAATATTTAAAATATGATTATTCAAATATCAGATGGCAAAATAAATGAAACACAGGAAAGATTTATTTTCACCAGTCTGAAAATATGTAAAATCATGCAGAAACCAAGAGTGATTATTTCAGGTTTTTTTTTTCTTTTTCTTTTGCAAGGTTGAGAGAATGATATTGGAAAGGGTAGCATTATCTCCTCAAAGTACAGTATATAAATCTTTCTTTGAATTAGTATGTCACATTTTCTCTTTCCCTTGAACTTTTACATGGTGGGAAAGAATTCCTCAAGAGTTCGGCAGAAACATCACTTTACCAAACATCCATCTGTGAATACCCATCATGCACAGGAAGTGAGGTGAATTTAATAAAATAGTCACAACTCGCCAATGGCAGCTTCTGACCTCTGGAAATAGAAGCTTTTGGAAGTCAGAACAGTGGTTTGGGTACCTGGAGTTCTCATCTACCCACTGACCCCCCAAGAAGAGACAGCCTAGTAAATGAAGTGCTGGATGTGAATTTAGATGGTAGAAGAAGTGGGACCAGTCATGCTCTGACCCTGTGTAAGCAAGTGCTGTCAGAAGAAAGATAGAGAAGGAGGCTTTGAACACAAAGACTTGACCACAGAGCTTAAAGCGAGAGGTGGTTCTCTCTCATGTCAGATAAATCATGAATATTTGCAATTGCTTTTGAGTTATCATAGAGAAGGTGCAAACATGAGAAGTAAAATGCCATTCTATTTAATATGTCCAAAATAGGACAAGAAATCTTTGTCATATTTATCTGATTTTTATCCACATGTTTCTCTTTCATCGGTTTATTAAGTTATTTGGGTCATGACATTCATTCCATCTAAACCATTTTCTTCACATTTGTGAATATAAACACACCAGTTGTTGCTATATGTAAAAACTAGCAAAAATTAGCATCTTTATAAAATGTTGTTCTGGGTCTTTATTGCTTTTCAGGTTCATTTATGGAGAACCAATGCACACACAGTGTTGATGAATCAGATTAGGGAAAATCACAGCAGGCATTGTTTAGATTCTCTGTGAGGAATACTGTTACAGAGTAGGTACACATTCTTGTCCCAAAACAAATTATTTGAGTATTCTGCCAGTGCCTATATGTTTATGCATCTTAATACTTTAAATGGTACCTGATTACATTGTATGAAATTCTAATTATATACCAAAGAAAATTAAAGGTAATGGAGGTCTAAATTTCAGAATCCATTATGGCCCCAGATCCCTAATGTCCTGGGGAAAAGATCTAAGTTTTAAAACAGGTAGCATGGCAAACTAGCTTTACAGTAAATTTGAACTGCAGATGGGTTACTTGTTACAAGTTCAAAGAACTCCAGTAGAGACTAAAATAAAAAAAATAATAAATAAAGTGCCCAGCCTGTTTTTGATGAGTGTTTGACATTTATTACTTCCTTTGACTTTTTCTTTTCCCTTAAAAAAATGTGTTATTTAGAAGGACCAAACCTCTGGCCCTGATAGAGTCAGAAATTAAGTTAGTCAGAAAACGATATTCCCTTGTCACCACCATTTGATTCATGGAAAATCGTGGAGACACTGTCTTTTCCCAGATGATTTTTGACAGTTTTCTAAATCTCCCTTTCAACTATCTTAGCCATCTCGGTCTGGAATACCTATGCCATGGGAAAACTCAGAGGGGAAAAAAGAAAAGCAAAAATATAATATATTACCTTTTTAGATTTCGGTTTTTCCAGCCTCCATTTCTGCTTCACCAGCAAAGAGAATAGTTATCAAATAGTGAAAATGGAAGGGGTACTGTCTGGCCCAGCACAACTGAGTTTCTATCCAGGGAGAAAAGTCATTATAGGGTTCAAAATACTTTTTATTTATGTCTCATAAACAAGGTTAAAAATAACACCAAAAAAGGATGTTAACCATATGCCATCTCGCAGTTTGTGACTAAAGGGGATAAAGTTACCAAAGTTCCCGCAAGTCCTTTGAACTTGAGAGCCAGTGTGCCTTTTTTGTTTCATTGTACAGTATGATAAACAGTAACTCCTTCATTGCTGTTCTAGAGTGTGTGGTAGGCGTCCTTTGTTCAGCAAATACAGTGTAGCACATCATTTCTATTACTGCAGTTAACCAAATACTTCAAACAGATGCTTATATTCACTAGGCTTTTGTTTTCTTTTTTGCCCCTTAAAAAAAAATCTTTTAGATAAAATCACAATTGAAAAGTCATAGGCTAAAGAACATGCAAAGGATTCTTAGATATCCAAGCAGTGGTCAATTATAGACTTTTACCAAGATTTTAAGAATACATTTCATCATTCAAAAATAAACAAGTTAAAGATAAATCATTACTTTCAGGTAACAATATTTTTAGTATTTCAAGACATATAATATATCTACATTTACTACCTTCATTTCACAAATTCACATACCATTTATAGACATCTAAATATGGAAGAACAACATTCTTCAAGGTACCTGAACATGTCATTTCTTATAAAAAAGAGAGTCACATTCATAGATTTTTCTCTACATTGTGCATGTATTTAAGCAAATAAAAGGACCACAGATTTGCAAAATCAACTGTACAAAGACTTGAGGTGGATGTGATGTTGCCCTCATCACATGATCATTGTCACCCCTCACCCACACTGTGTTCTCAAAGCTCCAAATGCTAATTGCATGTTGTAGTTTATTCTTGTGCTTTGGGAAAGGATTTTAAATCTCCAGATACTCAATGAAGCTGAATAAAAAGTGATGGAGGATTGTTTCATCTGCCATCACAGTAAAAACGACTTTACTGTTTTAAAAGTCTTGCCTATTTTACCCATTGGCAATTGTTTGTATCTCAGAAAACATGCTGCAGAATGTATCTCTTTTTATTTTTGGAAGTGACTTTGGTATGGCTACTAATTACTAGGCATCCTTCCTCTTTTTCATTAGCGATATTGGTTTCTCATAATGAGACTGATGATGGCTGTGACCTCAGCATAAAATTATAGGAGTTTTGCAATCAATGGAAATAATACAGCAAGGACACAGGGGAGATCAGCCTCTGAAGTTTTCTAGTTACACCAGAGAGAAGGCATGAAGTAGACTCTAGAAATAATCACCAAAAACTGTAAATTTGAGTACTTCTTTAGGTCCCAAGTTTCAGCAGTTCTTGTGGCATAGCAGATGTGTTTCTGAGCATTTCTAGTTGAAATTCCACAATCTTTGTGAGAGGGTCAAGATTCAGTGTTGAAGAGGAGCCTGGCAGTGAGGGAGTATTGCCTTTGAATGAAGGGAGCCACGGAAACCCTAGGTGGAGACCGGAGTGAGCTCTCCAAAATCTCAATTCTTTATGCCTCAGTTTAGTCAGGTGTAACGTGAGGGTGAAATAACATCAGCCTTACAGAGTAGTTGTGAAGGAAGCAGAGATAATATACATGTAGCTATTCAATGAATGTCTATATGATGATAAATGTTCAAAAATATTGCTTGTTATTTCTATTTGCTGTATTACTTTTCACCTTTGAGCCAAGGCCTGCCCATGCCAGGTCCTTAATGTTTCCGGGACGTCACTCCATGATCATCTACTTTCAAGTTAAAGCTTTGGAGCCTCATCTTAATTCAACCTACTTTTAACTTTGCCTTGATCTCCAGTCAAAAACGGAACTCAACAAGGCACGCTTGCTTCACAGAGGAAGTCCTTGTCAAATTTTACTTCATTAAAATGTGAAGAAGGCCATTAGAAATAATGCTGTCATGAACCTCTTACAAATGCCTTTTGGTACATATGTGTAGGCCAAAAGACATGGTCATAGCAGCATGTAAAAATGGACAGTGATTAAAAAAAAAAAGAAGGTGGTAAAAGCCAGATTAATAATTACGTCTCTAGATGGGTAAGCTAATGACTGAGAGGCAGCAGAGGCAAGCTGCTGGGATACTGGGAATCTGTTATATCTTGATTGGGTGGTGGTTACATGTTACGTGCGTTTTATAACGATTTGTCATCTGGCACTTAAAATATGTACACTTTATGACTGTCCAACTAAAATAGAAATGTTCTAAAGATGTTTGAAGAAGAGGTAATCTAGAAGTAAGTAAGGATTGTCATGAAATGAGTATTATTTAAAATTCACATTGGATTATTATGGGTCATTGCCCTCTGGTTTCAATTCTCAGGAAAGTCCCTAAGCCTGCACCTCACCTCTTAGGAACAAGTCCTTGTAATTTTTGCCCTGCACTCAGCTCTGTCTCCCTTAATTCTTTTTCCTAGTTAGTTTCATTGACTTTTAAATCATTTCCTGTTATTTACTGAAAGGTTTAGCACCCAATTTAAGTTGTTTTTTTCCATCCAAATCTTACTGCTATCTTATGCAAATTCAATGTCTTTGTTTTTGCTCAGCTGACAACCTGCCCTCTCAGTTCCTTGGGCTCATCTCCATTTGTCCCGACCTCAGTGACTTAAGTTCCTTACTCACATATGGGCCTTGTCATCACCATGAGGGGTTTGGAATAAAAGATTGAGATGACTAAATCTATCACAGCCTCCTTCACTTGGGCACTCTCATTCAGGGATTCCAATAGAGCAGTTCATTCTTTGTCTCATTCACACATCCAGATAGCCCGATGGTTCTGTTTTCTCAGTAGTTACCATGTTTTCATTTCTTGACCATCTTCCTCATTTAACTTACCATTAACAACAGGATAACACCTCCTTCCTCCAGGCCAGTTCATCTCCCCTGCATCTTTCTGTTAAACCCCAGTCTTGGATCATTTGAACGGCCTGTCATCTGCAGGCTTCCACTGGAAATCGCCAGAGAAAATCACAAAACAATGTAAGTTGGCAACAGTACACACTCCTGATGACCAGCATCAAACAGGCTCTGATTCTGCCCCGTGGTTCTTAGTTTTCCTCATCAACTGTTTCTGCGCTTCTCCTCAGCAGTCATTTCAAAATGTACTTATCTTTCTTATTTGCAGCCTTCCCCTCCCTCTCAGAGATAATTTAGCCACTTACTGCAATGGAGAAAATTACAGCCATCAAATGAGAACCATCCCAACTTTGTGCCACTGAATGGATAAATATAAGGGTCTCATCACTTGTAATTTTCTTATTCCGTTTTGACACAGCTGCAAATGTTTTCTTCCTCCTGTTCAACTTGGGTCCTGGACCACATTCTCTCTTCTCGCAGCTCTCACGCTACCTTCTGTCTTCACTCCTGTAGCCTCACTCTTACTTCTATAACCAGACAGTTCCTATCATGACTTTACAATTCTCTTCCATCTAAAAATTCCCTCTAGCCCGCACCTCCCACCAGCTACCCCTCCCTTTTTTCTCTTCTTCCTTTCACAGCTAAATATGCTACTGTATGTAGGTACCTACGTACATATATTTATATATGAACACATATGATATATACATACTCAATACATGCATTACATATCTATATCTAGCTATAATGTAAATATACATACACATATATAATACGTAGGTTGTGTACCTACACCTATTTTGCATACTTTTTTGTCTCTGCAAAAATGTGCTCATCGAAGTTGCATATAACTAGGTGATAACCAGGTCACTTAATCTAATAGACACTTTGCAGCCTTATCATAGATTTTTTTTTTTTTTTTGGAATTTCTCTCCACTAAATTAGAAACTCTGTGAGGACGGGGGCTAAATCTGTCTTTCTACTTTTGTATCTCCAAACCCCGCATAGTAGATCCTTGGTAAATATTTACTATGTAATTTAATTAATGCTATAAACAGTCGTATAATATTCTTTACCAGAACTTGCATTTAGAAAAACATTAGCCTTTGTACAAAGCATCTGTTACTTAAGCACGAAGGAAATATTTACTAAAGCTTTCAGAGCCAAGCTCTCTTATTCAGCTTTATTTAAGTTCACACTTATGGCATTTTAAAATAAATTGATGAGTTTATGTAATGCAATTTCTCTAAATGCGTAGGAGAGTGAAATAATGTATTTTATATTGTATCATCCAATATGTCTTGATTCTTCGTTGTTTAACAGACTTTTAATGTTTCCGTGTCTTCCGGAATTACTATGCGGGAACTTATTTTTCTAATTGATATGTATGGGAAAATTTGGTTCTCATGGAAGATAAATATTCTTCAAGAACAAAGGAAATATCTTAGGTAAGCGGTACTTTTCTGACGGGTTCGTAATTTATGATGAGACTTCACTTTCGGCAATGGATCTTAAATGTTTATACTGTTTTGTTGTAAACGCTACAACAGGCTCAATATCACCTCTGGGGGGGGAAACCAAAAACCTCATTCCTCCCGTGTTATTCTGTAGTTGCCTTTTTATGGAGGCCAGTATTCTTCTCTTTGTGTGTGAATGCTTTCTCCATATTTTATCCCTCATAACTATCTCCCCATGGCTGACTATGATATTACGTGATACTATGTTTAGGAGCACCAAAGAATCACGGTCCATCAGGTAACAGTCAGGTGACCTAATGTTGATTGTACTCCTGCTCAGTACATACCAAAATCTCTCCAGAGAGCAATGATGTTGGGGATGGAACTTTCCGTCTACTCTGAAGACACCCCATAAGAGTCTATTCTTGGATTGATTTGAATATTCAAACAGTTGCATATCATGTTGACCCCTAATAGAATTACTTTTCTCGAATTATAGAATGTTATTTTTTTAAAAGGCATATTATGTTTATGGTTTTACTTACTTTAGGAATATGTGACATTAATTTTCTCAGGACCCTAAGAGGAAATTTCTCCAGTTGTGATACCAGGAATAAATATATGATATGTTCTCTGCAATTGGTTTATTTTATTGTGTGGACTTTGAATCACATTCTTGATTGTATTAACCTTCATTGTCTAACTAGCAGCTCAGAAGGAGGCATGGAGGTCTGAGTTCTCATGTTCTGGGTTAATCAGAGGATAGCTACTACTCCTTGTGAGAGTTCTGTAGATTCATTGACCCAGGGATTTCTCTGGATACAACAAACTGCTTTTGCTGCTCAGGGGAAGCTCAGTATGTGGTGAGGCTAGATGAGTCATGTAATAATAAGTTTTGTGTAAAGGGTACTGGGGCGGTCACTAGCTGTGTAACATGGTTTCTGCGGGACCTCTGCTCCATGGATAGCCTTTCAAGCTATAAAGAAATGTAGTTTTCTTGAGTCAGCCTTCTGGCTCAAAAAACAGTCTCCCTGTCTTCACTTAAGCTTAGATGTCCTCACTTAAAGATAAATGAGAACACACTGCTTATCCTGGAGTCAGTTCTTCTGACCATGTGTATCGGCGTCAAGTCCTCCTGTCCACTTGGAAGCAGACTCTTGGCTCCTGATCATGTAAATCAGTCCTCCTGGCTTCTAACCTGCTGTTTCTCAGTCAGAAATTCCAACCCAGCTGCTCTCCTGATGACTTACCAAAACATAGCACCTTGGATCAGGAAATGGTACTTTTCATTTTAACCAATGCTCCTAGAAACCCAACGTACCATAACATTGATAGAATAAAAGATTGCATAGAATAAAGAAATGATAGTGTTATTAAAGCTTTAGTATGTTGCAGTTTGACAAACATTTCCCTTGTTGCATAAATGGCTTAAAAGGCATGAGTTTTACTGGAACTTACTTATACTATGAAATTCTTATGATAAAAGAAAAACCCTACAACTCTATGAATTTTATAACTACTGTCTCATCTACAGTTAACAAAATATATTTAACTCTTCAAGAGATTATCTCCACTGTGGACATGGGGATTTTTTTTTCTTTTGCCAAATTGAACAGAAAACAAAAGTAAGATCAATTATTCTGTAATTGACAAGTAAGAGTTGATTCCTGATAGATTTTATAGGAAGTGATGAAATCAGGATAACATACTGTAACTCTGGAAGTTTTCCTTTATCCCATATTTTTTAAATAACCTATTGTTATAGGTAGCCATTTGGAGAAAGTTTCCATTACTTAGAAATAGTGAACTATCAACTTACATTGAATTGTAGAAGCAGATTAAAATGGAAATGTAAAGTGCCAAGCTTGTTTTAGAGTTAAAAAAAAAAAAAAATCCTCTTGGCCTGTGGCCAAAATATTTGCCTCCCAAATGTCATCTTTAGAACAATTTTTTAAACCCTCTGTGATTGCCTATCCTTCCACTCAACTCCCAGCAGGCCAAAGCAGACTCGCATAGTCCCACACAGATGTAGACAGAGAAACTGCTCATTATCAATCAACGAACACAAACAAGTTGAAGACTGCTCTGTTCCCCCTGTTAAAGGTAAAGAGGCTTAAAGCCCCTGAAGAGTTTATTATTCTGGGCCTGAGATCGTCAAAGTCATTTGATTTTGACCTGCACAGTAGCCACAAAGGTTAAATTGAGGTTAAGTTTTCCAAACAAAATGGAAGCAATTAAACAGTTAAATGATGTTGCTTTGTTTTTGTTTGTTTGTTTTTAACCCAGAGGCCAAAAAAGGTATGTAGTCAAATTGTAAATTTTTGTACGCTTCTAAGGAACACAAATGATACATAAGAACTTGCCTTTTATGCTTAACTGTATGTTTTACACACTATTTTTTTTTCCACTAGAAGTAGCACAGGAAGAATATCTATATATCCAGCCAGTAACTGATACTAAGATTTCCCTCTTTGCAATAGGATGTCTTAGAATTTTTGAAGTCTATCATTTTCAATTAGGCAGGAAAAAAATCAGCTTTGTTGAAATGGGATGTTAATATTACTTATATGTTTGTTTGAATATGGTCAATTAGAAAGAAAACTGTTCACAGAGGCAAACGATCTGGAAGTAGCTTTTTCCTTCTCTTGGAACATTATGCAAGCATAACCTACTTTGTTTTTATTTTATACAAATCATTTTCACATTCATTATTTCACCTGACTTCTAAAATAACTTTATAAGGTAAAGGGACATTTGTCAAATAAAATGAACAAACAAACAAAAAGATTACATGACTTGGAAAAAACCACATATTTAGTAAGAGCTGGAGTCACACTCTAGTTCACTGCTGATTTCATACATTACATTATATCAGACCTGGAATCATGTCTCTTTAAGTATCATGGGGTATTCAGTTTTCTAATAAAAAAAATATATGTTTTTGATGGTATTTTTAAAGAATAACTTTTTAGCACTATAAATAATGGTTGAGATATATTTACTGAATCTTGTGTGTCTGCAAAAATAAATTAACCCACTACCATGGAGAAGGGGAGACCTGGCTATGTTGATTGCATATGCTATGTTGGCAAGAAGAAGCTTAAAAAAATTTGGACTGTGACCAATGTAAGTCTTCTTTCTAAATGCCTTTTTGAGGTTGATGTTAATGGCTATTCTAAGAACAGATACTCCCTACTTTAAATGAATCTAAAAGAGTTTTAGGTAGAGGGGTTAATAAAAGCAGAAGGGTCTATTCGAAGAATGGCGCTTTCAGAGATTCTCTAGATACTAGACAGCCTACAGGTACAGTAGCTGGAGGGGAGGGGGCTCCCTTGAGGAAGCAGATGACTGGCGTCCAACAGGATCTAGAGAAGCACTTTATTTCTCTGAAAGAGGGAAGGGAAAACACTGAGTGGCATAATATATCATACATCACTTGCCAAGTACAGACACACCCAGGTTTTCTGTTCCACATGACGTTAGAGCTTGGATCACAGATGTCCAGCCAAAGGTGGCCTTGCTCTGACCCAGATTGTGTCATGAGGGAAGGAACAGTCACTCTGAGGAGCAGTTATCTTTGTTGTTGTTGTTGTTGTTGTTCTTTGAAGCCCTACACTCCCTAATAGTGGGGATGCTGGGCTATTAAAGGTCTTAAGGAAACCTTTATAGTATCCCCTAGGTAGAGATTGTCCCAACACACACTGTGTCATTAAAACAAAAGAAAACAAAACAAAAGATGTCAAAAAGTGGGATTTTTTTTTTTAGGTGGTATACTTCAAAAACACCTTTTAGCACTATAAACTTCATGGATACGCTGTTTATCGAAACATGTGTCTGAAAAAAATATGTTAGCTCTTACAGATAACTGGGCTAAAGAAGGCAGTTTTTATCTTTAGGCAGAATAAGGAGAGACAAATTTTAAAGGAAACAAAATGTATATCTGCTGACTCTCCAGAAAAGTCAAATGAGTACTCAGCTTATGGTAAAATGGTTGTTTGACCACATGCCACAACCTCCCAGCAAAAGGTTACGTATCTCATCCTTCCCTTTTGTTGTGAAGTGTTTGCTTGCTGGAGCATGCAGCACAAAACATGAGTGATACGGAAAGTAGTCGTACTTCTTAATTTGTCAGAATGGTGTGGTCAAAAATTGAAAGTATTTTTGAATTCTGTATCAATAATTTCCCCTCATATAAAATATTAGTCACTTCATTTGTAAAGGGCTAGAAATTATTTGAAGAGAAAGCAAAGTATTAGAGAGGAAAAAATGGACAAGAGAAAACAAGGATTAATTGTATCCATTTAGGGCTAGTTATGTCTGTTGCTTACTGTAAAGGAGAAAGCGATAAAGGTGGGTAGAATGTATGGTTATTTATTTACTTATGGGATAGTGACAAGAGAATGACTGCTTTATGCCATCCAGCACAGAGCAGAAAGTAGTTCAATGCATCTCTTTTTCTAACCATAAAGAGCCTACTTAGTTGATTTGTGTAGCTGTAATCCAAAAATAAATAATGCCTGAAGGATTTTGAAGAAACAATTTAATCTCAACACTTACTTTACTTCTAAACACCGAGTAAGTCAACATGTGTAGTTTCTTTAAGTTCTTCTGAGATTGACACTTTCTAAGCAGTGGTATTTTCTCCTAGATAGCTCCCTCCTGGCAGTAGTGGTCGTGGTAGATATGGCGATCATGAATTTGGTGGTGCTGAGTTTATTCAAAGTATGAATGTTGGAGGCAGAATAGCTATTTATTTAATATCTTATAGACATTTCCCTTAGCATCTTCCTCTGTTAACTGGCCAATCAAAATGCTTGTTATAGATTAGAAGTTGTTATCATTCTTTATTGACTTACCTTTTCCTAACCAAAGGTTGTTGGGTTTGACATTTGTTTTCTTTAAAAATTGGATAATTTGTTTCCCAGTTACAAATGTTACACCCCAACCTTGAGATAGCTGTGAATTCTGGAATCAGAAGGAGATAGGGCTGCTACTTTTTTATATTATTATCTTTTCCATTTTTCTAAAATTTAAAATATGATAGATCAGAAATGAGTATGTCAAGAGGTTAACGTTGGTTTAATCTTGATGGTGAGATCTGAGTGCATGCTATATATATTTTATTCTGTAGTTAAGATATTTAAAACATTTTTAAAGCCCCAAAACTTCTTTGTGGGATCCACCAGAGATTAAAAATAAGAAAGCTAATTGAGCTACATAGCTGCCATTTAGAATTAATTACTTTAAAATTTTGAGAATGAGTCTTTTTAGGTTTACTTTTTAAGTCTACATTCTCATAAATTTTTGTTGATTTGTTTTACTTTCCACAGTTTTTTTCATACTGTGTACAATTTGATGTTTTGGGTTTTGTTAAGCATTCATATTTCACCAAATTTTGCCATCTACAGAATTTGTGATATCATTTAAGTATAATCTTAAAAACCTGATTTATAACCATATCATTGTATTGCATTGTGTCATTTTACAGTAACTATAGATCTAGTCTTTTATTAGTAGATGTTCTCATTGTTTTCAGTCATTTTCTGATGAAAACAGCACTGTGATAAATAACCTTATATAAATCATTTTGATGACTTCCTTAAGACTAATTTTAAAATAAAATACACTCTTATACCTCTTACACATATATACATATAAGGCTGTTTTCTAGGAAGGTATAATTTTTCTTCTGAGATGAGTATGCTAGTGCTTAATTTATAACACCCTCCACTAAAGAGAAAAAAACAAATAGGTTTTGGGACTTTTGTAATTCAGGGGCAAAAATATTAGCTCACTTTATTTGCATTTATTTGATTGCTTTTCAGGTTGAACATTAAATATATATGTGTATTATATGGTCCCTTGAGCTTTTTATTTTAGAGATAACCTTGTTATAATCAGGGTTTAGTGTTTGTTTTTTTTATACATATAATTGGAATTGTCAACCTTGTGTTATATTTGGAACATAACAATATTACTGGTTTGTATTTTATTTCTGGCATAAGTAAGTTTAAGATTTTATTTAATCAAGCATTCTGTTTGCTTGTTTATTTTTTCATCATTTTTCCATTGCCTTTGTGCTTGGAAAGTCCTATTAGGTTCCTAGGATTGGAGTAATCCATGACCATAAACTTGGTATCTTAAGATGATAAGAATTTATTCTCTCACAATTCTGGAAACCAGAAATATATCTGCATCACTGGGTCAAAATCAAGATGAGCAGGCCACTGTCCTTCTAGAGGCTATAGAAGAAAGGACCAATTCCTTGCCTCTTCCAATTTCAGAGCCAACTTCCTTGGCCATTGCTATCTTGAAGGCAGCAGTGCAGCATTGTGATACCTCTCTACTTTTACCTTCACACAACCGTCTACCTTCTGAATGTGTGTGTCTAATCTCCCTCTGCCTCTCTCTTGTAACTCATAGAAAAAATAACTTTTCTGCCATATTGTGTCAAAGCCGAATATTAATTTGGAGATGGTACATGTTTTAAAACCTCTTTTTTAAAACTCAGACTTGCCTTAACTTAGACTCATAATGGTAGAAGTAGTGATTATGTATGAATCTCTACTATACATGGAAGCAACTTTATCAAAGGATGCTCTCCAAAGATGACTGAAGTCAGTAATGTGGTTCTGTCCTTAATTCTAACTCCTCAGACTTCGTGCCTCAGATCTCATTATATTCCCCTAAATACGTTAAAAATATTCTAACCACAGTTGTTTTCTTTTATGACCCAATTCTTAAACTATAAAAAGAAATTGCTACCTATAAAATATAATTGGTATTGCATTTTTAGTCAGAAAGATAACCAGATGCTTTAAAAAATGAATTCTTTATACAAGATTCTCAAAACTTATTTCCTCAAATAACAGCTCTAATATTTAAAAAATATCATTTATGATCCATGTTTTTCATTTTTCTTTGATATGTGAGTATAAAATGAGTATGCAAGATGGCTACATAAAATGGATTTCTTACAAAGTGTTTAGTGGATGTGGTTGTCTATAGGCAAGGGATTTATTTACAAAGAAGTTTAGCTCCACTTTTAAAATAAAATGTCTAATATTTCATAAATTGAAAAAGATTTTTCTGACAATTAAATTTTTGTTTAAGTAGATACCTAATAAACTATTAATATTTTTTGTTGTTTTACTTAAAGAAAGTATTCATAGTTGCACAATCGTGGAATCTTGCAGACTACCCTGAAATTTAAACTATCTTTAAATTGAAAAAATAGTTTTATTTTAGTATTACCGTTATAATGTATTTTTCTTGGTCTATATTCTTAAAGTTCTTGGATTTGAAACATGTCTTTAAATCATTAGAGTTTCCACAGGTGCAGTTAAAGAAGAAAGATGTTCACATACACACTTATCCAAATAAGTTTTGTATGGAGTAAAATATTTAAAATTCTTTTGGAAAATAGAACCAACATAGCAAAACTTCACATCCCTATTTTTACTTATAAAAAATTAGGTAAATTATTTAACATTATGTGTGAATAATTACCAGTAATCTATTCATAAGCTATAATTCTCCCTTTTTCTTTAAACCAAGGTATTTGAGGCTGATTGAAATACATAAATATAAATTAAATGGAGAGAGGGATAAAAATGTTTAAGTTTGAAGTGGTTAATGATATGTATTTGATTCCATAGTTGTTTGCTTTGAATAGGATGCTGAACATGACAATTTAACAAATGTGTGAGGTAGGGGTATTATTACAAAACCAACCCATCTAAAAATTACAAGACATTGACTGGTCTATTAATAAGTATTATTTACATATATAGATTGGCAAATAGATAAATAGTACATAAAATTTACAGATATCTAGATATTAATACATTGATGTATATCAATAACTATGGATCTCTAAGCCAAATGGAAAGTATATTTTGCTGTTCTCCAATCCAAAATGTATTTTTAGCCTAGCACAATTTGTTCTGTATTTCTTCATTTACCCCATGTAATATCACTAGTTAAAGAAGAAAGTAATGCTTGCTTATCCTTCCCCAGAGTTGAGTTATTCAGTTTATATCTATTACACTGATGAGAAAACCAAGATGGGATGATAATAATCGACTTGTCTTTTGTCATATAGCCAATTATGGGTGATAGAAAGCCGGAACCCTAATTTCTTGCCTTTTAGGCAGTTAGTAAGTAGTAGCCCAGTTTTAAAGCCTGTATTGCTTGGCCTGAAAACCAGACCACTCAGTCTCTGATATACTCCTTTTATTTGAACTTGTTGAAACTTCAGTTGCCAGAAGGCAGAGAACTTCTGAGTCTCCTGAACCTAGAGAATAGTTTTAAAGTCAGTTGAAGCACATTTGTATATGCAAGTTTTGACATAAGACCCCAGTTGGCCTGAGTTTATTTTTAGTTAGTATTTCATTTTCTTGAATCACACCTTAGACATATAAATAACATGTAAATTGATAACTTAATAACTACATATAGTATGAATACTTTCAATTTAGATAATGTAGTTGTCTGTAAATTATTATCCCTCATCTCAAAAATCGGCTTTCAGAGAAAGTGATCACTGGTATCTGGTGAATCATTTCCTTCTCATTCTTTCAAAAAGTCTTGTTCACACTGTTATCTGTCCTCAGTGGCTTAGACATTTACTGTGGTCACTTATAGATTACCCACTGTTCTCTCTGAACAGTTGAAATGGCTATCAACATTCCTCTGAGGGATTCTCATCTATTATACCAAAAAAATAACCCATGCTCCACAAAATCTGGCTTCCTCATTTCTTCCCACACAACCTTTCTATTTGTCCATCTGATGATCTGTGATATTTTCTTCTTTTTACACATGAGATTTCTGATAGCATTACAGTCAGCAATGATTCCTACTCTTGTATGCATGGCTATGGAAATTTTAAAAAAAGCGTTCCTAAAGCATGTTTCTATGAATTGATTGTGTATGGGTCTTGGTGCAATTTAACTATAACACACCATAATGACCAAAGACATAGACTTTGGAGCATGACAATCAAGCGAATAGTTCAAAATTAATAACTATCTGTTTTCCAGATGAATGCCAGACTCCTTGTCTTGGTCAAATTGATGTCAGAGATAGAAAAATTTTAGGAGAATGTGGCTATTTATTTGTGGCTAATAGAGTATTGGGAAGATGAGTGTTCAAGGGAAGGTTGTAATGACATCCTAAATAAAGAGCCTGGAATGTCAAACTAATATATTGGTAATGGCCTTTCTCTCTTGCAAAGGGAGACCATCATAATCAGAATTTTAGCACCTTAACACTTATGTCTGTATGACTAAAGGAAAAGAGAATTAGAAATGAGTCTTAGGAGGCTATTTTGGATTAGTGTCCAAAACAGACCAGTGCAATTGGGAGTGAGAAGCAAATAGCACCTCATCTAAAACCTTACTTCATTCACCCACTAGCAAATATGCGATAGGCACATAATCAATGCAGGTATGATTCCTAGCTATGAGGCACCAAGGAGAGGAAGTTCAAGTCTGGAGTTGTAAATCCAAGCAAAGGAGAAGGTAGTGATGCATTTAAAATCAAAGGCACAGGAGAATACAAATTTGGAAAGGAAATTAATGAATTCTCGTCTACCCCTGTGGAGTTTGAGATAAGTTCAAACTTATTTTATGGAGTAAACAACAGGATGCTAAGTGTGTAACTTTGATTTTTAGATAATATTTGAGAATCACCCAGTAAGGACGATATATGAAGTCATGGTAGTGAGGTAGATTAGTGAAGAATATGTACGCTGGAAGAAATGCACTCTGATCATGGGACCTAGAAAATGTCTATCCTTAGGGGAAAAGGAGGATAAGCTGGTGAAAGGGCTTAAGATGCAGAGATAGGTAACCTGGTTTAAAGTAACCATTCTGGGGTGCCTGGGTGGCTCAGTGGGTTAAGCCTCTGCCTTTGGCTCAGATCATGATCTCAGGGTCCTGGAATTGAGTCCTGTATCGGGCTCTCTGCTTGGCGGGAAGCCTACTTCCTCCTCTCTCTCTGTCTGCCTCTCCGCCTACCTATGATATCTCTCCCAAATAAATAAATAAAATCTTTAAAAAATAAATAAATAAATAATAAAGTAACCATGCTGTTGGGGTGACCACCTGGCTCAGTTGGAAGAGCATGTGACTCTTGATCTCAGGGTTGTAAATTCAAGAGTCCCATGCTGGGTGTAGAGATTATGTAAAAATAAATTCTTTAGGGGCACCTTAGTGGCTCAGTTGGTTAAGCATCTGACTTGATTTCAGCTCAGTTGTGATCTCAGGGTTGTGAGATTGAGCCCCGTATTGGGCTCCACTCAGGGTGTGGAGCCTGCTTAAGACTCTCTCCCTCTCCCTCTGTCCCTCCCCACTTCCTCCCTGCTCTCTAAAAAATAAGTAAGTAAATAAAATCTTTTTAAGAAGTAAGAAAAAATTACTAAAGTAACCATGCTGTTAATAAAGGTAACATACTCAGCCTTGTCAGACTCCTTTGAGACCTGTTCAAGAATAAAGCATCAATGGTTTGGTGGTAAGTTCATCAGTAATTGAGCTTTACAAGAATCCTCTTAGTAGAATAGTTGGAGTCAAAAAATTAAATTAAATTCCATTTTGTTTAGAAACAAAAGGGAAATGAGGAATTAAAACAGTTATATCTAACTAGTTTCCTCAAAGTTAATGTAGTTTAATTGGGCTATTTTTCATATTATAATAATATATATTCTTACAGGAATTTTTTTTTAAAGATTTATTTATTTATTTAACAGACAGAAATCACAAGGAGGCAGAGAGGCAGGCAGAGAGAGAGGAGGAAGCAGGCTCCCTGCTGAGCAGAGAGCCCGATGCGGGACCCGATCCCAGGACCCTGAGATCATGACCTGAGCCGAAGGCAGAGGCTGAACCCACAGAGCCACCCAGGCGCCCCATTCTTACAGGAATTTTAAGTTATACTGAAATGTATAAAGAAGTGAATTCATAAAAGTATCAACATGCTAAATTTCAACAAATGAATCATTAATTTAGCAAATATTTTCCCAAACTTGTATGTCGTTACTCATATTAAGCACAGGAAACACATGTGTATGATAACATGTAATATTAGCTGTATACACATATATATAATTGTATATAATAGTCCAGTTCATAATATTTCATTTCACACAGTAATATAAAGTTCTTGCCATATTAGTTAATATAAAATGTATTTCATGGCTGCATGCTATTCCACTAATAGTTATGTAAAATAACTTAATAAATTCACTATCTGTAAATAAAAACATGTATTTGTGCTCTTGTCTGATAATTGTCTCTAGATAAATACCAAGATTTTTTTAAGCTTTTATTTATTTATTTGAGATAGAGCGTGAGTGAAAGAGAGAGAGCACAAACAGGGGGAGCAGTGGGCAGAGGGAGAAGAAGGCTCTCCACTAAGCAGGGAGCGTGACACGGGGCTTGATCCCAGGACTCCGAGATCATGATCTGTGCTAGAGGCAGATACTCAACTGACTGAGCCATCCAGGAGCCCCAATTCCAATAATGTTTTAATGAATACACATTTTTAAATCATTTTCATACGTATTACCAAATGCTTCTCCAAAATGTTTCCATTGAGTTTCACTCTAAGCCAGTTGAAGTAAAGGTTTTCCAATATACCAAATATAGACTAAGAGAACAGCAAAACTTTAGCATATTAACTGATATTAATTAGCATTTGTTTATGATAGATACAGTTACCCCAGTTACTTGACCCTCTTTAGCAATGCTCAGCTCTTAGGAACAAAAATGCAAAAGATTATCCTAGATTTGAACATTGAAATGGCACACATGGCAGGCAGAAGTTCAGAGTCAGAAAGAATACAAATCTATAGGTATGGGAAATTACTGATGAAACTGCCAGCTACCTAATCTAAAAGAGGTAAGAGCTCAGTGAGAGCTGAGGGTGAGCTGGTGGGGACACAGCTCCCAAGAACAGGAGATGTTTATACGAAAAGTAGAAGTCTTTGGGATTGAAGAGGTCTAGGTCATATGAGGGGATGGTTAAAAAGTATATTAACTTGAGTTTTAAGAACCCAGAGAAGAATAATCAAAGAATGTTGTCATCCAAGTAGGCGTAAATCAATGAAGAAAAGAAAAGAGCCAATGAAGTGGAGAGATTAAGAAAAATAAATGGGAAGAAAACATTAAAATTGAAGGCAGGAGCATCAAAAGTGGAGCAGCTATTGATAAATAACAGGGCAATGGTGTCAGTACAGAAAGGAGTAGGGAAAACACTGGCACCTCTTTTTATTCATACATGGCTATGAGTGTGGGGGAGGATCTCAGGATAGGTAGCATTATCAAGTTTGGGTCAGGTTTTTGTTGAAGTGTGGAAATGGAGGCAGTATTCTAGAAAAAGTTGAGATAAGTAGGGTTTTTTTAATTTGCTAAATGATCTAGAATGTAGCCAGAAACAAATCCAATTCAGAAGGGGCCAGAGAATGAAAACACTATGGCTTGATTGCCACCACAACCCCCCAAAAATCAATGTATTTACTTTTGCTCTGGCTTTTTATTGATCTCTTATGCTGCATTATGGCTATGAGGTCACCATTAAAAGAAAAAAATGAACTAGCAAGACCCATAACTTTGGTTCTATAATACCTTATTAAAAAATGAGACAGTTTTTTTTTTTTAGTACAGAGCATCTAACAGATTCACATGATATCCATAATATTTTAAATTTATTATTAGTTACATATATCTTGTGCATTTGAACAGACACTGAAGGCTAAGTTCCTACCAAGGCCCTGAGCTTCACTAAATGCACTGTTGTATCTTTGCATGGCAGAATTTGCCAGACAAAATATCAGATCACTTAGAAAATGCAGCAAAGGTATTATTCTTAAAATATTTAACTTCTTGGGATGCCTGAGTGGGTCAGTTGGTTAAGCATCTGCCTTCAGCTCAGGTCATATTCTTAGAGTTCTGGGATCGAGCCCCACATTGGACTCCTTGCCCAACAGAGAGTCTGCTTCTCCTTCTGCTACTCCCCCCATTTGTGCACACTCTTTCTCTCTGTCTCTCATATAAATAAAACCTTAAAAAAATACTTACTTCTTGATTCAGTATAATGTAATTCTGAAAGAAAATAGAAAAATCTACTTTGCTTACAACAGGTGAGTAGAGAATGAGACAGCATTATGGTGTTATTGAATACATCATGTGGTGTTGAAGTCTTCTCAAGGCTTTTAGATGTTTTAGGCTCACTGTTTTCCAATCATCTAAATACAGATATCCCCATTAATGTAAATCATACTTGTTGACAAAAAAGACAATATTCATTTTATTGTCATGCACAGTGATTGTATACTTGTAAATTTGTGAAATTTTACCATACATAATAACCTGTGATAGCTGGTCTATACAAATATAATCCTTACAAAACCTTATGAAGTAAATACTATCTTCCTTGGGGTTTTTTGCTGTTTTATTTTGTTTTTTAGTTTTTGATGAAGAAAAATAAAGACAGGTTGCAAATAAGTAGCAAAACTGCCACACCCATTATGGATGTAGGTTTGAATTTTCAAACATATTTAAAAGCATTTCTGCTTGGAATGGCTAAAATGAACAAGTCAGGAAACAACAGATGTTGATGAGGATGCGAAGAAAGGGAAACCCTCCTACACTGTTGGTGGGAATGCAAGCTGGTGCAGCCACTCTGGAAAACAGTACGGAAGTTGCTCAAAAAGTTGAAAATAGAGCTACCCTACGACCCAGCAATCACACTACTGGGTATTTACCCTAAAGATACAAATGTAGTGATCCAGTGGGACATGTGCACCCGAATGTTTATAGCAACAATGTCCACAATAGCCAAACTATGGAAAGAACCTACATGTCCATCAACAGATGAATGGATAAAGAAGACGTGATATAGATAGATAGATAGATAGATAGATAGATAGATATGCACAATGGAATACTATGCAGCCATCAAAAGAAACAAAATCTTGCCATTTGCAACAATGTGGATGTAACTAGAGGGTATCATGCTAAGTGAAATAAGTCAGTCAGAGAAAGACAATTATCATATTATCTCTCTGATCTGAGGAATTTGAGGGGCAGGGCAGGGAGTTGTGGAGGGTAGGGAGGGAAAAAATGAAACAAGATGGGATCAGGAGGGAGACAAACCATAGATAGGAGACTCTCAATCTCACAAAACAAACTGAGGGTTGCTGGGGGATTGGGGGTAGGGATAGGGTGGCTCGGTGATGGACACTGGGGAGGGTATGTGATATGGTGAGTGCTGTGAAATATGTAAGCCTGATGATTCACAGACCTGTACCCCTGAGCCAAATAATACATTATATGGTAATATAAAAAATAAAAGCATTTCTGCTTGGCTTGAGTATTCACCAGAAACATAATTTTTACCCAAGAGAATCAATGTGTGCAAAAAAAGTTTTGTTCTTGACCAATAAATGTATTAACACCTAAAAGAATAGATTAAACTGAAAAAAATATCATATGTTTGAGAAATTCCATGTTAACCTGACTTTTATCTTTGGTCAGACCAAGGTTTTTGTCAGCAAATGGGAAAGCCCCCAAAGTTACTGAAATAACTTGAAAAAGGAGTAGAACAATTCCAAAAGCAGTTCTACCTTAATTGCTTGTCATTTTCCTGTCTAAAACAATATTCTTCACTTCATTCTTGGTTACTCAGTACATACTGAGAAGGGACTTGATATCATCAAAAGCCACAGGAGCTGGTCTAAGGAAAGAGTTGACCCTTGGCTCAGACTCCTGGAAATAATCTGAGGTGGTGCTGAGCTGGGAAAGCACCTAGAACAGCAAAGACGATTAGATGTCTGTGTTTGTATAAAGCATTCTTTTGCATTTAAACAGAACTTGGAGGCATTTCAAGAAAATGAATGAAAATACAAACAACTGAGTTTGTAAGAAAATTTGAAGAAAGAAACTGGGAGGAAAACTTGTCTCAGACAAGTTTTGGGAGACTGAATGCAGTGTTATCCTAGATGCTGGGTTCACAGGAAGAAAAGAACACATTAGGGAAGTACAATGAAGAAAGGGCTAGCATTTCCCTTCCTGACAAAGGAATGGTTGTTGGGCACAAGCTTGCCATTTTTGGTATTCATGACTTCTATATCTTTACTGATTGGTGTGTGTGTGTCTCTGAATCAGCAGTATGTCCCTGAGAGATGAGTTCAGATCTGTTACTCTGGACATGGGCTTTTACATTTCTCATTGGAAAAGTGGATATTTTCACTTTCTTTATTTTGAAACTATGCTTCTTTGTTGCAGGCAAATTTTAAAATATTCCATCTATTGAACTGAATATCATATTTAGTGAACCTCTTTAAGTAGTGCTTTTGATTTTTTTTGTCAGTTATTAATCAAGGCATACCAGCTTTCTTTTAATTTGATATTTAAAGATCATATATATATATATATATATATACTCACACATATATACATAAACACATGCATATCTTTGCCTCCTTTTGTTTTCAACATTCTTCTTTCTCTTTCCTCTGTTACTGTTTTTCTTCTGTTCCAAGAAGCAAGGGTAAGTATTTCAGTATATCCCCTGTAGGGGGCTATTGTCCTGCCCACCTTAGCCTTGTCTTTATCTCCTGCCCCTACACTGAGTCAATTAAAATGTATGTCCCTGCCTCAGCAATAGGCTGATGTCCCCAGGGTGTTATTTTATCTCACAGAATTCAAACTTCCCAGTCTTTTCTGGCCTCAGAGGTTTCCCATTTTTCCCATGACTTACTTACTTACTTTATTTTTTTATTTATTTGTTTGTTTGCTGTAGCTTTGCCACATTGGAAGCTTTGCTATAAATATCTGGAATGCCATGTTAGTTAGCATTTAAATAATGTAATAAAGTTCTTCTTAAAAATTAAATGGGGAAGATACAATGTCATCATATTTTAGAGTTTTAGGATACTGTTACCACCTTGTTTATTATTACTACTCCCAGAAAAGTTCTCATCTAAGTTTCTCTTCCTTCTGTTTATCCTCCATTTGATGGTGATGCACTATCTCTCTGTCTATCAAAACTTATGGATTCTTATTCCTAGCTTATATGATATATTATTATGAGATTGCCATCTATTTCCTTCTCTTTCCTACATTCATACTCTGTAGGTAGACTCATAAATTATTGGCTGTTTACTATGATACAAGCACTGTCGTTGGTTGGAACTGAGGTATTAAGGTAACTAAGACACATTTCCTGTAGTCAAGGCCAAAGTATATTTTGGGAAATAATAAGTGAAAATGAACCATGCCAGTACAGTGAGATTCATGAAAATACATATATGTGAATGCACCAAGGTTGGTATGATTCACTATGTTTGTAAAACTTGGAAAGGCCTAAAAGAAGAAGTATCAGGTAAAGAGATTTTTAAAGCATGATTAGGGCTTCTCAGTCAGAACAGAGCACCAAAGCAATCTAGCCACAATGATTAAATTATCCATATATATATATATACTTGACTGAGATATGTTAAGATTTTGGATAAACTGTAAATACATTTTGGAATAACTGGGACAGGCAGCTAACAGGGAGATGTTAGAAGATAAAATTAGACATACTGACAAGAGCCAGATTATTAAAAGCCTTTTTTAGAACAGTAAGGAAAGAGAAAGCATTGCAAGACTTTATGTAAGATAATATTACTAGTTTTCTTTTAAATTAGATAACTGTGTAATCAAGATGACAAGTTTTGAGGTGGTTGTGAAAGTGTAATGAAAAGCAGTTGAGGGTCACCTCGGTGGTACAGTCAGTTAACTCTTGGTGTCAGCTCAGTTCATTATCTCTTGGTCATGAGATCGAGCCCTGTATTGGGCTCCACACTCAGTGTGGAGTCTGCTTGAGATTCTCTCTCTCCCTCTCCCTCTGCCCTACTTGTGTACCCTCTCTCTCTCAACTAAATAAATAAATCATTAAAAAAAAGGGAGAGAGAGAAGTTGAGACACTGGACCAAGGCAATGACAGTAGGAACAGAAGAACAAGATAAGATATAGTTAGTAAAATCAGAAGATCATGGTGACTGATTAGGTAAAAATATTGGGAGAGACAAGAGCTAATGTAAGTGACATGGTTGACTTTGACACTTCAAGATTATTATGTGAATTAGAGAAACATGTAGATAAAAGAGAAGTGCTTTATTTGGGATAATAATGAATTTAAATTTGCCCTGTTGAAGGTGAGGATGTGTATATGGATGTATCTCCAAAGCAGAAAGAAATACGAGTTTTGCAGTTTGGAAGAGGGTTATTGGTCAGAGATACTCATTTGGAAAATATCAGAATATCCATAATAGTTGAAGCTATGATAATGAGGTAAAATATCATTTTCAAAAATGATTAGACTGAAAAGAAAAGAGACTCAGGGGTAAAACTTTGATAAAGAGTGAGGGTACAAAGAGGTGATCTAGTCAACAAAGCTGTTGGGGGAGGGAAGAGCCGGTCATAGACCTGTGAAGCAAGAGTTCAGTGAGAACTCTAGGATGGAAAACAGAGGGGAAATTTCAAGTAGCAATTTTGGTTGATCAACAGTGACAGGGATAAAAATGATGTGGTATGTATAGGCCATGGGATATTACTCAGCCATCAAAAAGAATGAAATCTTGCCATTTGTGACAACATGGATGGACCTAGAGGGTATGCTAAGTGAAGTAAGTGAGACAGTGAAAGACAAATGCCATACAATTTCACTTATATGTGGAATGTAAACAAAACAAAACAAAACAAATGAAATGAACAGAAACAGACTCTTTTAAATACAGAGAACAAACTGGTGGTTTCCAGAGGGGTGGTGGGCTGGGTGAAAGAGGTGAAAGGGATTAAGAGATACAAATGTCCAGTTATAAAATGAGTAAGTCTCAGAGATGAAAAATACAGCATAAGGAATGTAGCCAATAATATTATGATAACATTGTATGGTGACAGTTGGCAACCACACTTACCATGGTGAGCAGTGAATAATGTATAGAGTTATAGAATCCCTATGTTGTACACCTGAAACTAACAAAACATTGCATGTCAACTATACTTTGTTTATTTCTTTAAAATGAATGTTAAATGCCAGAGATTTGAAATAAGGTGATCTTAATGTCCTACTTAGGGCATTCTGTCCACTACAGAGAACTGAGTTTTGAGTGAGGGTAAGTTTGGAGATAGTCCGAGTTGACTCCTCTTCTAAGAAAGTTGGCTATAAGGAGAAATGGAGAATGGTTCATAGCAAGAGGGGAATGTGGAGAATGGGGAAGTTGTTCTTTCCTGTCTTTGTTTTTTCTTTTTCTCTTCATAAGATCATAAAACTGACCATGTTTGTTGACTGGAAAGAAAAGAACCAAAGAAATGTGAAAGAGAGGAGACATAACAGAGAAAGGAGTTGATATGAGTTCATTTTATGGGTATACTTTAGGGACCAGGGACCAACGGTTTTATATTGCAAAACTCAAGGTAAATTTTTATTTTTTTGTCTCAGTGCTATAGGAAACCTTTAATGAAGTATTATCATTGATATAATCCTAGAAATATAGGACTTGAAGACATTAAAAAATTGTAAGAGGCTGCAAGTCTCCATTATGATAGTCAGCAGAAAGCAATAAATATTTTAAAGAGAATCCATCTGGGAAATCAAATTCTGCTGATTGATACACTGAACTTAATCAGCAACCCAATATTAAATTCTGTTGATAAGGAAAATGGAAGAAAAAAGGGTATGTTTATGAGAGTCTAGTAACTGCTATTTCACTAACTATGTGCAAAAGGAAGACTACTTGTAGGGAGTATTCTGATGAGTTCTGTTTGTGGTTTTAGTAATATTAAGCTTAAAAAAATGCTTTCAGTTGTCCAGAGCCAACAAATATTTGAATTATTTGGCTTTATTATTAAGTGAAAATGCTACTGCTCAAAAGGAAATTAGAAAAAATATAACTTTTTTTTTGCCACATTTAATACAGAATACTAAAGCAACTTTATAATGATCTCCATGTTTGCCCAGCCTTTTTTTAGTATGAGTCCCTGTACTGCTGGTTAAAAACAACCCCCCAAAAAGTGATATGAAAGACAATCTCAAGTAAGTACAAAAGTAAGTTAGATACAACACATGCACTATATTATAAAAGTCAGACTCCTGGAAGAAACAACTGGTACACTCAAAATAGGTAATTTTGAGAAAAGTTTAATAAAAGGACAGTTTACAAAGGTGTGGGCAAGGTGTAGGGAAATCACAAAGGATAGTGCTATGTTCTAGGCCTTTAATAGAAGATGCTATTACCAACCAAAGGACTGAAGGAGGGAGGGAGAAGGTGGAAGTGTTTATACTACATGGAAAAAAAGAGAGTAAGCATGCAGCCAGATCATGGAATCCTTGAAGGAGAAAGCAAGGGAAATAAACATGGGACCTTCCTCTCTATCCTTTTCTTCATTCATTCTCTTCTCATGCTGGTAATCTCCATTGGCAAATCCCAGATAAAAATCAAAAGATAAAAAAGCCAGTTGATTGAGCTTATACCTATACTATAGTTAAACTCCCTGGGCACAAAAAGGAGAAGATAAGATAGAGGATTCAGAGGCAAGTAGAAGATATCTAGCACATATGTAGTTTATTTTTAACACGAATAATGATACAGCATTTTATTAAATGCAAGATTCTTAATAACCCTAATAAATGCTAAATAAATAACTGAATAATATCAGGTCAATGGGGTATCCTTGCAGCCTTTTTAAGGTCCCCAGATTTTGGCCCAGCACTGGTTAAAATTATTTCTGTTTTCTCTCTAGTAAGATGGTCACTGTACTGCACAGTCCCAAACCAGATGACTCAAAGCCTTTACTCCTGGCTTAAGAAGCTCATGCTAGCACATTGTACTCTGCCATCACCTTATTTTAGAGCACATCTATGCTGCCATATTTTTGCAACCCACCAATGTCAGCCATATCTTGCTTTCCATACAGGTAGAACAGTTCTAATCAAAGCATTACAGGAGCATTTTTAGGTTTTAATTGAGTTTTTCTCTGTTTCATTATCTGTTCACTTTTCTTACCAATCTCCTACAAGCTTTCACCTACTACCTCCCATGCACGTGTGTGTGCATGTGCGCGCATGCGCGCGCGCGCGCACACACACACACACACACACACACACACTACACACACACACAATCACCAGCTAGCCCCCAGTAGCTAAGAAAGAGGAAATTACTCAGTGATGAGAATTTCAAGCTGGGCAGAGGGGCAAGTTTCTACAGTCTGGTAGTGGAATTACTTTGCTTAAACAGGGTTTTTTAATTCCATGCAATTCGTATCACACAGGTGGTCCCAGTCAGTAAAGAAATAATCCACTCCCCTAGGCATCAGGACTAATACTTCTAAATAGAATGCATATGAGGATGCTTATGCAGTTATTGGAAAAACATTCATGACTATAGGAGTCCTGTTTTCAAGAGTAAGATTAATCTAATAATAAAGTGGCTTTGATTTACCAGAGTTCAAGCAAATAAATTGAGGAGGTGGATAGAATGACTTTTCCAGTCAGCTGTTTAATTTAAATGCATTTTTTCAACGATCACACAAGACACACTTACTTAAACATACATATATTTTTTAGTTTTGCTGTTGTTTCAAGAAATGAGATGCCAAAGAAATGCTTGTTGTATCCAAGTTAGGAACACAAATCTTGCCTGCCTTGAGATTGAAAATATTCTAATGAACACTTTGATCTCTCTTGAGAAAGACTTCATACAGTAACCACTTGTATATTTTTTTTGTTCTCTTGATTCATATATATATATATATATATATATATATATCCCAACTGAACAGAGAAAACTGGTTTTCTGCCAACATCTGTCTAAATTGTAACCTATGCAGTTCA
This sequence comes from Lontra canadensis, assembly GCF_010015895.1. Lineage (NCBI taxonomy): Eukaryota > Metazoa > Chordata > Mammalia > Carnivora > Mustelidae > Lontra > Lontra canadensis. Next base: position 2,240,315 of record NW_022631042.1, read on the forward strand.
TTTTAAAGCACTCACTCATTTATCATTCACAAATTAACCTTGTACAGGAGAGCTGCTCTCATTTCCATTCTATTTCTGTCCTCCAAAGAATGAAACTCAAGCATTCAACAAATAATAAGAGTTGAATCTGGGAGGCAAATTTAATGCAAAGGGGATTTTTAATCTCTATAATTATAGACATTAATAACTAACTATACATCTTCATTTCTCAGTGCCACAGTTATTAGGAATAGAATGGTAATTTGTACTAGATGTTTTTAAGGACCTTATGCCAAAATTCATGTTGCTTTCTTTTAGCTTCAACTATTGGTTTTTGGAAAGTGGGAATCAGAGTTTATTATACAACATAGTACTGAAATATGTACAGAATGATTTTAAGTGTTTGCCTCTTTATTTTTTAATTGGAATATGATATTACCACCATGGTATTGGCTATAAATCTTTGCCCAACTCTGGGGTGGCACTTTAAAAATCACACCTATCTTAAATAATAGTAATATTTCAAAAAATCTGTGTTACTCTAGTAGGCAACAAGCTGCACTGAAAAAGTTATAGATGTGATTTTTAGTGTATGAACACTTACTCTTGTAAGATGTGCCTTATAACTTTATGGCAGACAAATTTTTGAAGTGCTTTGAAAATTCTATGGAACATTTGCAAGTCTGCTTCTCCCAGCCCCCCCCCCCACCTTTTTTTGTAGAGCTTTATGGGCTCGGCTTGTACATTTAAAGGCATTTTCTTTAAAGACTTTCTTATAGGGAAGTCCATGGCAAATGTGTGATTTCTGACACCTTTCCTATTCCCAACAGCACCATTCTGAATTTATGTTCCCTATCCTGAATCCTGTTCCCTAGGGATAGAGACAACGGAATGTCTCATTTAATAGTTCATTTCTGATTTGCCACCCCTTGAATACTGAACACTCTTACGCACTTGGAGAGGTATCATTTCACCTTAGATTCACTCCGAGGTGATTTAGTGTCTTTCCAAATGCTCTTGTGCAATTAAAATCTACCTTATATACAGTATGTATATTGCAACTGAGTAAGAAGATACATTTCTATATGGCTTTCAGTCAGGCTCTCAGGGGAAATTTACCACACAGCCAACTAATAAATAATAATGTTTAAACTTGGCATCCACGACTGTTTAAGTGCTTCTCAGAAATTAGCTCATTAATCTTCATGTGGCTGCTTGTAAAGAAGACAGCAAGTTATCTTCTTCTTCCCACTCTCTACTATTATACCACTCCAATGGCCTAGAATTCTATACTCTATACTCTTGTGCCCGCATCCCGACGGGCAGGTTCCTTCAGTGTTTCTCCAAAGAGCAGAGCACACAGGGCTTGAGAGTCTCTGTGTTCCTTTTCCTGATAGGGCCAGGGAGTTCACACTAGCCCTCAGATTTCTGTTTCACTGGTGAAGTGCATAATTAGAGCAGGCAAAGGCGCTGAGTATATTGCACGAGCTGACTCATTGAAACCGATCTCTCTGGTTTATAAACAGGGCCTCACTTCTCGTAAAGGAAGCCCTGGCAACCTCTTCTGCATTCATTCTTTGCTGGTCGTAAAGGGGGTATTCCACTAATGGTAGAACAACAGACCTTTAGAATCTGCTTTGTTACCAAGTTACGGGGCTCAAAAGGAATAAACTTGTATTTTGTTGGTTTAAGAATTTTGCATAAGTTTGTTTAACAATTTTTAATTTCTTACCACAACTCTGGATGTGTTATTCTTGGTTCCCAGAAGAAAAACCTGTGGCTTGTCGAGATCAAGCACAGTGTGTGAGATACACTGAAATGTTCAGTTAAGTGTTCTCCTGTCATACAGAGCTCTGATCACAACCAGATCTGCTGATCATGGTTCATCTCTCTTTAGAGTCTACATGATGCTTTTCAAGGATTATATTTCAATCTGAAACTGAGAAGGACAAAATATAGAAGTTGCTTATTGACTGTAAATCAGAAAAATTAGAATTTTTCAAGCATAATAAATAACATTTTAAAATATTTCCCATTTGTCGTACAAGGATTCTCTTCTCATTCTATACTTCCTCATTCCTCTCTTCCCCAATTTTCTTCCTTCTACTGACTTAGACTTCCAGTACATACACCTGAGTAGAATATAAAGCAGGCACAACTTATTTTCATAATAGGAATTGGCCTATTACTTTTTTACGTGCAGTATCGAAGGCTCACAATCCCCAAACATTCACAGATTCAAGGGGAAACCAATGACTCAATTAACTTCTACTTGAGTAGTTACCAGCTGTTGGGAAAAGATCTGTGTACTAAGGGAGGCATCATTCAATTGGAGAGTGACAAATGAATAAGCATGAAGTCACATCCACCTCCCAGTGAGTGATGTGACAACAAATATTATTTATTTCATTAGTGGTACTTGAAAGAGTGCTCAAGGTGTCCTAAATCTCTCTTTCTCTCTTTCAGTACTCACACAGGCTGTAAGAAAAAACTAGACTGGAATGGCCTCTGTCTTGTTTAATGGATTGTATATAGTTCATAACGTATATTTTCATGGGAATGTTTTAGCTTTGTGTCAATGCTCATTCATCATGGTGTTGTTTGTTTTTTAAAACCTAAATAGAGCAAAAGATTAAGTGACCTTTTACTCCCTGGTATATTTACCGTACAATTTCTTATAAATAATTAAATCTGGAGAATTTGAGGGGTTGTAAAAAAAAAACACCTAAAATCCTTTGTGTCACACAGAAAATAAAATTTGTATGGCAATATTTGAAATTTTTTCTTGATTTTTCTATAATTTACAAAGCAGAAATATTTGATTATTTGTAGAACTCATGTCTTTTGAGTTAAATCTTTGACTAGAAAAAACATGAATAATTGATTTAAGGGAATCACTTATCTCATAGGTCACTTTTATGTTTTCTATCCTCCAGTTAAATTAATCATCTTTAAATTAATGTTAAAAATAGAACATGAAGAACAGAAAGTAAATATTGTCTTCAAGTGAATGAGTGAAAGATGAGGGAAAATGCAAGCGAAAATTATAATCCATTTTATTTATGCTTAATATTTGAAAAATGTAGTTGTGATAAAATATTCCATTATCCCCTTTTAATTTTTGACATGTTTCTATAGAAGCCTTTTAAGATATTTCTTGGCTATGTACTTTTATTAACATATTGGTTCTCATTTTTGGCAAGATTTCATTCTATAATTAACCTTATATATACCTGGATATTTATTTCAATAGAAGCATGTAATACAAGTCTCGGGTTTTTTACTGGTGATCCCTGCAACTGGGTTCAGTTAAGATAAGATTTCTATTTTATTTCTAAACTATGATATCATCTTATCTTTCCTAAAGTTCATGATATCTGAAATTCTCTAGATGTCATGTTAATTTTATTATCTTTATTCCCCATATTGGTTTCATATGTTGAAGGCTTAGCTTTTCACATAGATATAAAGTATTTCCCTTCAGAGCCTATGTCATGTCCTTTTTAAAATCCCCATTCCACCGGCTAACCCTTGCATACAGAAACACATTGTATGTTGAGTTGAATTTTGAAACCTAAGTAACTTAAATTTTAGGTGTTGGTGATACAATTATCTGTAATCCCATCAAATGAGCTTACTTTCCTTTAAAATAGGAAAGAATCATGACAGTTGGAAACATTATTGGTAAGATTTGAGCTCTATCAGGATTAACATTTGTATTAATCACAAAGGGACAGTTTCCAGACCAATGTAACACATTGGGCAAGTATACACACACAGACACGCACCTCCCTAAGCATAGAAAGGTGACAAACCAGTCGTAATACTCTGATGGTTTTTCTTCCTATCCCATTTCTGAAAATATTCAGTGAAGCTTCCTGTGACCACGGCAGTCTCCTTACTGTCAGCATTCCTTCTCCTCTTCCCTGTCTTCCGTTCTGAACCTTTCAGTGAATGTATAGATCTCTTCTCAGTCTATACCTGCTTCCTTTGTTGCCAGGATGAAGGAGTCTGCTATAAAATATTTGTTGCATGATGTGTCAAGATTCCGTTAGGATAAGAAAATGTTCTATTCAGAACCATTTTCAACTAAGGTGATGTGTGTCTGTGGCAGAAGAGCCATCTGAGAAACTTACTGAAAAAACAGATGATTATGCCTCATACCTCTGGACCCTGAATCAAAAAGTGCAGAATGACTTCCTGTATATTCATATGTTGAACAAGCTTCCCCTGTCATAACAATGCACAGCCAGTTGGGAGAACCATTGCCCTAGCCCAGGTGTCACACATGGTAGGTATTATGTGCTTAAAGGATGATTTAATGGGCAAATGAATGAGGCCAAAAAATATCAATTTAGAACCAATAAACCTTTCTATACTGAAACTAAATATAATGCATTTTTGAAAAATAACTGATGACTATGTGAAATTTGTACACATATTCTTTGGGAAAGTCTCTCCTAGGCTCACAGTTAATAACAAGTTTTGAAACAAAAATAAAACTAATTCCTTGTAGGTTGCTTTGTCAGCAGCTGTCATTTCCAAGCCTCTCAGTTGTGCCAAATTGCTAAAGGCAGTATGAGATTTTAATTGTTTTGGGTTTTTTTCTGCCATATTTTCTGCTCATTATATTACAACTGATGGAGTGTCCTGCTTGAATCTCTTCTGATGTGTCCTCCATATTTTATTTTGTTATGTATAAGAAGGGTCTTGGTGGCCTGGTTTGTATCTATTTGTCTTTGATGATCTGCCCTTCTACTTTATCAGTAAATATAAGAAGAGGGAAATATGATGTGATGTTCATAGTTTAGAGGCTATGGTTAGTGTCTCAAATATAAAACATCCTTTATACATCTCAGTTTAATTTTTGTTTGATTGTCTTATCATTGAAGAGCATAGAACCTAAATATCAGAAACGATAACTTAGTTTTTTTTTAATATAAATCTTGTTATCTTGAATTCTTGACAGGAAGGACTAGATTGTATAGTAAATAATATTCTAGAGAATCATATCATCATGGCAGAGCTTAATGGTATTGGTATATATGATAAAGCCAAGCTTCTAGAGGAGGTGCCATGGCTAGTTCCCCAAGTACATTTGGGGAACGATAGTTGCCATTCTTAGAACTTTCATAGCATCTCTATACATTTCAACGTCCATTCAGAAAAGTTCATACTGGGGGTCTTGGGTGGCTCAGTGGGTTAAAGCCTCTGCCTTCGGCTCAGGTCATTATCCCAGGGTCCTGTGATCAAGCCCTGCATCGGGCTCTCTGCTCAGCAGGGAGCCTGCTTCCTCCTCTCTCTCTCTCTCTCTGCCTGCCTCTCTGCCTACTTGTGATCTGTCAAATAAATAAATAAATAAAATCTTTAAAAAAAAAAAGTTCGTACTTTTCATACTACACTGAGGACCAGTTCTAGAGACCTTCTGTCAAACATCTTTACTTCCTATTCCTTGCTAGGCCCTGCATAACAATTCATTTTATTAGGGAATGAGGTAAGAATCTAGCATTCTAACGGGCAACAAAAAATAATTACTGTAACATCTTTACCGAAAGTCCTTTAACTTTTCACTAAAGATCATCTTAATCAGATATCACCCTCATTGGTTTATCAGTCTTCCATTAGTGATGCAGAGCCATTACTAGAACCCAAAGGGAGAGAATTATGTACATTCAAACTCTTTAAGTGGAGCATTGAGTGCTTTCTGGGTCCTCTATACCAACATTTTTTACAAATAGTTCCTTTGTAAGGAAGTCCTGTTCAAAATATCTTATTTTGCATGCACCATCAATTTGTTGTTGGGATCCTAAGACAGGAAACCGTGACATAAACAGAATTGAAGACAGATGAGCCCAGAGTACTATGATAGGGAGGTTAACTATAAAAAATAATTTTACTTCACCACTTAGAGTTGATTTTTCTAAATTATGAAAAATTAAAGGAACAAGTCATAGGAAAGTAAGAGCATACCAAATGTCACAATTATATTTCTATATAATGTTTAAATCTCTAAATATCACCAATGCCTCATTTTTTTTTTTGCCTTATGTCTTTTTTAGAAATGACATTAAACTAAGAAATTAAATTCATTTCCACTATTTAATGATGGCTGACTGAGCAATGTAAACTTAAATTCAATGACTTCATGAAGACCCCAAAATAATTAACAGTTTTGAAGTTTTCAATACTGTTTGATACTTTTTTTTTTTAAGATTTTTATTTATTTATTTGACAGACAGAGATCACAAGTAGGCAGAGAGAGAGAGGAAGAAGCAAAGCAGGCTCCCTGCTGAGCAGAGAGCCCGATACGGGGCTCGATCCCAGGACTCTGAGATCATGACCTGAGCCGAAGGCAGAGGCTTTAATCCACCGAGCCACCCAGGCACCCCTTAGTTTGATACTTCTAAAAATATCTAGGAATTAACAAGTATTGTCTCAAATTTATAAAGTGTTAAATGACTCCCTCTTTAATGTTAAGCAATTTTTCTTGGATAATTTTATCTCTGGTGTATACCATTTTGTATGTGAAAGCAAGAGAACTAGTAATTACTTGTTAATGATCCTTAACCTATCTGAATGCAGAAGGCATGATCATATATGCACATAATGGAGTTTGCTAGGTCTAAGAATTCTAATTGTCTTCATTTAGCTCTCTAGAGTAGAATAATAGATATAATTTAGTTGCTGGGGTATAACTCCTTTTTTATGATGACGCATCTTTAACTTTCTACTCATCTCTTAAAAAGCACGTCTAGGAATCATACCATATATGTTCCAAACTATGGGAATTTTGAATGGCAAAAATTTAAAAATAGGCTTTAGTTAAGAACTATAAAATGATCCTCGTGTAGTCTGAGATGGGCCAGAATCAGTATATTACTCATTTTAGACTTAAAAATGATGCTGTAATCAAAAACCTGAAATCCCAAAAGACTTACATCCTGTTCATTTTATATCTTTTTGCGAGATGCCTCAAACTCTGTTGTGAGTCTTCTACACTTGGGTTACAAGTTGAAGGAGCAGCCACATCTGAGACAGGGTTGAGGGAGAGGGGGTAGAACCAGAGGATGGTTCTCACAGCTCCTGTTCAGATGGTGGGGCAGGATTTCTCATTTTGCAGTGGCCAAAACAAATCAAATGACTAAGCCGGATTTCAGTGGGGTAGGCAATTATGATCTTGCCATAGGGAGAGTCAGCACATGATTAGATACCATACCTCAGTTTACTTTTCGAAAATATTTTTTTCCTGTTGGTATCCTGAAATATGCAATTTATCTAAAAGTCTGTCATAAAACCCAACATTTAAGGACATTTTTTCCAAATAAAAGTTATATTAAATTATATATAGAATGACACCTGGAATTGTTTATATAAATATGAAAGTTGCTTAATTAACATTGTGTGAGAAAAATGTTTTCTTTGTAATCTGACATAGGAAAAAAAGCTTTCTTATATTTCTCAACTTCATAAATATATATACGCCTATCTGACCTTATTTTAATGATGAACAACCTTTATAGAAATGTATTAACACTCTGGGATAAAAAAAAAGAAGAGAGATCTGACATTCCTCTTCTAAAATGTGCAATTATTATTATAGCATGGCACAAGTATTTTTAGCAACAAAAACAACATGCATCGATGGAGGCACTAACTTCAAATAAAAATATATAACTACTTCAGATTAAGAATTAGCATAAATTTGCCTATAAACATCATTTTCCTGTTTTAGAGATAAAACCAAAATTATATCATATGAATTTATAGAAAGCATCATATTTTTCATCATTCTCATTTCTCTAAGATTGAATTTAAATTTCTTTTTGAGATGTTTCCCTCAAGAAAATTTACTGTCTAAAAATCATATTTTCTTCACTTTCCATCATCAGTATATACATATTCATCATCATTTAAATATTCTTTTATTATTAACCAGTGCAGGTTCTCTATAAAATCCTCAGCAAATTTCAAAGTCCTTTATAAAAATAACATTTACAATATTTTTAGTATTTTTAATTTTAGGCTATTTGTGTAGCACTTATAAATGGGAAATATTTTGAAGGTGTTTCTATAGTAGTAACTGGCTATTGGTAGGTATGGAAATTAGACATTCCATTCAAAATTATAAAATTAGGTGTAACTTTATTCATATCTCTCCTTCTTACATGCAAGAGGAATGGGTGCCTAAAAAGAATAAAGGACAGATCTAAGCTCCCAGGGGAAGATATTTTTAAAAAGAGATTTTAAAACTTGGGTCCTTTGACTTCTTCCTTATTCTCTCCATCCCTTCCTTCTCTGCCTCCTTCCTCATCTACTCCTCCCTCTCTCCCTCTTCTTTTTAAAATGTAACCCATTTAAACAACATAGTGCATGGTACAGCTAGCAAGCAATATTAAACATGAAATTTAGAATGGGAGCTGAATTTTTACACACTTGATTTTTTTTACAAGTATGTTCATTACCATAAAAGTAGACAGGCCTGTAATTTAGAAATAATAATTTTGTTCCCTTTTAATGACAGGAGACAAAGCACATCTCAACGCCTCAACAACGTATATTTGAGAGTGCACTTTTTATTGCTAATTTCTCCTAATCTGGAAATATTTTGGTATTTTTAAATTATTAGAGAGGAGAAAATTATAGTACAAATGAGTTAATTAATTTTTGCTTGAAATACTTATGAATGAAATCTAAATTCTTGTCTATCAAATAGAGGCATTCGTTTCATTGAATTGAATATTGGTTTCAGGAGAATATGGAATACACACTGAAAACACATTACAGCTGTGCCAATCTTTTTGCAATTATTTTGAATAGTTGGCTATTTGCCCCATTTGACAGTTTGTGAACATGGTGAATAATTTAGCATTCATGCTGCTGCTGTTTTGGCACAATTAACATGAGTCGCATATCCGCTGTTATTCAAACTGATTGCAATATGGGGGGAAGAGAATCACTACCTTAATGTTCATTTCTTTGTATTCTATTTTTCTAAAAATGACTTGCAAGACAATGCTAAATAAAGCACAATGAAGACCACTTGTATAATGACCTAAAAGCCAGTGAGGACATCCCTTTTTATTAAATTCCTGATACCAATTTAGATCTGGTATCTAATTTTAGAATTTTCTTGGAGAGCCTGTCAACTGGACGTCCATGTATTCCAAGCATGTGCAAAATATTTATGGACCTCTGTGCAAAGCCAAAGACTGCCATGTCATTATGTATATTATCGTCCATTTGTCATTCTGCCTAACATGACTCAGAGGCAATGACTGTTACACAATTTCTTTCTTATTCTCAGTGGCATAATTTGAATTTAGTCTTCTGTTGTGTTGTTTTAATCTGACCAAAAAAGTCAGAATAATTTAAGCTCGAGATGGGGTCAGGTTTGGACGAAATACTTTAAAAATATATTTGCCATAGATTCTTAATATCTTAATACAAACAGCTACTTTCCCAACTGCCCTTTTACCTTATAAGAAAGTCTGAAATGCAGATTGTCTTTTACTGCTGGAGGAATCTCTTTTAAATACAGAATAAAAATGATCATCATCCGTATTTGTTCAATGAATGTGTATTAATGTTTAGGAGTTCATCTATAGATTTAAGGTAATAATAATAATATTTTTGAAAAACTGTCACCACAGTCTTCTCTTAGCTCTGTTGTAAAAGATTGCATGTTTTCTATGTGGCATAGAAAAACATACTTGTTTAAGAATGAATGAAAAATAAATATTTTCCACAGTTGTAGTTCTGGATGTGTTAAGAATTCCTTCATTGAGGGGCACCTGGGTGGCTCAGTCATTTAAGCATGGGACTCTTGATTTCAGCTCAAGTCATGATCTCAGGGTTGGGACATGGAGCCCCGAGTCAGGTTCTGCTCTGGCTGTGGAGCCTGTTTAGGATTCTTTCTCTCTCTCTTCCTCTGCCTTTCCCCCAACACCTCCTCACCTTCCCACCCCCCCCCAAACCCCCTTGCTCATTCATGCTTTCCTCTCAAAAAAAGATTTTTTTTTTAATTTAAAAAAAGAATTCATTCATTTAGTAAATATTTAGTTACAATATTTAGTTACAACAGGGCACCCTGTTGAGGACATAGCCTACTGCCTCTGTTTGCATGATTTTCATGTGTTCGGTCCACCTCCTCTTTTCAGAAGATGAAAATCCAGGAGAGATTTATTTAAGTGTTGTGCACTGCCGTGAGTTGGCTGTGGGTCTTTCTTCTTGGTGCCTCCATGTCTGTCGTCACTCCTAGTGATTTGCACATTTCAGTTCAATCTGTTTGTGTCCTGAGAGTTATGTGATATTTTAGAGGTGATTTTGCATCATGACTTCAGGGCACTGGGTTAATTTAATGTTGGCTTCATACACTCTGTTTCATTTCCCAACTCTTCAGATCCTACCTGGAGCCCTTATTCTTGCCACCTCGTGCGATCAGGAGAAATGTTACCGCCAATCCTGTAATTACCTTGAATATCCAGAAAGTGAAATATTTAAAATCCAGAGTGATTTCTCATTGTCCCCTTTATTCTGCAGTTTTCACCAAAAATGTCTGCCTTCTTCCATCATCAGTCATACATGTCAACTTTCAAAAAAAAGCCTTTGTTGAGTACCTAGTGTATGCTTACTGCTTAGTTTACAAAGCAAAGAAGGTATAACGTTTCCCTGTGAAGGAAGGAAGGAAGGTGATCCGTACACAAATCATTACAATATATTTTGAGATTCCATTATAGTCACTAAGAGCAGAGAGTGTCAGGAATCCAGAAATGGGCACAGACAACTGTGTAGAGTTTTAGGGAAGGCTTCAAAAACAAGATGACATTATTGAGATGGTTCATGAAGGATGGGAAGGAATTTAGTCACTAGACTATCTTGGGGTTTCTTATAAAAAGAAGCAGATTTTGCTAGTTGTTATATCAAACGCCCCTCTACAGTTCTCATGCCTATACACACTGTAAGCTTTCTATACTTTGTATATAATTGGTATTCCTTTATCTGCACCTGCCATTCTTGACTTCCATTTAGGAAAAATGAGGCATAAGGGCAGCACACACAAGAAGTGTGCTGTTATAATATTAGAAGAGAATGCCATAAAATTAGTTCAATTAGATAACAATCTCAAGTGGTTGTGAGTGCAGCTAAATGTCCTGTAAGAAAACAATTCCTGATATTTGTATTAATTGTATCAGACTCAGGATTATATAATGAAATAATTAAGATAAGCATAATAAACTAATGATGCCTTTCAAACTAGAATTAAATTCTATTTTGTCTCTTTCCTCAGAATTAAGTGTACGGTGGAAAAAGGAAATAATTGATAAAAGGAAAAACTCATAGAAAATCTATCTTTAACTAAAATAATACCATCCCCAAATTATGTTTTTCTTCAAATAATACATGCATGAGTTTGTGTGGAAGGAAAAAGGGACCTTCAAAAGGAATGAAGAAAAAAATGAAATAAAACGCTGAACAAATGCTTTATTACTGTTATTTATATGGTTGTTAATTGCACTTCTTATTTTAATGACACTTAAAGGGGACCTTAGTAAACAGGCACACATAGACACACATGTATGTTTATAACAGAATGCAAAGAGAACACACAAAAAAGAAAGGCACAGGTACTCTCCAGAAGCTGGAAAGTAGAAAAAGCTGATTACTTCATGTGAGCATTAAATATCATTTTAAATTTTTCATCAGCAAAGGTTAAAAGGAAATACGTTTCTATAGAATGATAAACGAGTATATCAGTTCTTTATTAGAGAAAAACTTCTTTTGGCACTAAATTCTGGGAGGAATTTATTCTGTGTATTATTATTTGAGATGTTGATTAATATAATGAATAGTTGTTTTCCAGACATTGGAAGAGTATATTTTGTAAGATCATTCATTTTATCAGCCTACAGTAAAAGCTAAGGGCATAATATTATTATACTGTGCATCAGTGAGTCAACTTCTGTGTGAAACCTGCTCTTGAAACCTGTTTTTACACTTGGGGGAAAAATGAAGAAATAAACTGAAGTCATTTGGAAGAAAAGAGATTTAATTTCCCCAATGTGGTGACGGTAAAGGAAAATTTTGTGCTCTCAGTTGTTTCCATCTTCCAAGTAGATGTTTCAATACTTGTGAATTCAAAACTCTAGGGTGGTAGAGTTTTTAAATCTCATTTCTTATTTGAGAAAGAGAGTAAGTTAGTTAGCCTAAATCAGCTGATAACTAACTCATTATTTCTCTTGTAGTTGGTCTTCCCCAAACCCTCTGTAATTCAGATTCTGTGCCCCCCGCCAACTCTGTTTTTGCCCAGTGCAGGGCTGATTTTTCATCCTACCACGTCCCTCTCCCATATTTGGCTGACCTTCTTAAAAGTTTCTACCTGGATGTCCTTCCCTGGTTATTTGTCCCTTTTTCCTGTTTGGGGTTCTTCTCCTTTGCCCATTCCTTATTGCCATCCAAGTTCTCAGTCAGTCCTCAGCTGACTTTTTCTCTCTATGTTGATCCTGTGTTCCACATATATCCCTGTCTTTGTGTCTGGCATTTGAGCTTTACACTAATTTACCACGCTGATTATGTGTACATAAAACAATCCTCTTGAGATCATCAGGTTCAAATTGAACCCTCTTGTCTTTCCTCAGGCATATCCGTTCCTCTTCTTTTACTTGAATCAGTTAATGGCTCTATCCATCCTTCCCATGGTCATGGCAACTACTGTAAATAATTGTATTATTTATAAAAATGTAAGAACAGCATAGGAATTGTGAAATCCCACTTTTCCATTCTTTCCTTTATCAAACCTTCCCTGTGGACTAGCATGCCTCCTTTGTATTTACCTGGTTGACTTCTCTCTCCTATCCATAATCTACTACCATGATTCCGTGCCTTGTCACCTCTGGTGTTGATGTTAAAATAGAAACCTACCTTGCTTTTCTACCTTCCTGCTGGTTGCTAGTAATTATCTCCTTATACAACAACCAGGCTCATTTATCTAAAATGCACATCTGGGGCGCCTGGGTGGCTCAGTGGGTTAAAGCTTCTGCCTTCGGCTCAGGTCATGATCCCAGGGTCCTGGGATAGAGCCCCACATTGGGCTCTCTGCTCAGCAGGGAACCTGCTTCCTCCTCTCTCTCTCTGCCTGCCTCTCTGCCTACTTGTGATCTCTGTCTATCAAATAAATAAATAAATAAATCTTTAAAAAATAAAATAAAATGCAAATCCGCCTGTGGCTTTCTCCTCTATAAAGTCCTTCTGTGTCTTGTCATCACCTATATTAGAACTGCAAGTGTGACTCTATAGACCACCTTTGATTTGGCCCCTGCCGATTTCTCCTCCCTCTCCTCTTGACAATTTACACCCTGTTAATGGCAAAATTGCTCCCATTTCCTGTACTCACACATGCTCTCTCCTGTTATGTGACTTTGTACTTTGGCTGAAGCCCTTGCACGACCTCCTCATCTTTCTTCACCTGCTCTCACTCATCATTTAAGACCCAGCTCGGGCACCATCTCCCACAGACGCCTCTGTAGAATTCTCATTGGGCTAAATGCCTATCCTCTGTGCTACGGGAACAATTAGCATGTATTTTCTTTTCATGTCACTTTCCTTTTATTAGAATAGGACCTCTTCAGAGGCAAAAATCACAACAACTACCTGGAAATGAGTGATAAAGATCCATTGAAATAAGTCGAATAAAAATCATCGATAGAGCTCTTGGTCCTTCCTATCAAATGCATATCTCAGTGTAACAAAAATGAGAGGAAGGTAAATTGAACATGTGCATTTTTGTCTCTCTTAACCCTTTCTGGGGAAGAAATTTTACTTATTAATTATCCTAAAATGATAGGAATAATAAACACTCTCTAGAAACTGCTTCGACCAAACTTTTCTGCTTCATAACAACTACGTTTAACATCAGAATCATGGATTTCTACTTCCTGGATTAGAACAGAAGGTATATTATAAATATGTTTTATTTAATAGATTGATATGTTGATATTGGGACTATTATAAGTATTTCAAATATTTTAACAACAGTAGTAAATAATAGTTTTTACATTCTAATCCCCAAGTGAAATTACACTTTTAAGTGGAGCAGCAATATGAATCATTAAATTCTTGCTTCTAAAATAATTAAATATTGCTAATTTTTAAATGATAGATTTCACGCTGTGGTTTGGAAATACAGTTTAGAATACAGTATTTTAGGCAGTAGAAGGAACCAAAGATAGAGTATATCTAGTCCAGCTAACTCATTTATAGAGAAGGATATTGAAACCCCAAGAAATTCATTATCTAACAGTATAGGATTGGTTAGTATCCAAGCTGGAAATAGGACTCATGTTGAGTTTCTGCCATCAAATGTACTGCCTGCCTCCTTACTTAGTCTTTAGCAATACAATCCATGTATTTGGATCAAATATGAGACAGCACCCACCCATTTCTTCCATCATACACACCCCACCATGTAGAGTAGTTAAATAATGGAAACTTTTTATTGTTGTCACTCTTACTTGGACCACTGAGAAACGTGAAAGGCTTATTCCTGAAATTAATGGAATCAGTGAATTGTTAGAGACCATTCATTTCTGCTTACAATTTTATTACAGATTTTTTCCCAGTATATGTAACAAAATGGAGATCCAAAAAGTGACATTTCATGTCCAGGAAACATGAAATAAAACACTCAGAAGAAAAAGAAATGTAAAGTGCAAATACTAGTAACAAAGAAAATAATTTTCTCAATATTTAAAATTTAATCAGTGCATGTAGGTCACTAGCCCATCACTTGTAAAACAACATACTGTTTAGATGTTGAACACTATTTTTAGAGAATTGAATATACACGGTATCCATTTCTTGTAATGAGACTCAGGTGATAGTATTTACCTTTAGACCAATTTACAGTGCACCAAGCTAGAACCTGCAGTTTTCTATATCCTGAGTCTGATTTCTGAAAATAGCCTTTATCACTTTTTCCAAGACTGAAATCTGAGAGTAATTCTTCAGAATAAGGAAGTAGGTCAAAGCCAACTGTTCCACTTGTTTCAAGATGCCAGAAATCACACGAGTTTGTATTATTCGAGAAAGAAGAAAAATATTTTATTACATATCATTGAAAACTATGTCAGACTAGCTAAATGCTTTAAAACGACAAGAGTAATTATTTTTCATCTACGTTTTAAAGTTTATAATTAAATGGCATCTAGGAGACTGTTGGTGTATATTTCTATAAGGCTAGTGTTAACATTGCCGTTTCAACTCGATTGTAGAATTTTGTGGTAGGAAATGTGTTCATTTGTTTTTGAATTCTTACAATCTTCACACAGTTCCTGGAACAGAAGTTTAAAAAATGTTTGTTGGAGTATATTTAATGTGTGCGTGTATATGTGTTCATCTATACGTATATATGTGCACGTACATACATATATACAGATGTACATATACACGCATGCACATAAAAATACATAAGACTAAAATGTATTATAATCTGTGGAAAAAAGATATTCACTTAATTCAGATCCCTCACTATCTCACCATTTTAAGGTCCTTGTTATCGACACAGTCTTTTTCTCTTGAGGCAGTGTTGTTTCAGTGTAGAGCATTTGAAGGGAAACCTGCCTCCCTCACCAACAGCCACACCAACCTCAGGGGAAAAGGGTGACACATTTTTCCCACACCTACTTCCACAGGAAAAAGACTTAGCCTTTAAATGTTATAACACCTGATATTTAGCTTATAGGTCAAAGAACTGGGCAAAACGAAAGCCATTTCTGTCAAACCTATACCTAATGAAATTCTATTATTTAAGGATATTTCATCACCCTACTACAAAATACTTTGCTACATATCCCAAATGAGAACACAGTAATTCCTTCAGTTAAATATAGTTTTTAAAACATAACAATTTTTGCTTTTTTTTTATTTTTTAAATAAGCAACTGGTCATTGTTTTTCACACCAATCTTCCTGGGCTCAGGAATATGTGAAAATCTTTGAGTCTGTTTTTGACAGAATGGGCAGAGTTCTTCTGAAGACCTTCAGGTTTCTTTCAATGCCTGTTTTTGCTGTTCATCTGAAAATAACGGTTTTGACAGGCAGCTTTGTCTCTGCTACCAACCCCATCCTGCATCTCCATGACAATAGTCAGGAAGTCATTCACTTACATTTATGGGGGACCCATTGTGTGAAAGGAATTGCACTAGGAACTTAACAGGAAACAGTCCATGTGAGTCTCAGCATTGAAATGTCCTGTAATTAAAGTGGTATTAAAGGCAAATATATTCATGATATGTGCACTTAACTGACAGAATGAATACATATAAATATGCTCGAAACACAACACATACATAGAAAGATTTAATTCATAATGCAGCATAATGGTGGTTGTGGTGACTTACAGTTACAATAAATTATTTTTTAAGACTTTGTAGAGATTTTACTATAAAGAGGGCACTAACCAAATTACAGATAGAAGAAACTAGGGAAGTATAACTATAATACTAATGTTTACTATAATATTACACCTGGCAAAGGGTTTCTTGCCCATTTTTTACAACATCCAGTCACTCATTTTCATAGTTGAAAGAACGACAGAAAGTATCGCAAAGCTTATTTAATGAAAACACATAGAAAAAAACAGAAAAAGAATAGCCATCAAGGAAAACCTTTAGAGTAAATAAAAGGGCATCTTCTGTGTGCAATTAACTAAGTTTTTTTTTAAATTCACAATGTAAAATTGCTGGCTGATCTCTCTTTTCAAATACTTTTAAAGCATAAATGTATTGTGGAGATATTAGCATTTCCATAAATCAGAATGGGAAGAAAGCTGTAGTGTCAATCATGTAATTTTGATGAAATTATTCTGAAATGGTATGAGGCAAAGGAAACCTGATCTCGTTGCTGGGGTGGCAAACAGCCCACCACTGTTAGATAGCTCAAGTGCCACATCCTGCATCTTGTTAAATGTAACTCAATCCAGTCTATTTCAGCAGAAGGGTCTTTATTTTCATCCTGGCACTCCAGTCTTAAAGTAGACTAAAGCTTAAGTTTGTTTAAAGCTACAACATGATTATTCCTATAAAATAATTAGTGACATTTGAACCACTTTCTGATAGACTCGATTTAGTGGGAGACTAAGTGGCTTTCCACATGTACTGAATCACATTTGAAAACGCTGCTAACTACATTGGAAGCACAGCATTTTTGACGGAGTCCAATGGTGTGGATTTTTAAAATTCAGTGTAGGTTTATAGAACATGATTCTTTCTTTAAAACCTGCTTCACCTATCCCACTGCTTATGGCCAATGCCTCTAGAAAGTTTTGCCATGGACTGATACTTAACGTGAAAATAGAAACTGTAATTCTATTCAGATCGTCGCGATTGTATTTTTATACTTTGCTATGTTTTAACTTCTGGCAGTTATTAAGAAAAAAATAAGTATGAAGATGTACTTATTTTGTAAATTAAGATATCCACAATTTATTTCTGAATCTAAATGCTATTTGGTGGGTATCTGTCTGTAGACCTGAGAAATTCTTCAAAGATCGCTGTGTAGTGTTAATCATTGCCACGTCTTTGCCTATGTATTTTAACTGATAATGCAGGTAAAAGGGAAATGTTCCTGTTGAAACTATTATAGTAAAACATTCCATTAGGATGGAAAATTAACTTATTTACCAGCCAATCAAGATTCCCTGGTGTTCTGAAAACAGCATGAAAGAAAACTCTTCAACAGTGAAAATACTAAAGAGTGCCATTGACCTATGAAAGGTAATGACTTAAAATATAAATAATAGCAGGAGATATTCCCATAATAGTTATACAGGTGTTTCACCTGATGACCTAAACTTCTCTGCTTCCCAAAGTTAAGTATGACACTTATCTGGGAAAATAATTTGCCCTGAAACATAAATATTCACTAACTAGGAAGCTTGCAACTCAGGTTATTAAAACTCACTTGCATGTCGAGGATTTAGTCCCGGTAATGAGTCCTCTTCTAATTTAAGGCTTCATTTACCATAAAAGATACAATTCTTTCTGTACTGTGCAAACTGTGAAAGGTGGAGGATCTCAAATAAACATCTGGCCAATGAGTCACCAATAATTTGTTCAGAGGTGAAATGCTGTTCCCCTTCAGTCTACAGCTGCCTACAGTTGCCGGGCTGCTTGTTAGTCCAAGTCATGGTTTCTTACTACTGCTTTCTCTACTCTTTGTATCCTAATTTAGATATATTATTCTCCGTGGTCAAACCTGCTGCACTTGATATGTAAATTTGGTGCATTTAAAACCTAACATGCAATACTTACAGGACAGTTAAATAATAATGCAATATTTACAGGACCCTAAAATTAATGACAGCCTAGTTCCTCCATTCTGCTTTTTCATGTAACATTTGTAGTGCCCACTGCAGGGATTCTGAAGGGGTCATCTTTTCTTTCTCCAAGAGGACATTTTAGAATCACTGTTTCCTTTCTCAGCAATATTTGACACGATGTCCTGGTTCCTCCTCATTTTCAATTCTGATGCCCAGAGGTTGAGCCAAACTCTGTGACCGCAGAGGCTTGCTCCCTTGGGTGCGGATGCAGAAACTTGGCCTAGGAACCGCAACTTCCTGGATGTGCTTGTATTGGGCAATGCCAAGTGCGATATCTGATTTGATCTTAACGTGCTTTGGGATGAGGGGGATGATCAACTTCATTTCTAGACAAAGAAACTAAAATTTCACTGGTATTGCTACAAGTTGTGGTCTTGTGCCTTAAGCCCACATATCCTGTCTCATATAATACATGCATTTTCACAGTTGTGGTGGCTTGCTTTCTGGGAGTTTTATAACCACCATTCTTAATTTTTAAAATGAAAAAAAAAAAGAGAGAGAATTTATTGCTGCCATTTGGAAATACTATACATTTGGAAACCTGTTAGAATGCTCATTTCAGTTAGCAACTATATCAGCAACATACTGTGATCATTTGAAGGCTAAGGAAATCTGAAGAGAGGTCTTTAATCTGAGAAGAACTACATAGCTGAATAATAATAATAATAAAACAATGAAACAATGACACCTCCTATGCTATTCTCTTTCATGGGCTGTACTATCATTACATTGGCAGCACTTTTTTTTTTTTTACATTAACAGCATTTTAAATGAGCAAATTAGAACTCTCTGTAATGCTATTGTCTACACACCCATACATGCTTAATATCAGAGCATGGGAAACTAGTGCAATTATATCTGCAAATAAATTATTTCTACCAAACTATTAAAGTTGTGAGATTTCTGGGCCACAATATTTTCACTATCTAGGATATTTTCCCTCTTACACTTTAATTAGTTAATTAATCGATCCATTTATTAATAGGTTAAACCTTACTCTGTGCTGAGTGCTATGCTGAGCACTGAAAATAAAATTTTAAAAGTTTCTCTTCCTTTTTGACATTAGAGTGTTCTAAAGAAACTTAAAAAGTAGTAAGAGCTATAATAGTTCTATGCGCACAGTATCATAGACTCACAGAGGAGACAGCTCCCAGAATACTCCTAAAACATTGTGAAAAATTATGCAAGTCCTTTTCTTTTCTTTCTTTCTTTTTTTAAGATCTTATATCCTGAGTCCCTAATGCAAAATCCCGATAAGGCAGATTAACTTTAGGGGAATACAATAGCCTGTAATCGTAAGTAATCCAACAAAATATATAGATAATCTGTCATCAGCTAGGGTCTTCCGCAATAACAGAGAAGATAGGATATGAGAAATGAAAACAGATACAGGATTTGATGAAAAGAAAATAGTAGTCTACCTTTGAAACTAATAACACACTATATATTAATTAATTGAATTTAAATTAAAAAATAAAAACTAAAAGAAATTTTTAAAATTAAAAAATAAAGAAAATAGCAGTGAGCTATATTTTAGATGAACGAATACATAAATAAATCCCTCCAGGCCAAAGGAGGCTTAGAAAGCTTTGCAGACAGTTTTTATGCTTTCAGGGAGAAAGTCACCAAAAAATAAAAAATAAACTGGTGCTCCTCACAGGGAGTACAAACCACTGTTCTCAGAAAAGTTGGAATTTGTTTTGCAAGTCACAATGTTTGACATCTACGTGATTCTCAAAAATTTTGTTGAATGAACGGGTAAATATGAAATAAATACTGCAAGAAATATGGTAAGTAAAATGTTTTCGAAGGTGACTGGATTTGAGAGTCTAGTTACAATTGCATCTCTGGAACCTTGTGAGGTTTGCCAGGTTCCACACAGTGGCAAGCACCTACAAACTCCTGTTGACAGCCCAAGAAATAGATCAGCATGTTGAGTTTGATTCACTCAAATTTGGTTTTCTTATTTCTCTAAACATTTTTATTTTGGCTTAACAGAATCGAAATAGGTTTACAACATCATGAAATCTGTAATAATTAATATGCCAAAATGAGACAACCAAACACCAAACCATCTGATGCTATCAAAACCAAAAAATCAAATCCCATTTCTACAAAGTTACACCATGAGAAATGCACTCACTTGTTAAAAGCTGTAAGTTCAAAAAAATTCATATTATTATTTTTATGCCTCAAATGGAGTTTTATAAAATTCACTCTGTTAATATTGGGGGGAGGGTCTTTGCCTAAATTACTAAAGCCATGGATCAACTTTTAAAAAGCAAGTATGGGAATCATCACATTATCATTTAAATCCTCAAGTCAAACCATTTTCAACTTGGATCTGTAATTTAAGAAGAGGCAAGGCTGGGCGTATTGGATATTATTTCTCCTCTCATTGATACAGCAGGCATGAGAAAATGAATTTATGTTGATTGATTTTCAAAGCGATTTATTGTATGGGTAGGCCCTGAGGAAAAATGGGGAAGATCTGAATTTTCTTCCTAAATCATTTAATAATAATATTGATAATAAATTGTTAGCTAATAAACAGGACACTTCCTGATCTTTCCCATAAGGTGACAGCTGCTCCTATAGCCAACACAGTGAAATAACACCTGGCATATCATTCTAACCCCACCCCCATGCCACAAAGGAAAAAATGGAGGTGCACGGACTGGACCAAATGATACTTAATACTTGAGAGAGCAGAGGAAAGGGAAGAACATAACTGAAGTCTTTTCTTCCTGACTCTTGCAATTTGGAGAAATCTGTGCCCTTGAAAACCAGAATACACTGCAGATTTTGAGTCACCATCCGCCAAACAGTTGGTTTTGCCATTATAATAAACCCTTTTAAAGAACTTTAATTCTAGGTTTCAGCATTTCTGTTCTCCATCGTTATCAGTTGTGAACTCTTTAAAAACATTAAAAGAAGTAAAGGGGAAAAGGCTGTTCCTAGAATATAGAGATTTTAG
Source organism: Lontra canadensis (assembly GCF_010015895.1). Taxonomy (NCBI): domain Eukaryota; kingdom Metazoa; phylum Chordata; class Mammalia; order Carnivora; family Mustelidae; genus Lontra; species Lontra canadensis. The sequence continues at coordinate 2,261,643 of NW_022631042.1, forward strand.
AAAACTTTACATCTGAGGTGAAACAGTCTTTTCAGTGGGTAACAAAAGGAAACTATATGCATCTGCTTTGCCTGAGTCAGATGTAAAGTAATCCTTGAAACACCCCTACATAGTTTCTTCATCTTGTTTATTTAACACAGATCTGCTTATTTATTTATTCAGTGAGAAGGTGTGTGATATGCCTTTCCTGAAAGCCAAATAATTAATAACTTCATATTCTGAAACACTCAACAGCCAACCTGCTCATTTCATTTGTATTCCACGGACGCCTCATTTTTTCCTCCTCACTGCCTGGCCTGTACTGATCAGTATTAACAATGGGATTTTTGTCTCACTTGAAAACTTTCCTGTTCCATTTGAGTTGAGGTGGAGACACTCTCACTTTAAAAAAAAAAGGGTTGGGGGGAGAAAAAAGCAGGTATTTTGATATTTTCATTGTTTTGTTATTTCAATATGCTAATATTCAGGGACACTGCATTCACTTATCAGATAATCTGATAAAGAAGCTGTAAGTGATGACACGCTCCTGAAGTAGATGTAAAAGAAAAACTCCCATGTTTAAAACATTTTAAAATGTTGGAAAATACGATAGATTTTAGAACATCAAAGAAAGACTGGAAAAATAATCATTCATGTTTCTAATAACTGGATTTTAGCCACTTCTGGCAGCTCTGATACTAACCATAAACACAATGTTAATTCATCCTTTTTTGTCACTCTTTTCCATCCCCCATTCAAATTTGGTAACCCAATGAAACTCACCTACTCAGCCCCAGGAATCAGATTCTCAAAGAAAGAGAAGCTACCACCTCACCTTAACCATTCATAAACTTCCTCTATAATTCCTGATACCCTTTCTTGTCTAAACTCTTCTTGAAATATGCAGCCACAAGTAATCTAACTGCCCAGTTTCTGGTCTCCTGCATTGATCTAACATTTGTCACTTCAATTCATTTGAAAAATAAGGAGTCTTTTAAGTCTCTATTTGTGTTAAAGTATCATGAACATTGATGTCACAAGAGAAAACACAAAACAGTTTTTGTTGTTGTTGTTGTTGTTGTTGTTGTTTTTCCCAAGCTGTTACAAAATTATTCCAGGGGAAGGATGAGCTTATTTTCCTGAAATCTCCATTGGGGGTGGGGAGTGTAGAGGTAGGGGTTGGGGGGTGGGGAAGGGGAGTTAAAGAACAAGGGAAGAGTTAATGCTTCCCTAGAGAGTGAATTGCCTTTGCCTTTTACCAATTCCTCCTCTCAACTCATGCTTTCACATGTTGCTTATACTAAAAGCATTCACAAGGGTCAGATTCTGAAAAGTTTAACTTAATTTCTTAAATATTGCTTTTAACCTGCCACCCCCAGCTTCCAGTGACTACTACAGTTCTTCTCAAATCTATCATTTTTGGCTAGAACAAATAATGCATCAACTATTTAATTTGCCCAATTAATAAGATGTCTTCTGATCTTCTAAAGAATGTTTTCACCCACGCAATTCTTTTTTAGAAAAAGAAAAGGTTTCAAATTCCCTGTACCAGAAAAACCCTCATTAAAAATGAATTTCCAACATGAGATGTCAGAGCAAGGACAAATGTTAGACTATGACATTTGCTATAATTCTGTTGATCACAGGCCTTTCTCATATAGCAGTAAAGCATCCCTTGAAGAAAGAAAAAAAAGTAAGAAATAGCAGATGTTAGATAGAAACTAATATCAGGGGTTTTCTCTTTTGCCTTTTTTTTTTTTTTTTTTTACGTGACTCAGTTGAATAACACCTTGGAGAGGGTACCAAAAATTTGTCTGTTTCTAGTATCAGTTTCCTTCTTGGTGTTGCTTCTTAAAGGGAACTGGCTAACCAGCTCATGTCTAAAATTCTGAACTCAGTTATTTCTCTTAAAGAGGTCATCTCCTTCTGTCAGAGACACACACTTTGGGAGCAGTACTCTAACCAAGCACAATAAAACAGGTGGAATGAGATTACAGGGAGAGGCAACCGTGTTTATCAAAGAGTACCATAACTTCAGGTATATTTAATCTACTAAAGTTTTACATACATCTAAGTTATATTTCTCCTTATATTATTTTATGCACAAATATAGGAAGAGTTTTCTCTTACCCAGTAAGATCTATAGGGTATCTATAACCTGAGGAAGTGCTTGGAATACCATCTCCTAAGTTAGAACAATCATTTCTGCTCTTTAATGACAGTATTGGTTGCCATCCCAATTTGTTTTATATAAATAAAATACAGAGATTGGGCATTTAAAAAAATACCACATTGGTTTTATCCAATACATGCAGAGGTCAAAAATACGTTTTTGGAGGAAGGCTTTAATATGTATCTTCTGTGACCATACAGGTCTTTGGGGGAAAAACAAAACTTAACCAACCTGTTGAGAAGTTGGAAGTGTTGTTTCTCTAGAAAATCAAGCACACCACCCAGAAAACTGTCACTCTCACTCAAAAGTCTTTGTAATCCATCTCACTATGGAGTAGGGTGAGGTTAAAAACTTCTGATTTATGTGACAGCAAGGTATACAACAGCATGATCATCATAGTAAGCACCTGCTCAAATTTGACTCTGTAGGAAGAGCTGATCACATCTGAAAACTTGAAATTTAAAAAGATATTAGGGATTCAACTGCAAGTCAAGTTAATTATAGCACATGACATAGACTGTGAGTTAGAGAATCATTGAACATAGACTACTTTGAAAAAAAAAATAATAATATTTTTCCTTTATGCCTTAAATAAAATTTAATGTTAAAAGGTCAGTATATTATTTCTGACTTTTAAGGAATAGTAAATGATGCACTAACATCAATGGCTAAGGTGACAAATAGGGCAGGCTTGCTCATGCTGGAGCTTAGGCCACAGACCATCAGAGCAGGGAGTGATGTTCCTTAGGGGGTGAGTCAAAATTTTCCATTTCACACACACAGCCAGATTTTGAAAAGTTCTGATAAACACCCACACAGATCCAACCCTACTTGTTCCTACCTCAGCTGAGAAGTGTGTTTAAACTTCATTATTCCTTACGTGTTTGGAAGTATAAGAAAAAAGTTGAAAACAACTTGAACCCTGACGAAAGTCAAAGACTTCCATAGAGGTAGAAATATAGGTTGCAAATACTTTTGTATTTTTTTAGGCATGTGGTTTTTCTTTTTCTTTTTCTTTTTTTTTTTTAATTACACTTAAAATACCTATGGCATGGCTACACTTTTCTATTATTTTATAATTTAATCAGTCGAACACAGTTATGCTTACCCAAAGAATTTACTGTTTTCATACTTCTTAAATTAAAAGCCCACAGATAAGGATATGTGAAGGTGAATTTATTAAGCTTTCAAAAATTTGAAAAGACACAAAGATCATAAAAAATTTAGAGGGTAAGAAAAATATCAAATACAGATAAGTATATGAAAGTGTTTTTTTTTTTCAATTATGTATGTGTTTCTAAACATGGGGTGTCTGTGCTACCAAATTCCAGACTTCAACATTAATTTAAATTACTTGTTTTACAAAATTAAATAACTTTGTCCTGATTCTGTGGTTCAAAATCCAGATTGAATATCTTTCCTCCCCATGGAGTCAATTCTGATCCTCTTTTATCTGAATTTTACCTACAACCTTTCATTTTTCCTGGAACACATCATAATGTTTCAGAATTAGACATTATGCAAGTGAAATGGATCCATTTCTAAATTTGCTTATTCTGCTTACTTTTGACAAATATAAACTTGTTCCCCTACCTAGTACCGAGAGCTAGAGAAAAAATAAATATTTAAAGACATTTAATATATATATTAATGAAAATGGTGCAACTATTTAAATTATTCAAACTGATTATATGTGATATTTCAAAAGGATAATTCATTAATCCAGTCCTCTAAATAATCCCAAGTAACATGACTTCCTCTGTAGAATAAATGTCTATAGAGAGTAATCCATGGAAGACAGGCAAGCCTCTTGTCGTTTGTAGCCTTAATCCATTGCCCAGAGCGTGAAAAGTGCTCAGGATAACAAGTGTGGGATAACATTATTTTTGGATTTTATTTTCTTAACAATACTGACTGATCAATAGGCTTGCGGAAACTGACAAATACAATACGGTCAGCTTGATGAATCAATCTAGTGAAGTAGAGAGAATCCCTCCACCCCTTCCCCCATTCTCCCTCCTTTAAATCCTCTTCATCCTCTTCCTCCTCCTCCTCCTCCACCCACCCAAACACACACACACACACACACACACACACACACACGAAGAGACAAAGATAGTGAGAGAGAGACGAGACAGAGACAGTGACGGAGAGACAGACAGAAGGAGGGAGTGGAGGGAGATATTTTTTCCCTATTGGTCTGTAGACATCAAGTCATGAGGTCACGAAAGCTGTAGTGACAGATGCTTAGATCTTTTTTCGAAAGATTACTAAGTAAGTCACTTTCAGTAAGTGTTTACATTTGTAATTGGGAGACTCACCCTCTTCTTTCAGTTGAGAAATTCCCACACTATTGAAGTAGGGGTCTCTCTTCTGTATTTCAATTGTGTGTGTTGTATGGGGGGCAGGTAGGGCAGAGAGAGTTGAGGAGTAAAGAGGGGAAAGTTCTGTCCTATTAACTTCTATATCTCCCCAACCCCCCAAATCCTATAAGAATATCAGCTTTGGAGAAAAATCAAAAGAAAAATAGGAGAGAAATTGAAACACCTCAGACACAATGTCTCTTTAGGAAAGAACTGAGAGTGTCTGTGTGACTCCCTGAACATACACACTCGTGTGCACAAAAAATTTAGTAACCCTTCGCCAGCTCATGGAGACACAGAGATATCCTCTTTATGTTGGTCCTTGACACTCAGCAGGGACTTTTGTGAACTTTGTCATCTTCCTCTGCCCTTTAACCAAAACTAGGGAAGTGGCTTTAATTAATGAGATGTGATGCATTACAAATGTTAGCCAGAGCATTCCAGAAGCTGAAAAACCATAGATGTTTTTAAATTCTGAGTATCCCTTTGAGTTGTAATTTATAATTCTCAGTGGACCTATATTTGTCTTGAACTGATTGTTGAAATGGGCTTTACTAGGAATTTCTTCACTGAAATTGCAGTGGGGCGGGGGAAGGGGGTAGTTGAGCCAAGGGGGTTTGTTGGGAAGAGGGAATGATCTCTAACAAGGCTTTAAAACCTTCAATGGCTAAAGTTATAGTGGTGAAAAAGATATACATATAGACATATATGAATATATGTGTGTATCTATATGTATATATAGATACATACATATACACATATAACACACTAGTTCAAAGGAATTATACCATGAGTATCAGTTGTAAATTAGGTAGGGAGCAGATTTCAGATTTTTTTAATCAAAATTGCACCTAAAAATGGCTATAAAACAACGCGTGCCTTGGGAAGTAAATTTATAGCTACATGCCTTTCACAGGCACGCTGGAGGGTTCTGCTCCCAGCTCTAATCTCTATGAGATGTTTTTTGCATGTGTTGTGTGACAGGAGGGAAGGGGAGTGGGTTGAGCTCGCCTGTTCTCCCATTGTCAGCCAGTCTAGTGAGTGTTGGGAAAACCTGTCTGTGGGATCTTGTGTCATCTCTCCCTACATGTGTACAGGAAAAGTCCGCGCTGCTCACGGTTCCTCTCTCTCTCTCTCTCCCTCTCTCTCTTTCTTTCTCTCTCTCTTTCTCTGTTTCCCTTTCATTCTGCTTCCCCGGAGCTGAATGAAGCAGAGAGCAGGATTAGAGTCCGCCACCGGCTATCAGAAGAGCCTAGATAAAAGGAACTGCTTCTTAAGCACCACTGCCGCAGCCCTTGTTAATTTTTTTTTTTTTTCTTTCCACACAACAGTTGTGCCTCATTATCTGGTGCCTGGCTCGATTTTTTTTTTTTTTTTTTTTTTGGAGGGTTTGAAGTTTCTGGGCTTCAGTGACTATTACAGAAGAAGAGGTGTTAGTGTTGCCGTGAGGTCTTGATTGTCTGCATTTATGAATGAAACTGACCTAAATCACCTGTTACCTCCAGTTTCCAGATTGTTTGAACTTCTCTGGCCGCACAATACAGGAGGGAAGGCTGAAGCAGCCTAGGGACCTACAGCGTCTGCAGCATGGGCTGGTTCGCTAGGATTGTCTCTCTTTTCTGGGGAGTGTTACTTACAGCGAGAGCAAACTATCAAAATGGGAAGAACAACGTGCCAAGGCTGAAATTATCCTACAAAGGTAAATCTTTATTTTTCTTTTATTTCGGCTAGCTTTGTAATGCCCCCTGCCCGCGCCCCCCCGCACCCCAACCTTTTCATTCCTTGAACTCCCTCCCAACCCAAACCATAAAACCTTGAGTTTAACCTGGGAAACCCATGTGATTGTGTATATCTTTCTGAGATGATTTAAACACTTTTTTCTGAAAGCATGTCTCCTGTTTGATATACGACAATTTAAATGCAAACAAAGAACATTTAATCACATTTGCAGAGAAGAGCTGAATGCCTGGTAAATGCTGAGTTGTATATGTGATCATATGTTCTGTTAATTTTTCTGACTCTACTTCTATGAAAATATCTTTTAAAAAATGGCTATTGCAAAAAATAGTCTCTTTGTAGATGAGTGCCTCACCTGTAGTAATTGTTATGACAAATTGTATTTTCTTAGTTTTAGGCACTAAATGGTTAATCGTCATCATGAATATTCAGTTTGTTCAAATCTGACAATCAGATGCTTAACATAAGCAGTAGATCATGGTTTGCCAAGAGAATATAAACTGGAGGGAACAGACTAGTTTTTCCACAGTGTGTTATGATTGTACAAAAGACTGTGTATTTGGCTAATTGGTGTAAAGCTAAAGCCTTTGAAATATAATGTTATTTAATTCCATATGTATTTCAGTGAGAATTGAAGGGACATTACTTTCTGGTTGTACAGCTAGTTGTGTGAACTTCTCTTCAAAAAGAGTGTAAATTTAAGAAAGAAAAAAGCTTTATCACATGGTTGCTGGTACTTTATTTGGTTACAGTTTAATGCCTATGCTTGGTTTTTAATGAGGACTTTAAAGAAAATATTTGTTCTGTATTTGTTTAGATAGATTTTATAGATATGTATATCAAATAATGCTAACATAGATTGAAAATTACATATATATAAAACTTTTAATGAAAGAGAATGTTTATGTAACCGAGATATTAGGAAAATGGAGCTGGAGATTAAAATGTTTCAACTCAAGTACTTTTACTCCCTAAGGTGTTGCTTTCTTATGATTCTCAGATTTCGGGAATTGGGGGTGGGTCAGGAGGAAGCTTCAGTTATATTCTGTTTTTAGTCTATAATGTGAAAGAAAATCATTGAATCTGTCTGTAGAGATGTCTGTCTACTGCACACTGCTTTTATGCCAGAAACATATTCTTTATTTTCACATGATGGGGAACATCTCTTTCTGAATGCTGTAGTGTGAATGAGGACCACCAATAGGAAAGAGAGATGTAATTTTCACACTTTGGATTAGAAAATTCAACACCTATTAAATGTGTTTATTTGGAATTAATACTTGCTAGATTAAATACCTTGGGTTGAAAGATACATTTATTTTTCCTATAATAGTTTCCTATGATGAAAGTGAGAATGGATTGAAAACATCAGCAAACAGAATTGCAGTTGTATTTATCGTGCAAGATTTTAAAAAATTATACAGCCCCTATTACATATTTAATTAAATCTCTATCTCTAGTAACTGCCTTTAAATTATTTTTAGAGTATATGATATTATGGCATCTGTATTTTCCTCAGTTTTTGCTTTCCATCTTCATTCTTGGAGAGGATGCCATCAAATAATACTTAGGTTGATGGTCGATTTTATCCAAGTTTATATGCCTTATAAGTAAGTTTCACATGCAACTTTACTTCTTGAAGATGCCAATGGCTCTATGTTATAATTTTAGAGTAACAGATTTGAAGCATGAAACACACTTTTAAAAATCTACTAGATTTGGAGGTACTTGTTTAAATCCTAAATAAATTGTAAAATAAACAAGAATTGAGAGTTATATTTATTTTGCAAGAATTTTATTTCCATGGTAATAGATTACTCTCCATTGTAGAAGAGGTGCCATTCCTTTCCATACACTAAACAGATAGCATTCAATTGGAATAGTACTTTGATATGTGTACAGGCTTTAAACTTGTATACATTGACAATGTGTATCTATTGGACGCTGTCTTTATAAACTTTTTTTTTTTTTAAGCAAAAACTGCCCCTCGTGTACATAACAATTCTATTGGAATACCTAGGGCTTGGCTATGTGGTAAAATAAACTGTGAAATGAACAAGAAGAAGAAGAAAAGGAATGGCCCAAGTAATTTTTCTTCTGTCATTTTATTGGTCTGTCATTACCTTTTTGTCTCTACATGTTTTGCCAAAGCAAATGCCTGGTAGCCAATTGTCAGTACTTTGTTTCTAAACTATAATAGAGATTTTTTTTTTTTTTTAGCTACTTCTTTTTCCTCCTTAATTAGATGTCAAACACGGTTAAAACCTCCACTGCTTGGCCCTTAAAAATATTCCAGCATGATTCACGAAGAGTTAAATCCCTGCCAACCCTAATTTCCCATGGTCACTTGTTTTCAAAGATCCACCATTAACTCTCTCGTTGCTCAGGTTGCTAAGATGAAGTTAACAGGCAATCACTGTGCTTACTTTCTACTTGTCATCTTGCCTAGTAGGAAAAGAAAGAGATTTGATATGTTAAATGAGAAAGAAAAAGAAGAAGAAGGGAGTCTTTGTAGTGGATATACATTTATACCTAATAAGGTACCTCTTTACTTTCTAGGAAAAAGGGATTGAATAGATGTGTTCAGGACCATCTGGAGAAGTGATAATATTAGAAAAATGGGGTATGCCGGCTTTTCCTCTGAACCAATCTGATTTAGAATCCTTGTGGGGGAAGCAAATGTGAGAACTCTGTAAATCTCAGCAGTCACATACAAATTATCCTCAAGAAACATCCACTCAGAGTTACTTTTGCCTTCCTTAAATATATATAATATAGCTAAATGTTAAAATGTTTCTCTTTAAAACTGATGCATAACTGTTTATTTCTTCTACAAAACTAGTCAAATTTCACTTTTCTCATGAAAAACCAGACTATCATATAATCTTCCTTTTGGAATGTGTGGTACAATGAAGACTTCAGAAAAACCTATGGAAATCACAAGGAAATAAATTAGGTTTAGGGTTTTAAACAAATGACAAATGTTCCATCACTCAGTGTGATGAGCTTTTCCAGGACACTGTGTGCTTCAGTTTTAGTAGAAATCAAAGACACATGCAAGTCGGAATGTGATGGTGATCATGTGAATCCAAAGGTTAAGTCGATGCCTTTAACTTTACTTTCATAGGGAAGACTTAGTAAATAGCACCTAAATGATTGTTTTAAAGGCCTTCTTTTCATACTTTGCAAAGCTTTTCTACCCCCCCACACCGAGACTTAGAATTATTACAATGAGACTATCAGTTAAATCAAAAGTCTCACACAATATCTTTCTGATAATAGAAGATAGTGTTTAACTAAAAATTATGAAAAAACATTTACAAAAGCTTTTTTTTCATTACTCAGAATGTTATGATCACTTCAGATTTCATTAATATGAATAATGATTTACTAATTAAATTTGGTGACTTTTCAGAGATTTTTCTTTACTTCTACCAAAGCATACAGATACATGCATACAAACATATATATGTGTATATATATGAGTATGAGTATATTTGAATGACCAAACTTCATGTTAATGTCTTATAGCTGAGAAAAAGTAATATTGGCAACCTACAGGTTGTGAAATTTATGAATTCTTTGCAACAAAATTATTACTGTTTTACAGTGATTTTCATATTTTAAATTATGTATTTATTTATTTATTTATTTATTATTTATTTTTAAAGATTTTATTTATTTTTTAGACAGACAAAATCACAAGTAGTTAGAGAGGCAGGCAGAGAGAGAGAGGAAGCAGGAGGAAGCAGGCTCCCTGAGGAGCAGAGAGCCCGATGCGGGGCTCGATCCCAGGACCCTGGGATCATGACCTGAGCCGAAGGCAGAGGATTTAACCCACTTAGCCACCCAGGTGCCCCGATTTATTTATTTTAGAATGGGTGTGATCTTTTGGGTCCCATGAAAAGTCCTCATGGATATCTCAAGTATTCCCATGATTGTATAATATGGAATATGTCTTATACTGATAATCTCCTCACAGCTAAAAAGAAAAGTTTCTATGAGAGGTAGAGGAATATATATATATTCATACACAGCCACACAGAGCAAAGAAGTTATAAATTCATTGCAATATCTATAATATATTTTTTCCTATAGTCACTTCTATATTTAACATCAGGTCTCTGACTTGCTGATTCTCATTTAACATGGTCTTTTCTTCTCAAATTCTGTTAACTTTAAAAATCATGTTTTGATTCTGAAATCTTCAATTTAAACACACTGAAAACCAGAAATTTTTATTCACCTACTTAATAAATATATTCTGGCAAAATAATGCAAAATAAAATAAAACAAGATGCTAAGTCACACATCTTATGATCCAATCCTGGTCAGATCAAATGCAGGCTAGTGAAAGTCTCCAGTTTGTGGCTTCTCTGTTTAAAACTGCTGACCAGATTGGCCTTTGAAATAATAATTTATACAGTGTAGACTTTAGCAAGCAGGAAAATAACTGAGACCACAAAACCATGCCATTTAAAATTCTAACCCACCAAATTTTGATAATGATATTCAGTCATTACTAGTTTAAAGAAAACTGAATACTCAAGAGATAATTTTTCCAATTCTAACTTTATGTTGTTATTTATCTTCATATAAATGATTTCTAGGTTTCCACTGCTGACAGGGATATAAAATACATGAATACTTAGGCCACTAAATAGATGTATAGATCTCTGAAAACTAATTTCTCTTTGTTTTCTTACTTTCCATTATCACATATAAATCAAACAACAACATTAACAAAAATGTTATGATTTTTGCTGAATGACATTTAAATTCTGTATTCAAACATTAATGCAAATGAAAGATCTTTCAAGAATAAACTTAATTAAAATTAATTAATATGATCGCATATGTTCCTTGTAAGGAAATAAAAGTAAACTTCCGGTTGCGGTGCATAATCTATTTATGCTTAGTGTGAATGTATAATTGTACTTCAGATATGTACTTTAAGGAACTTTTAAAGTTATCACGAACTTAAGTCAGCAATAAGAAATTTTGTGGCTTACCTTCTCATCCCAATTTTTCTTATTTAAGCTTCGGTGACATACCTACAGGTCCCAGTTCAAAGGTCGAAATTGCACACCTTTACATGTTTTGGAGAATTTTGTATCTAAAGTCAGGACTACGCTAAATAGAATTTGTACCTCAGTTGTTCTAAAACCTTCCAGAGACACCAGTACTGAATTTTTTTAATCTGTCATTATCTAATAACATGCATTTTCAAAGTCGTGATATTATATCATGGAAAGTTACATATTAATTGATTAAGACATTGCACTCATCCAACCTTTATGAAAAAAAAATCTATGATGAAAGGATTCATTAGTGCAAAGTTATTGGTAATATCTCCAAAACTCATGACAGCATCTAAGTTTAGTACGTGCAGTGAAAGCTTATTTTAAAAAGACCAGCAGCTGTAAACATAAATTAGAACAAGTGTGAGTCTAGGGATAGATCTTACCCCTCATGACTTCTAAGGTGCTATTTAAAGGAATTATCATGATTTGCAGTTCTAGGCTTCCACTAATAGGTGGCACTAGCAATTTGTGACAGCTCTTTCATTAGTTTGGAAATGGGCAGGCTGCTAGGATAAATATACACAGAGTAATGTGTGGAGGCCAAGTTTGGAAAAACTGGCAGAAGAGTCCGGAGATGTAACATGCCCAGTGCAGAAGCATTAGTTAAAATGCAGTTTGCTAAAGATTTTGATGTGCTCTGTACGTACATTTATTGGTACATTTGGACCCTGGGAAAGGAAATGGTTATAAATAAATAAGTAAATAGATGGTTGGATTTTTTTTTACTTATATGGGACTTTACAAGTGAAATTGATCTGTAAAATGTAAAACAAGATAGTGGGTAAAATAGTAGTACCAAACAATCAGAATATGGAAGGACAGCTTCATGTGTCTTTATGTATATTAAATTTTTATATACATTCATGTATATATACATACATACATACATATATATACATATACACACACACACATATCTTTTTTTTTAGTCTGAATCATAAAATGTTCTTAACAGAAATGACGCAGCCTGCCTGTGGCACATTATTGCCATCATAATTGTGGAGTAGCTAATTGAGACAGTAGGATATTTAGTAAATCACATAAAGTATATTTTTAAAAGTGACTCCTTGTGATTTGTAGGTTGTTTTAAATTATTATCATAATTAAACATAGGGAAGAATCAATAAATTGTAACTGCCGCATATAAGTCTGAATGTCTCCAGTTACTATCTCCTTCTATTGCCAAGACATAAACATCAGTATAAATAGGAATTCACACACTATTTCGAAACAGTAACAAAGCTGGACTCTGTCAAACCCAGGATAAGAAAATATACAATTTACACACACTCAAATTAGGGAATGAAGATAAGCAAAAATAAAATGCTGTTGATAAATATGAAGAATAATTGAATCTTAGTATTTTCTACAAGTTTAGGGTAAAACTTAAAGAGACCACAAATTTAGAGAATCTTGTCGTCTCCTAAATGAGTCGTTAAACCTGTGCTTCCAGGTTTCCTTTGCTTGGAGAGAGAGATATGACATGGGAAACAATGTTGACCAAATCTCATAGTAACTCACTCTGTTGCCGAAATCATAAACATGTCTTTTGATAAAATATAGCATCACCCACTTGAGTCTTCATCGGCGAACTAAATGGAGCTTAGTACTATTGAATATGTCAAATGACTTCTTTGGTTTGTAAAATTACTTAAAAGGATCATCTCTGTAGTGCCAGACCGAGAGGTTGTCAAGGCCAGGTCTATTATTTCTTGTCATTAGACTCTTCAATGGCTAGAACCGTGACTCGTTGAGTGATTCTGGGCTTCATTTGACACACCTTGTTTTTTAAATGCAAAATGCCTCTGTGTAAGTGAGTACAGAAAGAATGCATGTGTGCAATAAATCAATTCATTGCTTGTGAATTGTACATTGTAATGTAGGGGAAGTAAGCTTAGGGCTAGACACTAGGGGAGGAAGCTCTCCGCTGAGGCACTTAGAAGTGCCCAAAGGGTCTGGAAGCAGTGTGTTCTCCACAAACAGTAACCCCCTCCGAACCAAGCTAGTTTCCGGACTGAATCACAAAGTGTCTGGCTATCTTTACCTGACTGCAAGTAAGACATGGAGAATATACAGCAATACTTACATCTTGGAAGATCCTAGGAACCGGGTTGATGAGTTGTGTCATGTCTTTGGAGGAACACCCTGATTTTTTTTTCCCCATTATTGTGTCTTGGTACACACAGCCAGAAAAGAAAGTGAGGGAGGCTATTCTAAAACCAGAGAGTGGCTAAAGATAAAATGTCTCATCGCCCGTTTCATGGTATCAAAGCATTTGTGTAGAGCAGATCAACTCTACCAAACAAACTTGAAAGTACAATCATTTTTTAAAAAATTGAAATTGACTATATTTCATTGTTCCTGCTTTTGAGAGAATCCTGGTTTGGCTCTCTGACAGCTTGCTAAGATGTCTTCCTTGCTTCCTCTTATCTTTGAGTCGACGGATTTTTTTTTTAGTCCACCTATAGGTCTAGAACTGATGTCTAGAATATACATTAGTTTATGTGCTTGGTGTTAAATTCTTATAAAATATGTCAGTCCTGTGACAAAGCAGAAATAGCCACAGGAAAGAACAAGAAATAGCCACAGGAAAGGACAACTACTAAGAGTACTGTGTATACAAATCAGAGCTATTAAGTGACATTAAAAAGTAATTAAGGTCTCATCCCAGCCCTTAAGTAATATATGTGGGGAAAGCCAAAAGAAGGTTGTTTATAAGTGAGATCAAATCGAAACTAGACAAGTACTTGGGAATTTTCATCATGTGCGTTAGAAATTTTAGTTTGTTTATCTTCAAATTTGAAATTTCAAGGGAATAAACTTGACTCTGCTGTGACCATCCTTTAAAAGAACCTAGATTTTCATCAGCTATGCAAATGTCAATTATTTTTAAATTCCATTATTGTAATTAATACATAGTTTTTATTTGTATCCTGTTTGTAAAATGCACACAGACACACACAAACACATATGGCATGTGACAATTTCTTCATGAACAAGTAGATTCTTGGGTACAGTGAATCTGGTAGAACATCTGAGGAAGGCTGTATCACATCTCCCTAAAAATGTCAGTGGACTTTTTAAAAATAGGATGCGAAGAAGGTGGACCTCAAAAGAGAATAATGTGAGAAGGCAGAAGTAGAGAAAGTGGTAATTACCACTATCTAAAACTATTTCTTTGTGGCTTGTTTTTCCTTTCAGGAAGACAATATATTTTTACATAGCTTACAAAATAGTATAGTTATGTAATTTTTCCGCATTCAAATGTGATACAGAAACAAATCTGTCCTTTAACAAGGGAACTTAAAGTTGCAGCATATCAGGCTTGGAACATCATGGAGTTAATATGCAGTTGTCTAGGTTTGACTGAAAATGAGATCGAAGGGGGGACTAGTGGTAGCATATCTGTAAGGACTTTTCCACAGTGGTCACAATCCTTCTCTCCTTTGGGATTTGTCTGTAAAGTACATTGAACAGGCTTCTTTCAAACCAATGGAAGAAAGAAAGGAAAGTTGAGCTCAGTTATCCAGTGTAGAAAACACTGTTAAGTATAGCTCCTTGAGCTCATAAAATATACTGGATTAGAATGAAGCTTTCCTCCTGTTTTCCTAGCTATTTCCTATGGTTTTCTGCTTTATTATTTCCTTAATCGATCCACCAACAATTTGTGAAAAAAGAAGTTGCTGTTTTTATAAATACTTGTTTTTTAATTTGAAGGCACCCATGTCATTTATATGATGAGTATCAGGTATTAAAATGTTCCTTTAACTGTGTATTTCTGTTATGTACCATGTTTAATTGTAAAATTATATACCACATACTTTTTAATTTGCTTAGCCATCCATTATCATTCTGGATGTTTCTCTGGTTCACTTAGGAAAACATTGGTTTCAACAAACAGCTTGGCAGTATTTTGGCACATTTCATAATGTATTAGGAAAAGTTGTTGGTTCCTGGTCACTTGTGGAAATTTGATTGTAGTAGTGTAACTGTACTTGTAGAACTATATATAAATGAAGAACTACATAAATCAATGTGTTTATATGCAGTACTTGTGAGTGTATATTCATAACAAATACAAGAAAAGTTACATTCAAGTCATTATTTTTCCAAACAACATTATGTTTAATTGTGGATTGTGGAAAGTGGAATGCTGAGAAATAGTGAAGAT
Source organism: Lontra canadensis (assembly GCF_010015895.1). Taxonomy (NCBI): domain Eukaryota; kingdom Metazoa; phylum Chordata; class Mammalia; order Carnivora; family Mustelidae; genus Lontra; species Lontra canadensis. The sequence continues at coordinate 2,277,150 of NW_022631042.1, forward strand.
ATCAGGTCTTTTGCTTGATATCAGGTCTTGGGTAGTTCAGGATTCTATGACCTTCTGCCCTTTAATGTTGGATCTTCCCAGAACATTTTCCACCATACAAAGCTGCTGGGTAATGGAGTTTTCTGTCTTCATTAAGGCATCCCTACTCGAGGAAGCCGCCAGCATGCCTCTTTCAGCGGCCCTTCCATTGAGCCTTCCCAGCATGTTGGCTCCTTAGTGTCTTGCTTCCACCTAGAATGCACACAGTGATCATACGATCAAGTCCTTCCTCCTCCAGAGTTCAGGGTGTGAGCAGGACAAAGATTCCCCCAATACAATACCCTTCCATCTCTCCAGATTTAAAATATGTCATCTTTTTTTCACTGATTCTGGCTGCCTTCCTCCCTCGTCCTCCATCCCCGTCTTTGCCCTAGAAATTGTCTTCATCCACTACCTTCCTGTCTTTTCCAAATAAATCTTATTTAAGCCTCTCCTTTTGAAAGAAAATCCTGTTAAGTCCCCCCTGGGAATATGGAAACATTTCTAGGCCTCAAAAATTAAAAGCCCTTATGTCTCTCTTGGGAAGAGGTTTAGAACTTCTTATTTTTATCAGATGGCTCTCCAGAAGAGCAAACAAAATGACAATTTCTTAATTAGGTAATCTTGCCACTTTAAATTTTCAGTCAGTTACCCCTTCTATATCTATGTACCTAATGATCTAAACTAGACATTGTGCCTGATACAGAGGGTACGTCCCATAATTTTAGTCCAACTGCCTCAGCTTTATACATATAAAATAAGCTGATCAAAGGACAAAATAACCTCCTTGACCCTTGAAATGTAGAAATGTTACCCAAATGATGACCCAGAAGCAGAAAGCACACCCAACCAGAAATTCTTTACCCAGGGAGCTTCTCCCCATCTGCCCAAGCCCCTGCCTGCTTTCCCAAACACTACGAACTCTGGGCAGAGGCTGAGCCAGCTGGGGTCTTTGGCATTTATCTCTTCCTCGTGTCAAAGGTTACAGAATATCTACATCTGGATCTCTCATGGGGAACTCCAGCTCAACTTGTTCAAAACTGCGACCACTGACTTTTCTTCATATGTGTTTGTCCTTATTCCCAGTTTCAGAGAATGTTGTCATTTTGTCCCAGCTGTCCAGACCAGAAGCATCTTTGTCTATTCTTTCACTGGCTCACCCCATGTCTAACTAGATGTCTGGTGGATTCTACCTCTTGAGTCACTCAAATCTGTCCGTTCTCTCTTCCACGTTAAGTCAGATCCTTATCATCACTTGCCCTACTATGGCAACAGCCACCTTTAATTACTGTCTCTTCTTTCCATCACTACTGGCTACAATTCTTTTTGAAATTCAAATCTAATTATGCCTTTCCTTTGTTTTAAGATTTTACTGATTAAAGTCCAAACTCTTAACTTGACCTAAAAGAATGATTAACTTAAAGGAGTCTAGGGCATAGAGGGAACTAATTGGAGGTCTTGGAGTTGTTCACATATGAGGAAATTAATCCCTGTGTAAGGATCATGATAATGAAAATGAGAGAGGAAGGCAGAAGATGAGCTGTATTGAATGTAAAGAAACATTAGATTTGGTAAATGACTGTGTGTGAGGAGGATCTGGAGAATTCAAGGACGGTAAGTTTTAAATTTCTGCAGGAGGAGTGTGATACAACAATTGGTAGTAACTGGAAAGTGAAACTCTCCGCATTATAGCCAGAACCATGCAACCACCTGGTACCAACTTCTCAGTGTCACAATTGTGAACTTTCCTTCCTGGGAGCACATCTTGCCAGACTTAGTTGTTCACTGATGCTCTTCTTGCCAATAAACATTGACTTGAGTATCTCCTTTCATAAGGCTTTTGAAAAGGCAGACAAGTATAAAAAGTATATGGCAACTATCCTGAAGAAATTTAACAACTTGGAAGGGGAGATTACTGGCCAGATTATTGGCTTTTGAACATCAACTTCTTTATCTGTTTACTTGTTGTTGTTGTTGTTGTTGTTGTTTAATATTTTATTTTTTTAAAATAATCTCTGCTTCCAACGTGGGACTCAAACTTAAAAACCCAAGACCGAGAGTCACATGCTCTACCAACTGAGCCAGCCAGACATTTTCTATTCTCAGTCAAGTACAGAGTCTTACACATGATAGTGCCTTATTAAATTCATGAAGTAGTTGAAGGAATAAGTGAGGAGGTGACATAAAATCATCCCAGGTGAGAGGACTAAGGAGCAGAGATGAGACCACATATCAAATAGATCTGAGTATAAGACATAGCCTATTATAGAAAGTGAAATATGGGAGAGAACATCATTTATAATGGCAGAGGTAGTTTAAATATGGATGACTGGTAGAAATTTTTGAAGAAGATTATAAAATGCAAATTCCAGATTTGAACAGTAGGTGATGAAACCTTTTAAAGTTTGTAAATGAGTGGTATGTGCAAAGCAATGCTTTAGGAATCCAGAAACCTGGTAGCTGGCCTTCAGTTCTGAGTTAATGAGGCATTAGCAGAGACGCTGAAGCAAGATTCTAAAACAAACGGCTACAGTACAGATTGGACCTCATATAGTGACCTTGTCTCCTAGGGTACAGAGACTCCATATATAGGCAGGTAGCTCTGCCTTATCTACATGGAGCAATACATTTTCACACATCCAGACAAATGGAAGTTATTTCTAAGAAAAACTGCTGATATTCATGCTTTCATGTAAAATGTTATAGTCCAACAATCTAGTATCATTTAGGATACAGCCATCCACTTAAAATGTTCTATTACCTATTAATTCCTTCCAGTTCTCTTAGATTCATGGTGGAGCACACATTTAGGACTTCCGATGAGGTATTGTGCACACAGCTTCCTCTGTCACAATGTCACTCTTTGGGCAAAGCAAGATAAAACAAGATATCGAGGGTGGTCCTTTTGTTTTCAGGTTACGATATTATGGGGGCTCATCCTTCTTTAATAGATTTTTTTTTCTCCTGGACTGGTGTACAGGGATTCACTCCTTTGCACTTGATTCTTACTAGACAGAATGGGAAGCTGTGCGCAAACAAAGGAACTACTCCTAAGACTCCAGTTCCCTGGTAGGCTCTCACACATTGGCCCCGAGCCACGGAGTTTCTTGCTTTCACTGCGTGTTCTTCGTGTTCAATAGAGTCTCAGCCTGCTTTTGCTTCCCGAGGTGCCTATTCAGAACAGAATTAAGGTTCCCTTGGCACATTCTAACAGAGCACACATCCTCTCTCTATCATTCAGCCTTCTAATCCAGACAGCTTCTTGAGAAAGATTTCCAGCATAACAGCAAAATGGGACCAAGTGACTAGAAAAAGTTTTTCTTGCATGCCTGAAATCACTTAGCAAAGCAGAGTAGAGTCAGTGTCTGTTTTGTTCAGTGTTGTTTCATCAGAAATAAGATGAATACTTGTCTCATGGGCATTGCTCTTTAGCTGTCAAATTAGAGAGGACTGTCTACCCTCCGATAGTACTTCTGTCCACAGCTTTATAAATATTAGCACATTCATTTTGGAAGAATCTGTTTTGACTGTTTTAGGCAGAGGCCATATAAGGAAGTGAAATTAGTGATGCTGTAGTAATTTGTTTCTTTAGTACAGATCTCAGTCTCTAAGATTGAGGAATACCACATGTAACACACAGTATGGACCTCATTCTCCCAAATGGTTTCTCCACTGTATATATTATATATCTTTTCAAACAACTGAGTTTTCTTAGAAAAACTGAAGATAGAGGTAATAGCTGAATGTCTCTCATATGCCCCACCTGAACAGCCAGATTTACTGCCTTTTCATGTTTCCGAAAGAATAAAATTTCACATTCTTGGAGTGTACAAAATGAATTCCAACGTTCTGTCCTTGGAATGTGCAAAATAAATAAATTCGATGATATATATTATCTTTATTTAGTGTTATTGAGCAGGAAGTCATGCTGTGTTTACAGTGTTCAAGTGCTTGCTTGTTGGCCTATTGAAAATTAGTGGCTTTTTAAAATTCAGCTACTAGCAAAGATTTCACAAGGACAAGAAGAATCTTAGCATAGCAAAGAAAGCATTGAGTTGAATTGACTCTGAGGCTAATATTAGCTAATAAAGCTAATAACATGTCCACCTCCTAACATGGAAGTGGAAGTGGACATGTTATTAGCTTTATTAGCCTCAGATTGCTCTTCCCTAAAGTGGGAGAATCGCTGCTTTACAGTAACTGGTATCAGGTAATAACAATACATTGTGATTTGCCTGGTCACAGCCTCATACAAAGAAGGTTCTAGACACCATGTTTTGCTCTTTGGTATGGGTATGCATGCACAGATTCTCTAACTACTACTTTTTTGTGAGTTCAATTAATAATAATAATACCAAGAAATTAACAATTGTTACATTTGTATAGCACTTATTTCAAAGACTTGTAAAATAATAGTCTGAATGTAGAAGACATGAGATTTGTCGATGTCAGCTGGTCAGGGAACATTTGAGGAGGCTTTGTCAAAGGCTGGTGTTAAAAGGAAACAATTGATGAAAACACAACTGAGTCTAACATTAGGCCTTTCAGTCCAGCATGTGTGAAGGTAAACGTCTTGACGTTGACCTGTTGCTTGACCAAGCTTCAAGTGTGACTTCAACAGAATCCGTATGCGTGTATCCATAAAGCTACTGGGGCAGATGAAGGCTGGTCTCTGGCTGTGAATACTTACTGAGCCAGGCTGAGCAAGGAAGCACCTGTTTCTTAAGGAAAGGGTTGCTGCATCTCACAGACTATAAGTTCCAATTCATGTTTTCAACATGAACCAAAGTCAGTCATTTAATATTTAGGAAAAATAACCAGGAAATGACTAGTTTTATTTGCTCCTGTACTTACAGCATATCCTCTTAAGTGGTGTAATGGTTGCCTTAATATTATTTTGTTATGACTTAGTCCATGAAGACACAACATCCTTCATGACAACTTAAAGAGTATTGAATTCACATAGGAATTAGCACAATATTTCTATTTTATATGTCCCTGAGTCTGAATGAAACACTGTAGATATAAAGTCTAGGGCTTTCTGACCAGTTCTGTAACCACCTGTGATTGCAAATAACCCATTTGCAGGAAAGGGGATATTCGGTCATCAAGAAAATAAACTTGCAGTCTGAAGCCAGTAAACAGAATGAAGAACATGTCGAGAGTAACTTAAAGGGGCTCTTGTCTAACAGAGGACACTTGGAAGCCAGACTAGGAAAGCTAGACGTCCTTAAGAAAGGAGGTGACACTAACCACATTCGGCTTTTAAAGGATTTTTCTGGAAGGCAGAATTCCTTTGGAAAACACTTTTATGCACCAGCATGAATAAATTTCTGTGGTGCTCCAGACAAAGATGAATTTTATTTCATTGTGGCTTTCAACATATTACAATGCTCATAAACTATTTTACCTTATGCCAGACATGTGGAAGCAATCAGTATATGTAAATGATATGTGAAGGTGAGGTATAGTCTTAGCTTAAAAACTTAGACTGTCTCTGGTTATAAATTATAACCACATCACAAAGAGCAACTTGCCTTTTAATAGTAACTTAAATGTAAAAATAATCAGTGATGAATTCTAAGTGTTCCCTTAGTAAAGTACAATAAATGTGAAACACAGTTCTGCTTTGTGCCACTACTTTATTTCTAGGACACAATATTCAAAGGCAAATATTTTTTACCTTAAGTAATTGTTAATATGTAAGTAGCTGTAGTAAGATGTATTATGTCAGTCTGTCCCTGAGAAACTTTTCCCTAGGGTTGCATTTTATTTATTTTTTACTTTTTCATTGATATATAATTGACATACAACATTAATTGGTTTCAGGTGTACAACATAATGATTCAGTATTTGTATATATATTGCAAAATGATCACCACAATATGTCTAGTTAACATCCCTTACCAAACATAGGGGCAGAATGTTTTTTTTCCTTGGGAGGAGAACTTTTAGGATCAACTCTCAGCAACTTTCAGAACTTTCTGTTTTCTTACCTGTAGTTACCATGGGTAGATTACAGCTGGCTACAGTTATTCTTTATTAAAATAAATGCCTCCCCTCTTTTCTATATCCATGAGTTTTTGCCTGAATATATTCTTTCTACTTACATTCATATGTGTGTATGTATATATGTGTACATATGGTTCATAACATTTCATAAAATTTGAACATAGAAAACTGAATCAAATCTCCTTGACAAAGAGATAGATATAATAAAAATAAAAATTTACTCTTCTTAAATTCAAAATAACAAAACTCTCAGTCTCAATATGATAATGCTATGCCTCTTTTAATATATTTCTACCTTTTGCTATATATAAAGCCACATATGAAGATAACACAAATTCAAAGTAGTGTTACTAGACACACACACATGTGCACATATACGCATGCTAGTGGTAGGAAAGAAAATAAGGCAAAATGAAAGAAACAAAAGATCAATATTGAAGCATTTTCTTATTATCTTTGCAATGGAAAAAAAAAATACAAGGTCAGATTTTGTTACCCTGCAATCAGGTCTTTTTTTGCTCCGAATTTGCTCATGATAAAACAAACAAAGAATAAACAAAGTTCCACTTATTCTAAGATATTTATCTGAGGAAACCAAGAAATAAATCATTACGCTAAGTATCTAAAAACATTCGCCAATATTTGGAGCAAAGGAAGTCTCCAAACCTTGGCTCATCCTGCCACCCTTCTTCCAATGGGCATGTTGTGGGCCAGGGCCTATGAGAAACTAGGACAGAGATAAAGAACATTCCCTGCACAGAACCCTCTTACCCTCCCTTATCATCCCAGACTAATTAGGGTTTAGCATGCCATTGGGCTAAATTTTTTTTTAATAAAAAGTTTTCACAAATAAAGTTCATTCTACAGTGTGCTACGTAAATGCCAGTTGCCATTTGGGGTTAACTGCGTAGAGCAACAGTAGAGAATTTTAAGGAGAGAGAGAATGATGGAATGGAGGAACTAAGCAGAGAAACCCTAACTCAGTGGGCTGGAAGAGAGACACATCTTTCCACCTGGGGTGTGTGTGTGGGTGTGTATGTGTGTGTGCATGTTTTGTTGGTGTTGCTGTGGTTTGGGTTCAAGTATGACCCTGATTTGTCCTGCTGTATATTTCCATATTACTGTACTTTTGCTTCTTTAAATATTACTCTCTTTCTCATCAGGAAATGTTCTTTAAAAACTTCTAAATTCATTTCTAAGGAACAGAAAGTTAGTAAGCGTAACTATACATTAACCACTGTAATGATTACTAGGAAGAGGAAAACACATAAGATTATTCCCTTTCCATAAAAAAAACATCACAACACAGTGTTTGACAGATTAAAGGATCCAACGATGAGGCAGTCTGGTCCATCATTTATGCAAAAAACAAATGCTATGATGTTTAGAGGTGGCAGTGGTTTGTTAATTATGCTATGGTATGCTATTGAGAATGAGGAAAATATGTTTTACAGGGAGTAAGAATTAAACTGGATTATAAGAGTATGGAAAAATTTACAGGAAGAGCCTGGAAGGCCTTTTTGGTAGAAACATAGTCTGGACACATGGGACATTAGTGTGTACAACTTATTTATGAAACAGTAGTTAATTTAATCTTAGATGGAAAGGAATGGCTAATAGTGAGGCAGTGAAAACCAACTCAGGGAATAAAAAAATGTCAGTCATTGATGATTCTCTATAATATTTGATCATTACTATAATATCTACTAATACAATATGCAGTGAAGTACACCGTAACTTATGGGACATGTACAGATAAAGATGGCGTGCATTCTGCCCCCAAGGAGCTCTATTTAGTGGAGAAGATAAGCAAGTATGTCAAAACACACATTATGGGGCAAATGTACGAAGAGTAATATATCCCAAAAAAGAATGGTGAGAAATCAGAAAGGTGAAATATCACAGAGAAGCAAGGTATCAGGAAAGTCTTTATGTGAGAAGAAACACTTGAGGTGGGCATCAGAGAGCCTTTTGGCATGCATGGAAGAGAGAGGAAGAATGGAGAACATTCTAGGTAATGGAAATAAGTTATAAACAAAAGGAGAGAAAGAGTCAAGGACATTTCATGAAATACTTAACCATTTTAGTTTGCCTAGGCACAGTTAAGAAAATCATATAGGGTAAGTTCAGGTACTAATTGAAGTAACTATGAGCAATTAACTTGACTTCTCTGAGCACACAATGCATACCACAAAAGAGGTGTTCAATAACTGTTCTTTCTTTTATGCTTCAGTTTCCAATGAAGATGATTAAATAACTCATAAAAGTTGTCATCATCATTAATTTTAACTGATGTATTTGAGTGCATTCTGGGTGCATGGCACTGAGCCCAGAACCACACTCTAGTTGAAATCAGTAGAACATTGTAGTTAAGAACATGGTTTTCATAATCAGATTTGAGCTCAGATCTGACACATTGTGTGTGTGATCTTGGATAATATACCTCACTAAAACTCAGTGGTTATTTGTAAGTTGGGGATACTAAAAGATCTACCCTTTTAGATGGTTGTGTAGATTACATGAGGCTGGGAACATACTTTGTAAAATATATCATGGGGGAGGGGGCACCTGGATGGCTCAGTCTGGTAAGCATGGGACTCTTTTTTTTTTTTTTTTTAAGATTTTATTTATTTATTTGACAGACAGAGATCCCAAGTAGGCAGAGAGGCAGGAAGGGAAGCAGGCTCTCTGCGGCAGAGAGCCAGATGTGGAGCTTGATCCCAGGACCCTGGGATCATGACCTGAGCTGAAGGCAGCGGCTTTAACCCATTGAGCCACCCAGGTGCCCCAAGCATGGGACTCTTGATTTTGGCTCATGTAATGATCTCAGGATCCTGAGATCAAGCCCTGCATCAGGCAGGTCTGCACTCAGCTCAGAGTCTGCTTGAGATTCTTTCCCCTTCCCTCCTACCCAACCCCCACTCCTCCAGCCCCCGCTTATGAGCTCTCTCTCTTTCTCAAATAAATACAAATACACACACATGGAACACTAAGCAAAGTGGTTGGCATGGTGAATGACTAGTGAGTATTAGACATTAATAGAAAATATAAGGATGGCTCACAGTATGAGATATCAGGTCAAGTGGTGAAAGTTTAAAATAGATAATAAATGTAATGGAAATGAAAAAGAGATATTTTTTACGAAGGAGTGAGATAAGAGCTGAGGATTGAAGGAAGGCACCAGTGAGATCAATCAAGAGTTGAGATAATGGTGGGAGCAATTAAGTAAATGCATAAGCTATACTTTGAGGGAAAAAAGCAGTTTGTTTGACTGCCTTTGCTCTCTGTCTTGGTAACCATGGGGTTGAATAAATCATTTCAGTCTATGTGGCTCCACTTGATGATGATACTAATTATTGTGTCTGACTTTTTATTATTCTTCTTCTCTTCTGAGAAGATTGATAAGCAGCAACTAGGCCAAGATGTGTAACACAAGAGAATTAAAAGAGTAAAGTGACTGATATTCCCATCGTTATAGATATGCTGTTGCTGTGATCTACCCAGAAGTTTACCAAGACTAACTTAAGGGGGTGGGAGTGAATCAAATCAGAAGAGTGGAATCTAGGAGAGGAAATAGTTGCTGTGAGGCAAGATTGGGGAAGGGGAAACTTTACTTAAAAATATACTGATTCATGCTTTAGATTTTCTTATATCTCTCATCCATTTGAGAGAGAAAACTCTAACTTACAAAATTATTTAAACTTACAAATGATATTGAGTTATTGCATAAGAAGAGTAACTAAATGGAGATGTTTTATGAATATACTTTATGAAAAGTGCACATAATAGATACTATGCATGGAATGCATAAAAATTATTATTACAAATGAGTACATGCTCCCATAATCTCATTATATTTCATTTGTTGTTGAAATTGTGCCCAATATGTAGTTCCTTTTAGCTCAGGACAAGAACAGAAAGATTTTTACCTTTTGTAACAATTATGGGCAGATGCTGTAGGTAAAAGATGAAGATATATCATAATCATTTAGAAGAATAAAATACATGGTCTATCAAGGATATCCAAACACAAGTATCCTATATGCAGATTATTTATTATAATGTGCCTTTTGATAATTTGAATGAACTTGCTTCATCATGTCCTTATAACTGTTTGAAGTAGCATTTTCCTGACTTTTTTCCTGGGTATTCCTAATCACAGGGGCCTATTCCCAAAATTTTTTCAAGAAACTTGATAGCACCACTGAAGTGTCCAGTTTTATGGCTCAAGACTAGACATTATTATGCATCAATGAAAGAAAGCTTAGACGGTGCCATCTTTTTTTAAATTTCCAGAGCCAGTTATCTTCACTGCTGAAACTGAGTATTGCACCTCTAAAATTAATGCATTCTACTAAGAAAGATGGCTCCAGACTGAATTATCTGAATTATTTACTAAAGTTAATCAGTCATTGCTTTCATTTCACAAACTAGCATTGTCAGAATTGCTAGGAAATGTGAGCAAATGTGGAATACTAGGAATTCTGAGAAACACTTAAAGAAATATTTAAACATTATGAAAGTCTACTCTTGAGTCTTAGACGCTAATCGTAGGAAGATCTGCTCAGTTGGTACAAATACTGATTTTTCTGCTATTGTCCTTGGGGAAATGTGCTCATTTTTAAGCCACTGCTCCAGACTCTTATGGGCATGAATCTGACACCCTAGTGGTTTGCCCTGCCATCTTTCATAAATAAATACCCTCATACATCTTAGAAGATAATAAATGCAGTTTTTTTCTCTTTTTGATAGGTATACATCAAACTCATGGCATGTTTTCCATTAAATACAGGAAGAGAGAACCATTTGTGGTAGAAATTCCAATAGAAAACATATTTACACCCCTCTGATCTCTATTCCAGTCTGGATAATAATTTTTTGACTTGGCTGCTCCTTTTTTCAAAGTACTTACCAGTCACACTAATTGGGACCTTTATTTAAATTGCTTCAGCAATTTACAACATACCACAGAGTAACCTCTTAATCTGCACTTTGTACCAAGATTTGTATCTACTGAAATTTAAGAACTGCATCCTAAATAATTTACAAACTCAAGGAAATAAGATAGTTCATATATTAAAAAGGGAGCAACTAAATAGAAAGAATTATTCTTAGAAAAAAAATATTGAGAGTTTTAATCAGAATTCCATATTTAGGCTATCACAGATTTACCATTTCCCATGCCAAATAAAGTGATAGGAGTGCTGTGAAAATTTAATGCTTGTTAGTGTTGGTGAATCACTGTGACCATAAATAAAAACTGCTATAAAACTTCAGAGCATTCTTTAGTGGGGCAGGCAAGGTTCACATAGAGTCTGTTCCTTTGCCTACTTCCAGACATGCAAGATCCATACATCAAGCTTTCAGTAGTACTTGTATCCACCTGATAAAATGTTTATCTGAATGCTTTATTCAAAATGATGGATATAATAATAATAAGGAGGAAAAAAAAAAGACTACTCTAGGTTTCCAATCAAAGCATTTGCCAGCTATTATTTAAATAACCAAAACCATTTATCTGTTTATTTCATGCTCTGCCCTTAAGTCATCCAGATAACTCCAAGAGAATACAATTTGTTCTCAAGAAAATTCCAGTTTTCAACCCTAGAATCAGGGTCCCAAATAACACCAAATGCTTGCCCACGTACCTCTGAGCAGTGAGCCATTGTGACAAAAGCAAGGAAAGCGGACAGTCAGGATAATTATCTGATGTGGTAGAACCGTGAGGTGCTGGCTTCCTATTCCTTTTTACTGAGAATGATTGATATTCCCCAGTGTTGATGTGCACTGATGTTTGAATACAACCGGTTAGCAATAAAACAATTGCTTTAAGTTACATTTAAAAACTTCTGTGTTTCTGTTACAGTGAATAATGGAGATAATTTTAAAAAATCAACAATCACATTTAATGAATATTTATTATTAGCCAGAAGTAGTGCTAAGATTTTTCTGTGAACTATCTCATGTAATCATTACAACCATTCTAGGCCATAGACATGTCCCATCCCTTTATGGACAAACAAAACCAAAGCAGAAGTAGAACAAGTCACAGAAGTTTTAAGGAAAAAGAAATTTTAGAATTATTTTTTAATTGCTGTAAGAGCTCTTATCATGAAGTCTATCCTCTTAATAAACTTTTAAATATACAATACCTACTGTTGACTATGCTGTACACTATGTTGACAATGTTGTACACTAGATGTCTACAGCTTATTCATCTTGCTTAACTGAAACATTATGCTTGATTATTACTAACCCCCCAAACTCACCCCTCCAACTCCTGGTAACCACCATTCCACTCTCTGATTCTATGAATTTGTCTATTTTAGATACTTTACGTAAGTGAAATCATCACTTTTAATCATTGCTCTCCACTGAAAAAGATCTGATTCCAAGTGGTTGGAAGAAATCACCGCTTAAGGCTGCAACTGTGTAATTGTATATACTCATTACAGGGGAAAAAATGGCTTTGAAATTAATTAAAAAATCACAGAGTTCTAAAACTCTTGATATAATTAGTGCTATGGGGCTTGGGATGTTAAACATTCAGAGACTATTGCATTTCCAAGAATTAAAACAGATTATTTATCTATTCCTAACTTAAGACTCATACCAATAACTAAAATACTTGGGCATATCTTTTTCCTGTAAGCATTAGGGCCACGTTAAAAAAATTGAACAATTAGGACTACAAAATTAATTCTAATTTTAGATCTTTATTCTATATCTTTATTTAGAAAATGTCATGGTTTTCCGTAAATATTCCGTTTATATAGAGATATAATTCAAACACCATAAAATTCACCCTTTTAAACTGCATAATTTAGCGATTTCTAATATAGTCACAAATTGTGTAACCATCACCATCACCTAATTACAGAACATTTTCATCATCCCAGTAAAAAAACCCATCGCATTAGCAGCCCCTGACAACCCAGTAAAAAAACCCATCGCATTAGCAGCCCCTGACAACCATGAATCGACTTCCTATTTCTATGAATTTACCTCTCCTGGACATTCCAAATAGAAGCATACAATACACCAGTTTCTTTCACCAGTTTTTGAAGTGAATCAGTATGTGTAGTTTTCCAGCAATGTATGGTTAATCATATGCCATTATATACTTATATAATTAAGTTTACTGGACTAAAAAAAGTAATATATGAAAAGTAATTTTTACAAAAGCAAATCGTTTTAGTCTGTTTTGTTGATGCTGAAGATGTTTGAGCATACAAACCATTACCATAAACATTAAGAAAATTTTATGCAACACTCAAGTGAAACTTCTATAATATGGCTGGTTGAGGTTGAAATAATGCAAAACCTCTGTGTTCCACAGGATTTACTCTCTAAACCATAAATCCCTTTCTAACATCCAAGCACTACCCCAGCCTTGCTGGCAAATTGGACCTGGTTCACATAAAGGTTCCTAAGTTCTGGCAAAATTTTTGACAAATGAATGAAATCAGAGACTAGGATCAGTTGTCACATTCTGCTGCAGATCCTTTATTGTAGGCATTACTTCACAGTATAACTGAAATGGGCAGTCTTTATGAAATGTTAAGAGGCTCATCACTCTTTCAAGAAGAAAGAGAAAAACTTTCTTTTAGATAATGTGTTTAGATAATGTGGCTGCTCTTGTTTTACAGGAAGTGATGAGTTCTTCTGTTCAGGGATAAGGACAAGTTGGCAACTATGAACAACACAAGTTATATTTTAGTTTCTAATTCAGCTCTTTCACTTAAAAAATGTTTTGAGAGGTGCCCAGATGAACAGTTGGAATACTTCATGATGCTTTCCTTGACTGTCACAAACTTATAAATAATTAGTAAAGGAAGCAATTATGCTTTATCTTGTATTTCTGGACCCTAGGATTTGACTTACATTTCATATTTCTGCTTCTCAATTTTACATATATATATTTCTTTGCAGGCTGGGCCTCTCCCATTGGATGGACCAACTTCAGTTCATATGTAACTTGACTCCCAGTCAACCTGAGTTCATTAGGTCCTCCTCTCAGACTCACTCTCTTGGCCTCTACCACTCAGTGTATGGTACCGTCATTTACGCAGCTTAGTAGAGAATTTGTCATGCGGGGTTTCTGCATTATAGTAGATGTATTTGAACCCATCTTTCTAATAAATAAGTGGCATTTTGTATAAGTGTTTTTAAAAAATAGTTTGGAAGTTTCAATGAAAGGCTCTTACAGTTTGCTTGTTCGTGTTTTTTTGTAATTAGTAATGAAACTTGAAAACATGATGTAATAAAAATAGCCTAAATACCTTAAACAGAGAGAGACTGAGGTTGTGGATAATAACTAAATTGTTAAATAATAACTATACTTTTGCTTCAAAGGATAATTGCTTGTCACTAAACTTTGCCTCTGAACTATAACCATAAAGTGTTGGAAAAAACCAAAAACTTATCCTTTACTTTGTGATAGTCACAAAGTCACAAAAGAACTCAGAGTTTAGTCATTAAATTAATATTTTTTCCAAAGTCTTCCAGGTACATACACCAGGAATGTGTCTCTCAGGTTAAGAGACTTATACTTGCTCAGGTGAATGAACTTACGTTTCTTTCTATAACTTAGATACTTTCCAAAACAAAAATAAAAGAGATTGAATCGGGGGTCAGGAAATTATAGCCTGTGGGATAAACAGCCTGCTACCTGTTTTTGTGTAGCTTGCAAGCTAGGAAGAGTTTTTTATATTTAAGAGATTGGAAGCAAAGTCAAAACAAGAGTTATAATGTAAAATCATATGAAGCTCAAACTTCAGTTCCATAAAAATGAAGTTTTGAGTTTTGTCAATTAAAAAAAGATGTGGAAATGTTCTCTCTTGTTCTAGAAGGACCCACACAAAATCTTCAGTGTTGCCTCTTGGTCTGCAGTGCCAAAGATATTTACTATCCGACCCTTGAGAGCAAAAGGTTTCTGATCAATGAACTTAGTGAGACTTGGAAATGACCAAGCTATTTATTTTTTGCCTTTTAAAGATCAAAAATCAATTTGATCCCAATGACTGACAGTGTGGAGATGTATGAAATGAATATATTGGTCGGTTGACTCACAAGATATAGACAAATTCTTTTTTTTTTTTTTCTATTTATTTATTTGACAGAGAGAGATCACAAGTAGGCAGAGAGGCAGGCAGAGAGAGAGGAAGGGCGGGGGGGGGTGGGGAAGCAGGCTCCCTGCTGAGCAGAGAGCCCGATGTGGGACTTGATCCCAGGACCCTGAGATCATGACCTGAGCCGAAGGCAGCGGCTTAACCCACTGAGCCACCCAGGCGCCCTAGACAAATTCTGATGCAAAACTTAGAAAGAGTGTATTTGAGATTTGAGAAAGTATAGTGAAATCTTGCTTTTGATCATTTAGCTTTCTTCCTTTACCACTGAACTTACAAGTTAACAGCTGCTCTTTCTCTCTTTGACTGTTTGAAGCAACTTAGTATGGCTTATGTTGTTATTCTCATGGTACAGCAAATGCAGAAAACTCAAAATAATTATATTCCCATGTAAACAGAATAAAATACAAGGTTTAGTATAAACATATTTTAAAGTGTTTAGCATTAAATAGTTTGGCCCTCTCTTAATGGGATACTTTCTTTCTTATATAAATTGTTCATTTAAAGTGTAAGAATCCTATTTTCTTCATTAATAGTTTTGTTTATTCTTTGTTCCATTTAATTTTTTTATCTACTACTTAGCTGGTCAAGATATTATTTATCTGGACTTACATGATAAAATAATAAAAAACCAATTGAAAGGAATGCCAAAATCAACATGAAATTAATTGGCTGTACTATGGTAAATTGATAACTTTCTATTACAATTTTGAAAAGAATGAATTTTTCTAGGATTTTATCTATTTGAATGCAGAACACTCTCTAATCTTGGTCAGGGCAAAAGTGTTCATTTACATATTTACATTTAGTTTACATATACAAAAAAGCTTGACTTATTTTAAGGTAGTATAAATCTCTGTCAGCGAGTAAGTGCAAATCTCCTTCCATTCTCCAACCCAAACAAGGAAATACAATTTACGTTTCATTAGATTAACAGCAGAAAGTAGCCTTTCCCCTTCATGTGATGTCACATTTTAACCCTGATGGTCACAACTTGAAACTGAACTCTATGCTCATTTTTGTTGAAAAATTTGTATTGTTTCAGAATAGGAGGTATATGTTGATTTTGTACCCTAATTGAAATAACTATTCAAGACACTGGAGCACCATTCTTTATAATTCAGTGTGATCGTGTATTCCATCACCCAGAAGCTCAATTTCTTTCTTCTACCATCTGTTCTTTCTATCTTTCCTCTCTGCCAAAAATCGATAGAACTCAATGAGCAAAATTGAGCTTTTCTGTAACCCAACCATATTGGGATTATTTTGTTCACAATACATTGACCTAGTTCTTACACTGGTCCAGTTTAATTAGGTAAGCCCTCTGTTTAAAAAAATGCACATTTACCAAACTGTAAACATTAAATGAGTGTTATAAAAGCAGCCAAAATGTTATTGTTTCAACAGTCAAGATTTTAAGATGGCAACACTTGGCAAACAGTAAGCCACACACTGTCTGTTTTCAGCTTGGAAATCTCTTTACGCAGCAAGAGCTTTTCATGAGAATCAATTGTACACATCCAAGGAGATTGGATAATTAAATTTTTAAATGCAAAGAAGTCTGAAAATATTATCAGAGATCTTATATATATATGTATGTCTCTAAAGGCAAGTCTATCACAATATTCACAAAACCCTAGAATAATTTTCAGTTGCTCTGTTCCATTTGAAAACTCTATATAAAGTTTTTTGCACACATATCAAATCTATCTCAGATGATTGTTGCAAATATAAATACAGCATATAGAAGAAAATGTAATGGCATTTTCTAGCAATCCCAAATCATCACAACATTTGCTGTTGTAAAGCCTTATTAGCATAAAAAACATTGTGGCGAAAACCCTATAAATTACATTTAAAAATTCATTGCAATGTTCAGCACCTGAAGAATTACAGTAGTAGTTGCATGGTAACTACCCTTTAATTTTGTGTATTCTTGTATTACAAAAAGTCACTTTCGTTTTTTTTAAATGAAATAATAGGCTTTTATAATTAGGAAGATGGGCAAAATGTAAAGAAATGCTTATATAAAAATGCTTTGTTATCACAAGAGATTGAGTCATTGTAACTTGGAGTACCAAGATGTGCTCGCCTTCCATAACTTATGTCAAGGCTGTGCTAACAAAGCTGTTTGCCCCTGATGTCTCATTCATCTTTGCAACTTGAAGACTGAAATTGCAACATGCTTGGTGACACTTACATTTGTCATTTTCTTTCTTTTCATTTTTCTTTTTAAAACATTTTTTACTTTTCTTGCTAGGGCTCTCTTAGTAGAAGTCACTTCATTTTTAGATAACAGAATCCTGGAAGAAAAACAGCTTTAGGTCTTAGTATCTGCTAAATATGAAGCCATTTAATAAGACAAGTGATATCTTCTCTACTGAAAAGCTTTAAAGAATCATACAAAGGAATTGTCATTGGTTATGGAAAGTTTTAACAAACAACATCTCATTTTTAAAATTGATTTCATCTTTATTGTGTGCATTAATAACAACGTTGCACTCTGTGATCACATTATTTAATGTTACTGCCCAAGAAAGTGTCATTATTTCTGGGATTGATTGACTGGAGGCTATTCATTGTGACCTAACAGCAAAAAGATGGTATTTTTGTTTTTTAGAGTGAAGAAGAAAATTCTGAAAAAAAATTTTTTTGAATCTTTTTGAATCTTTTTATGTGTCTTTATGATAACATCATAATAATTCTTATTTTAAAAGAAGTAAATTCATTAAAATTAATTTTAAAATCCTTCACAGCCATTTACATTTTGTTCAGTAATCAAGGTTTATAATAAAGAGCATTTATGTAGATACATAAATAATGATGATTATAATGCTCAAATTTTAACATGGTAAACCAGTGATATTACATATCCTGTTGGCCAACTTATTAATTTTATTAGTCATAAAATTAAGTTTAAGACGATTCATTGCTTTTATTCTTAAAGATTTGTGGCAGAGATAGGGCCCACAGCTTACATTTTTTGACCAGTTTATGATGCTCCATTGTGTTCAACAGATAATATAAGTAATGGAAAAACTGAATGCTCCTATTTTCTTCTCCATATTTGTGTATAATAGGAATGTTATTTACATTTTACAGTAATGTTATTTTCAGTGCTCGCTTCAGCACGTATACTAAAATAATGTTATTTTCATCACAATATTTAATGTATTGGAGAACAATGTAGAGTTCCCACCACTGAGTATACTTTCAAATCACCTGCTGAGACTGAGAAACAATGAAATAGGGACACCTAACTTCAGTGTAGCATCAATCATAGTAGATTCAACATTTTTAAAAAACTTGTCAGTGGTATCCATGCTCTAGTGACATATAGTTCAATACAGGCTTGAGCCCTCAAGAAAATAAAGTCTTATATTAACAGCCACGTAGCAAATAAGCTTAAATCATTATCTGATAAATTTAGATAATGAAGACAATTGTAAAATGTATAATAAAAGATTAACTCAAAGGGCAGAAAGACTCATATATGCTGTGAGCTAGTAGGTATTATGTTAGTATCCCAATTGGTTCTCATCAAATTCTAAAAATAAGATTCTATTCTACTAATCTTCTAATTTGTTTATGAAAGGGTATAAGTTGGCTTATTAAGTACATAATTTCCATAATTCAATAGCCATCACTCATTTCCCTCCAGGTGTAGAAAAATGTGATACTCCTTTTTGAAGCATACAGTAATTTCTTCTGCCAGATAATTTTGTAGAAAGTCTGTTCTTTCCTTTCAATACTTCCTTGTGTGTTTGTAATATTGTTGTTATCTTACTAATGAAAACAACCGGGGTGCCTGCGTGGCTCAGATGGTTGGGCGTCTGCCTTTGGCTCAAATCATGATCTCCAGGACTTGGGATCGAGCCCCATGTGGGGCTCCCAGTTCGAGGCAGAGTCTGCTCCTCCCTCTCGTCTTGCCTCTCCCCGTGCTGTGCTCTCTCTGTCTCTGTCTCTCTCTCTCTCAAATGAATGAATAAAATCTTTAGGGAAAGGGAAAGAAAGAGAGAGAGAGAAAGCAAGCAAGAAACCGACACCACAGAAGCGTTCCTGTCTCAAGCGTGAGAAATCAAAACAATGGAACAGAGATCTCGGCACATGTGGGCTGCAAACAGAAAAACTGAGTTTGTAAAAGTGCCATGCATGAAATTAGTAAAAAGAGACGGCTATACACATTGATTTAGTTTGAATTTTTACACAAGTCTTTTGAATAGAAGGAAAAACAATCCAGGAGACACATTATTTGGTCTTACAACCTCTTTGTTCATTTTTCATCCGCTTTTTCAGAAGCAGTGTTTTCTAATTAAAAATCAGCCTCGGGGCACCTGGGTGGCTCAGTGGGTTAAGCCTCTGCTTTCAGCTCAGGTCATGATCTCAGGGTCCTGGGATCAAGCCCTGCATCAGGCTCTCTGCTCAGCGGGGAACCTGTTTCCTCTCCTCTCTCTCTGCCTGCCTCTCTGCCTACTCTGCCTCTCTCTCACTGTCAAATAAATAAAATCTTAAAATCCCAGGGTTCTGGGATCGAGCCCTGCATCGGTCTCTGCTCAGCAGGCAGTGGGCTTCCCCCTCTCTCTGCCTGCCTCTCTGCCTACTTGTGTCTCTCTTTCTGTGAAATAAATAAAATCTTAAAAAAAAAATACAAAACATTGTATTCATTATGGGAATGTTTTTCAAAATTAAGCCATTTCAACAAATGATCTCAGTATTGATAGTTTTTTTGTTTGTTTGTTTCTTCCAATTGTATTTAGAAATGGATATTAGAGTAACTTTTCTTTTAATCTCTTGGAGTGATGTGAAGCTTGAACTAAGAAATGGAGACACTGGGAATTCTTAAACTGTATATCTAAATGACATAGAAAAATCTGAGCCAGATGACTGTCATTTCTCCCTGTCTAATTCTGTTAACACTGCTTTCAAGTTGTCTGTATCGTACTCTCCACCTCACAGTTTCTGCCTTTTCCTAACTTTAATTGTCTCGGGTTCTTCTTAAAACTTTCCCTCTGTGTCTGGTTTCTTGCCATATTCAATTCTCCATTTCACTAGTATTCAGAACCCCTAAGAGAGTAAATTTAATCTTTTCAGTTAGGATTCAATAATAAAATATTTCTACTGAAAAGAGTTATTGTACCAGATGATGCCAGAGACTTCTAGAGTCCTGACTTTGGCTAAGGCAGAGATCTCTGAACCATTAAATTGTGTTTGCGTAACATAAAACATGGTAGCAAACTACTGTTCCTTTTATTTAGAGGGATGCTGTGGGTGTGGTGGACAGTTTTAATGAGTTTCAATGACTCCCATCCATATTTAGCTGCCACCTGGACACCCCAAACGCATGTTCCATAGGTAGGTTGAGGAACATACATGTCCTTTCTGGAGCAAAATCCTGAGTATGTCTCCTCCCCTTCTAATTTTTTTTTCTGCAGTCAATAATTTCCCTTCATCTTCCAGATAAATTCTTTATTTCCTATCATGTCTTACAAGATGCATTATGCTTTTAAATCTGTCTTTTGATTATCACATCTTTCTGCTCTGTCAGAAAATCTAAATTGTTTTTGTAGTATTTATTTGGCAAATATTTATTGAATACTCACTATATGATAAACATTCTTCTAGGCACTTTATACAGTGATAAAATAGACAGAAAAAAAGTTCACAAAATACATTGTCCATTATTAACTCAACATTGTTGTTACTTATCTCATCCGTCTTATCTTACCACTTATCACCTTCCATACTTTATATAATCCAATATCACATGTACTCATGTTTACTACAAATATAGTCATAAATAAAAAGTCTAAACTGGAGTCTTGATACAAATCCGTACATTAAAATGAGGATTCTATGTCACCTCGGCCTAATGCCATAGGAATAAGGAATGTGTTAAAAATTAAGTGTTGTTTACTTAACTTATTGTTTCAAAACATAAAGGGCAGTGCTTCCTAATAGACAAGAACAAAAATTGTTAAGCCAAGTTGCCCATATTCTCTGCTTGAGCTATCTAGCACACACAGGATTTTAAATAAAATTTCTCACCAAAAATTATGAGTAATAATAGAACCTACCTCATAGGGTTATTTTTAGGACTAGCTATGCTAATATAAGAGTACATGGTTGAATATAAAAATAACGTAAGTTGAAGTGGTTGTAGTTAACAGGTATTGTTATCAACAAATACACAAGTGTGTCCTTTCCCAGGTATAGGTAGCAGCCCAAGCACAAAAGAGAAATGTTTACTCAGCCACAGAGTATTACATAAATACAATTCTGATCTTCATAAGTGTATAAGAAACTTCAGAGATAAAAATATCAGATTTATTCTAAGAATTTTGTTGTAAAAATCTTGCTATTTTAGTAAATTCAGAATAAATCATGGCAATGAATTTATCAGTGAATTAAGGTATATGCAGAATTACAAGAAATGGTTCCCAAATCATTCAAGTATCTTTTATGAGTGTTTACCTTTGGTTTTATAACTTAACATCTGTATTAAAATAGTACTATATGAAATTAATTGACATTTTCCCCATATAAATGTCATTCCCTCAAAAGCGTAAGTATGGGCCATTGGAAAAGATGATTCAATTAGAAAGTGATTGATAATTTACAAAGAAGATTTCTCCCAAACGTTGGCCAACATGAGTTCATAAAATTTAGACTGTAGAAAATATCTATTTATATTCCTAATTTCATTATTTCACTTATTTAAAATTATATCTAAGATAATATACTAATTGAGGAATCATGCTGTTCTGATCTCATTTTATGAAAATATTTTGTTCCAAGTATTTCTATGCATTTTTGATAGGAGAATGTTCAACATTATTTAAACTAAATTCGGTGTCACCACTGTTCATCATTTTAACTTTGCTGTTTCTGAAAATTAAAGGCAAAACCAAAAATACTCACTTACATAGAATAAGGACAGTTATATTTTGTGGCTTTGGCATATATTTGCTCTCACCACCTACTTACAGTTTGCTTCTTTAAGTGAGCTTTAAAAGGTATATTGGGGCGCCTGGGTGGCTCAGTCGTTAAGTGTCTGCCTTCAGCTCAGGTCATGATCCCAGGGTACTGGGATGGAGCTCCTCATTGGGCTCCCTGCTCAGCAGCAAACCTCTTCTCCCTCTCCTACTCCCCCTGCTTGTGTTCCTTCTCTCTTGCTGTGTCTCTCTCTGTCAAATAAATAAATAAAATCTTAAAAACAAAAAGCAAAAAAACAAAACCAAGACACTTCCTTTCTCCCCTCTTTAAAATAAATAAATAAATAAATAAATAAATAAATGGCATATATCTATATGTCATAAATACATATATATCATATGTAATAACATAGAAAAAACACACACATATATAAAACTTGAAATTTTAAGTTTATTCTTCTAAGTATAATTTATAGGCTAAAGATAATTTTGTACAAAGCATACAAATCCTAGAAAGTTTGGATTTGGGGATCAACAATTTAGAATTAAAATGCAGCTACAATTTGTGTGGTCTTTGACAAGTTATTTTATCGCTAATATTCATTCTTTGTTTGCCTAGAAAATAAATTTTAATGGTCCTTGCAGAGTATTTGGAACTTGAGTTTCTAAAGGACTTACCAGCAATTGTATTAATTAAACACTTGTATTTTTCCTGACTTTGGTATACAACTCCTAATGCAAGATCCCAGCCTCTATGTAGCTCTCTTCCCAAGTACTTATGTGAGTTCCCAGAGTCTCATTGCATTTTCAATAACAAATCTAATTCAGCTAATATGAACTCTCAAACAAACAATGCTGTTAGTTGTCTGTGCACCTCCATTTTCCCGGGGCCTTGTAGCACTAGGTGACACAGACACAGCTCTGCTAGCCACTGAGAAGTAAGACCTTTTCTGAAACTCCTCAGCAAAGCATCACCTCTAAGATCTCTCACTCTTGGGTTGTTTGTCAGTAAGTAGAAAGTAATAGTTCCCTCCCAGTTTTGCTATGGAAGGAGAGTAAAGCTTCTGTCTGCAATTTGAAAAGTGCTTTAAATAAAATACATCTCTAATTTTTCCTTAAACCTCTCTTTGAAAAATAACAACAGAAAACAAGCCAGTCAGGAAGCATATGGGCCAAAAGACAAATTGAATGACAACTTGTTATACTTAGAAACATTCCCCAATTTTTATCCCTGAAATTTGCTAGGAAATTTCTCCCTTGTTCCCTTCTTCTCAGGTACTGGAATAAATGAGAAGTCCCCAATTCCTGAAACCAAGCCAAGTCTGGATCTCATATTTGGCTCCAGCTGGGTATTCCGCTTTACTTCCTTGTCCGCACCAACATTTGTAAGATCCTACTAGCTTGTACATAACGGATTAACTCCGCTAGTTACTCACAGATAATAACAGCATCTAATTATTTCTCTAGTTTCTCTTTTACTAGAGAAAAATGAACTTAATAAATGACATTTCAGAGCAAACTTTATGCACACAGGTGCTTCTGTACCATAATATAGAAATATCATTAAAATATTATGTTTATAGTATTTAGTAGGAGTGACATGAAGCTGAATATTCTTGCTCTTTCAGTAACATGAAATACAAAATATAAACATTTTATTCCAAGTAAATCCAGTAAGACCTTATGTTAAATACTGTATACTTAAGCAAGCTAAACTCTCAGGATGGGAATTAGGGTCAGGATTAAAATTAGTACAGAGCCAAGCAGTTTTTGAATACATTGTTGCTATTTTTAATGATAAGCTTATATCAGTGTGCTGGCAAATGAAGTATTAATAGCATCAGATAATTTAAATATTGATTCTTCCAAGATATTTAAGAAATAGAATATACCCATATTCTCCTCCCTGGTTTGTCAACATTTTAAATATCTGTTGGCTTTTGATCTTAAGTGAAGTCAATATGCAAAAGTATTTTACTTATGAATGAACACGCTTGTCCTGCACTGCTCTGGACCAGTTCCAAAGTCAAACCATAGAGATCAAGGTATTTCTACGATCCATAAATCACAGTATTTCTACAATCTCCAATGCAGAAAAGAAAATATACAGTATAGAATGAAATCATTTCATACATCACTTCAAACACCTATTTCATGGACTTGCCAACTACTTTTATAGTTTAGCAAAGTAAAAACCTTCTAACGGTGGTTTTCCTAAGGTGGAGGAGCCGGAACTCTTGGGGTCCCAGGAGTGTGCTTGGGATGGTTTGCACTATAGGAGGTGTTTGTAGGGTAAAGACTGTGTGCTTACATTTTTAACTCTGAAATGATTTAAAAAAGACTTCAATAAAAAGCATTCTCTTCTACTCATGCCCAGGAACTAATTCTGATGAGTAATTCTGTCGGAGCAAGCAGAATGTGGCCTGTGGTAAGTTTAAATTCAGATAGGCTTGATACTTGCTAGCTCTGAGGGCTTACCCATGTTTCTTTACCTCTTTGAAGAGCAGTCTTCCTTTCTCTAAATTGAAATAACTCTACCTACCTCATAGAGTTCTTATAAGGATAATGGATATAAAAGGTGCAAAGGGTACTGCCATAGGTTAGAACTAAATAAATACTTTTTTTCTCCCTTAGTCCACAAAATAGTCTATAGTAAAAATATTTCAATACCAATATTTGGTGCAATTTCATTAGTGAGAATAACCATGGAATCACTATACTCCTCAAGACTGTCCTTTTATTGTTAGGTTATAGTACCTCAGGTTTTATCAAGACCTTATAGCTACCTTTTGTGGTTTAAAAAGCCATGAGTTATTTCAGAAATAAATATGGATCATAAATCAATCGTATTTTGAGGACCAGCTTATGATCTTTATGCCTTTATTCCTTCCAGTGTGAAAATTGATGCTTTCTACTGTGGGACTTTTGTTCTCTTGGTTTCAAGATTTCTTTTCTGGCTTTCTAAAAACAGCAAAATATCCAAAATATGAAATTCATTGTATTAAGTCCATCGGAACACAATTGTCCATACCCAACTTGTAATAAGTAATTACCTAAAGCTCGTGGTTAAAAGGGGTATTTTCAGTCCTCAAATTACTAGGACCATTAATGCTTAGATTGCATCAAGAGCTAAAAAAGCCTAGCCATATTTTTTGACAGTTTATTCTGAGGTTGAGTTATAGTATCACTAAGTAACACACTTTTCAAACTGCAAATTGCCTTAATGTTGAATGCTTTTCTCTAACTGGTGTGAAGAGGTGGTATTCTAATTTTATTTCCCCCACAATTACTATGTCAGCTCGCTTAGAGATACAGCAAGGATAGACTGATAGAGCTTTATGTAAGAGTTGTGCATCTAAAATGTTATACTATATAATGGGATTTATGTGTATTATTTCTTAAGGAAAAATATATTTATAAAGATGAGTGCTTCCAAAACAAAACAAAACAAAACACCCTATTTCTTTTAAATTACTGTAAAATGTAAAAGTTAGTGTGGAAGCAGTGAGTTTATTGTTTGTTAATTTGTTTTAATTTGCTGCTTCTGTAAGGTTTAACAATCTTGAATGGACTGGATACTTCTATGGGTATAGAAACAATCCTTCTGTATCACCATAACTGTATCAAACACTAAAATATCAATTAGAATTTTGTGAATATTGTATCTTTAAGACCTTGGTGAGCAATTTGAAGTGGCTGTTCACTATGCCTAGTGGCAGATTTTTCTAAAGATTTTTTGTAAACAGATGAAATTGGGCAAAAGGTACAGTCCTGTTCTTTGAAAAGAAAAAAAAAGGGGGGGGGAAGCAATGTATTTTGAGCCAATGAAAATGCAAAAAGTCATTGCTTACCAGATCTACCAAGTCAAATGAGGCTTGCTTATGAAATTATAAACTCTTACAGAGGTAAACTTTAAACTTTAAAAATCAGTCCATAAAATTTTCTATAATTTAGGACTGAATTGTTACCTATTATACAGATTTTATAATTACTTGACATCTACAAAAACTAACAGGTACAGCTTCCTTCTTTGCTGTCATCTTATAGAATTATTATATTCTGTAGAAAACATTGTGTTAAAATTATAGAAAAACAAATATAATTCAGGGCATCATAGCAATATGCAATGATCAATGAAAGTATAATCAGCAATGGGATTTTACTCAAACTTTTTTTTTTAAAGATTTTATTTATTTATTTGAAAAAGAGAGAGTGCACAAGTGGTGGGGTGTGGGGGGAGGGCTGAGGGAAAACAAAAAGCAGACTCCCCACAGAGCAGGGAACCTGCTGCAGAGGTTTAATCCCAGGACCCTGAGATTGTGACCTGAGCCAAAGGCAGATGCTTAACCAACTGAGCCACACAGGTGCCCCCTCAATAATTTTTTATTCACAATTTATTCAATCAATATTTTTTAAATACCTTCAGTGTGCTAGGCACTGTTATGCAGAGGAGATACAAGGAGGCACAGACATGTGGTTTTACCCAGCTGACATTTATAATCTAGTTTTGGGAAGAAATAGTTAAAAAAAGTTACAGCCAAAAGTAAATATATGGAGTTCAACCCTGTGATAAATGCTATGAAAAAATAGGATATCATGAGAAAATTTAACAGTGGGATCTATCTTAGATTGTGACATCAAGGAAGCCATCACTGAAGCAAATAACATTCAACTTCAAATATAAGGTTCATGGGGCACGTGGGCTGCTCAAGCGGTTATGCACCTGCCTTGAACTCTAGCCCAGTGTCAGGCTCCCTGCTCAGTGGGGAGCCTGCTTCTCCCTTGTGCTCTACTTCTTTTTTCCCCTGCTCAGGTTCTCTCTGTCTTAAATGAATAAATTAAAAAAAAAAAAAAAGAAGAAGAAGAAAGAAAGAAAGAAAGAAAGGAAGGAAGGAAGGAAGACAAGGTTCAAGTTAATCAAGTGGAGAGGAGAGGGATAGGATTGCAAGAGTCTGGACCAAAGTCATAGCATCTGCTAAAGACCCAAAACAGAAAAGAACTATAGATCTAAGTATGGTGAAGGTGAAAGGAATTAAAAAGATACTGACCATATCATGGTAGAGACTCAAGCAGAAGGAATGCATAATATGATAATATGATAAGAGGATCCCCCTGATTATTCTGTGTCCAATGCATTGAATGGTGTAGTTGAATTTATTTAGAATTATGTTGCATTAGTCCAGGAAAGAGGATAATGTCTCAAACTGGATTGTTCCTGGTGGCAATTGAAAGGTGTCTGTGGGCTTGGGATGTATTCTAAGGATAGAATTAACTGTGACTTACTAAATTTTGCACTTTTCTGTCGATTTTTCTGTAGTTAAAATCTCAACAGTGTCTTAGTCAGAACATTAAAATTGCTTGAACAAGCTATGTGCTCTGGTTCTTCAGAAAAGATGGCTAGTGCTACTTACACACACACATACACACACACACACACACATACCATTAAAGTAAGCAAACATGCAAAATTCACCTTTTGGCTCTTTCCTAGCAGATCTGCTCTGCAGAATCCCCTTAACCTTGTTTGTTAGTAGTCAATATGTGGTCATCAACAAACCTTGAACATGAATTCTCAGATTAACATTCAACAGGTTCTGAACTTAAGGCTTTTAAGATTCCTGCAGATGTTATTCATCTTTCAGTGACGCAGTATGGTATTTCAAGGATGTAGACATTTTTTCAGTAAGAAAAACAGTTAATAACTCATAGCTATACCTGCATTTTTACAGGTAAACAAACAAATTGTAAAGTACTGTTATAAGGATTTCAGAGAAGTAGAGATACCGGTGTGAAGGAAAAACAGATTTTAATACTCAAGGGAATGTTAATGATTAGCGTCCTTTCTAGACCATGCCATTTGGAAGAGTACATTTTTGCCTATGAAAATATTCCAGATAATGTTAAAATTGCATGAAGCATTCAATCACTTGGTCAGTATATACTAAGCTTGAAAATTGTAATGCTGATTGCTAATTTTCGTGTGGGAGGATGTAAAGAAAAAATACAGGATTCTATACATGTATTTTAAGTCAGGGCAGGCAAGCAGATTGAACATTTCAAGTCTGGTTATCCACCTTTAGGTGAAAAGGTTAGTTACAAGTAAGGATTAAGTCTTGATATTGTTATACAGAGTCCCTTTAACAAAAGAAATTGAGACGTTCTTGAAAAGATTAACATTTTATGGGTCAGGATGGAGGACTATGACTTCCATTCAAATAAATATATAAGGAAAAAATCCTATAGCTAGAACACACAGCTGGCGAAAAACATCATATTCCCACATACATTTCATGTCTTTTTGACATGTGTATCTTCACTGTATACAGACTTATATGCATACAAACTTTCCCACAGAAACATGCCACATACGTAGAATTGGAATGTGTATTTTACAAATAATCCCCTCACAGACAACTCAGGCAATAAATACAAAGCAAAGTAATATAGCTATCTTTCCTGTGGCTCACTCAATTATGAAACATTAATCTAAATAATTTTTTAATAGATTATTTTGTAAATACTCTCAAGTCATAGAATGACCCACAGAATGCTATCATAGCTCTAACAATAGCATTTTAAGGGTCACACTTTAAGAGGTTTGTGATTACCTGTCAGGAGGGAAAGTTTGGAAAATGTACTTTTCTGCTATAAGGCTCACAGATGGAGACTTTAAACTTGAACTGAATCCAATAACTGAGTAGTCATGATACTCTGGTCACCTCAGGAAATATAAACCCCATTATTTCTTTTTTTTCCCCTGACACCTCATGTAAATACTGGTAACCATTGATTCCAGAGGATGATATGAAACAAAAATGAAAAAAAAAAAAAAACCCACAATAAATTTACAAAATTCCAATTGGAAAGCGTTGTCTAGAAACCTTAAAAAGTTGGAATCACTATAATGTCCTCAGAAAGAAAAGACTTTAAATATATTTAGATGTTGCATCATTCTTTTTCTTTTTAAGTTAGCTTAAGAAATATTTAGAAGTAGGTATTTTACATGTGGTGTTACAGAGGCAAAGAAATTCATAGACTCTTGCCAGTAGCTCCATCATAAATCAGATGTGGACTTAATATGGTTTCTGAATCTTCCTTGGGTTGGAAGCTTTCTGAGCTTTCTGAATCTTCCTTAACCCTAGAGTTAAAATGGATGTATTTGAAAGTAATTATATTGTGTTGCTTCAATGTCAGAAAAACATTATTAATATAACTTTAACAAAATCTTGGATCTCATCAGCAAATAGAATACATACTTTAAACACTTTTCGTGGATAAAGTAGAGTAGAAATATATTTAAACCATTTTGACTTCAATCTTTTTCATCTTCCCCTATGTAATTAAAATACCCTAATGAACATACAGAAGAAGGAAGTGTTAAAGCTGAGAAGCCTGCATTTGGTAACTTATTAAGGGCATATTTGATACAAGTTGACA
Source organism: Lontra canadensis (assembly GCF_010015895.1). NCBI lineage: Eukaryota > Metazoa > Chordata > Mammalia > Carnivora > Mustelidae > Lontra > Lontra canadensis. The sequence goes on from NW_022631042.1 coordinate 2,306,677, forward strand.
CAATTTCTAATCTTCTACTCAAGAGAAATTCCCAAAGTGGAAAAGATGCCCTATTTGAGGTCGAGTGTTTTTTGTCAGGTTGTTTGGGAAGAACAAGGTACAGCTGGCCAAAACACATCAAACCTCTTAAAATATAGAAGCTGTGGACTAGGAAGGTATAGAGTTGGTGAAAGCTAAAATACATTCAAATAGTCTCAGAAACTTTGGAGTAATTTTAAAAAAATTTCTATGAAAATCTAATGGGACTTGAGCACATTTGAGTCTAATTAAAAGAGACACTATTTTATGTAGTCCTGGTTATGCTGATCCAGCCATAGGAAGAATCCTGCATAATGAAATCTTGCATGGGAAAGAGTGTTGATAGATAGAGGTCTTGAGTTGGAAGTATGAGGTCACTGGTTTATATCCTGAGGAGAAAACCTGGACATATTCCATGAAAAACAGCTGCTTTTGTAAAATGTAATGTCTTGCACACAAATGGAATTAAACCGGCTACTGTCATTTTAAGGATTCCACAAGTCTCAAAGAGAGGTGGACATTTGGACTCAATGCTGCTTGAGCATGAAAATATAATTTTCCTTGACATAAATCAATAACGGAAGAAAATACACTGCAGTCAGAGTACATACTTTATGACTTGAATTATTTACATTTATTGAGACTTGCTTTATGGCTTAGAATATGGACTATCTGTGTTTTGTATTTATTTGAAATGGCTGTATATTGTATTCTTGTTTATTAGAGGTATTCTACAAATGTCAACTAGGTCAAGAAGGTTGATAATCTGTATCCTTTATGCATCTTTACCCTATACATGTACATTTGGAAGGGTGGTCTATCAATTATTTGAAAAGGATTGTTGATATCTCTGAATATAAAAGTGGATTTGCCTGTTTCTCTGTATCGTTCTATCAGTTTTTACTTCATGTATTTTGAAGCCTTTTAATCAGGTGAATAAATATTTCCAACTGTCATGTCCGTTTAAAAAAAGAAATAAAAGTGCAGGGTTTGGTTTTGTTTAGTTTTCCTTCAGCCCTTGTAGAATTCCGGAGATCTCGCGAGATTTGGCTTCCTCAGGGACGTGCTGCGAGGTCGGCCTTGGTTTCTCTGTTCTGTGAGACTGTTCTGAGGCTGGTTCTATTTCACTTGTCTCACCCTGCCCGCCTTCTGTTTTATTTTATTTTATTTTTTTTTAAGTGGTGGTGCCTCCTACTATTTCAACGTATGTACAAGGATATATTATTTTATCATTTTAACAAGGAATAATTTTTTTTAAAAAAACCCAGAACACCGCCCATGCCGTGGTTTTAGCTCCTGAATGGTCGTTTCCTATGGCCGGGTGACCCGTCAGAGAGACCCCGGCTGTCTCCTGGTAGGTAATTCACCCTCCCGCCTGCACCCGTGGGGGAGGGGCGTGGGTGCTCGTGCTATTTCTCCCCGTCCCTGCGGCCCCGGGAGCTGGTCTGGTGGACTCAGGAGTCACCGGAGCAGGAAACCACTGCAGAGAGCTGAGGGAAATGGGCTGGTTGTTCTAAGGCCCCGCTGTAGATATGCCACCTTGGGGCATCCAGCAGGGGTTCAAAAAGTGGAATTTGGAAGTCCCTTTCTGAGCCGCCTTCCCTGGAGGTTTTGTACAAACCCTTCTTGTGCCAGGGACAACGCTGTGTTTAACGAGTATTTCAGGGTAGTCAGCCCAGTACCCCCGTAGGCATGACTAGGGAATATGGTGGTCCCAGAATTTGGTCCCGGTCTGAAAGGGTTGATGAGAAGAGCAGGCAGGGCGTTCAGTAGCGTCCTCAGTGTGAGTTCCAGGCCTGACTGGGCCACTGCGTGGCTTTGAGATCTGGATATTGTCCTCTTAGCACTGGGGCTTGGCTGTCAGACTGTGCGGCTCTCAAGGCTTCCTTCCCCCACCATGCTGGCGGGAACGCGCCTTACCCTTCAGAAAGGCCTGCGGGCTTGGCGGGCGCGCAGATTCTGAATGCCCTGGCCAGTTAGCCAAGTCCGCCGAGAGTGCCAATGACCGTGAGCGCGCTAAGAAGTAGTTGTCATCTCCCATCTCAGTGCTAGTCAAGCCCGCTTCTACTCACACAGCGAAGCATTGCGAGACAAGGACATCCGCTGATGGCCAGCATGCAGCCCTGTGGCCACAGCCTTGTCAAGTGCCGTGAAGACCCAGCCAACACCTCAACACCCAGGGTCCTCAACACCCAGGACCAGTTGCCCTCATTCACTGGGCCCGCTCTGGAAAGACTCCTCACTCTCACCAAAACAGATGGACACACTCTTAGGCCCAAGGCCTGTATATATCAGAGTAATGATGTATCTGTGTGTTTATATCTGATACATATTACAATATATACAATGGCTATACAATATATACTGTTTTACAAGAAAGACTTGGCCCAAAATGTACAGATACTAATATATTTTAAAACCAGAAAGAAAGACAAACAAGCAAACAAAAAAAAAAAAAAAAAAAAAGAGAGAGAGAGAGAGAGAGAGAACTCTTTTAAAACCTACAGAAAGCATAGAGTGACTTATGTTTTATTTTTCAGTTCTAGGGATATGATTGCAGTTGTAGGAAACTAGCCAATATTTTTATTCAGACAATGCCTATTAATCAGTTTTAGCTGAATTAGATACTAAATACTTGTTACACCAATTTTATAACCTTTCTTAGTTTCTTTTTACCTTATATAGTTTTTCTTTAGTTTGGAAATTTATATTAAAAATAAGTTAAGGGGCGCCTGGGTGGCTCAGTGAGTTAAGCCTCTGCCTTCTGCTCAGGTCATGAACTTGGGGTCCTGGGAAGGAACCCTGCATCCCGCTCCCTGATCAGTGGGGAGCCTGCTTCCCACCCCCCACCTGCTTCTCTGCCTACTTGTGATCTCTGTCTGTCAAATAAATAAATAAAATTTTTTAAAAAAATAAAAATAAGTTAAAATCATACTAAGGAATCTATCAAAAACATGCAGCATCATTATTACAACACTGTTACCTGCCAAAAATACAAAAAATTGAAGACAACAGGAGAGCACAAAGAAATTGGTCTGCTTTTTTTTTTTTTTAAGAATAATTAGCCTAGAAAATGTCTATCATTTAAAAACAATTCCCACCAAACTATTTTCTCCATTTAACAGTCCAGTATTTATTAGTAAGTCATATTTATAGTAATCAAAGTGTGCCATTAATATGATAGTGTCTCTCTAAATATTTCTTGAAAATAGGAGTGCTTTTGTATAAAACGACTCTATATCATACAAGGTTGAGAAACATTGAATTTAATAAAGTTTCCTTAGGCAAATTTCCTCACAGCAAGACTTCCAAAAGGCTTTAAGGTGTTAATTTGAAGTCTAGTGTAATGAGAAATGCAGTATTCTCTCAAACTCAACTTCTCATGGAAGTTTACTTTATTCCATGGAGCATCAAAGCAAATTAGCGTTTTATGGAACACACCAGTGTTCATTCATTCATTAATGTGTGTGTTTGCTTTCATTTGGCAAAGAAATAGCTTTAACAGTTCTTAGTATCTAGATAATGGCATATAAATGTCACAGAAAATATTTTCTAGTATTTGTTTGGGATATTCAAGATATACCCAAATTTCTGTTTACCAACGATAAGAAATACTGTAGAAGGTAGGGAGAAAATAAGAGGCTGTATAATTAAAATTAAATTTCACTAAAGTAAATTTTGAACCTCAAATAGTATATGTACATTAAAGGGGAAGTTCATGGTAGTATTAATTAATGAAACAAAAATACATTTAATAAAAGATTGGCCATAAAAATAGTGTAAGGTCAAATACAAGAATCCATTTAAGCATATGGATTAAAAAGTGCACCTTTTCTTTTATGCATTTATCCCTTTGGTAAGAAAATATGCTTTTTTATCCCTATTTTGTTGCCCTCACATGATTTTAAGGTATGAGTTCTAAGGTCAGTGATAACTTTGCTGCAATGTATTATTAAATCAATGTGTGTATTTTTTCTGAATGTTACAAATCAACTACTGATAGTTCAAAAGCTCTCTCTTTCTTTGATGTCTACAGAAATGATAACCAACTGTATGTATGTGGATGAGGTGCTTTCCTGATAGACCGTCTTTTAACTGCATGTCTGTTGATAATTGGTACTTTTGCAATAAGAGCATTTTCAACTACCTGAATCAAGACTTTCATTGCAATATCATTTACTGGTTCCTGACAGCTAATGAAGTGGCAAAGCAGGGCTGATAAACTCCAGAGCCTATCAAGAGGGTTGAGTGTAACATTTTTTAGATTCTGATTTACTAAATGAGGTGGAAGTCATTAAGTTCATCAAACAAACTCAGCTATGAACTTTTAAACTAATTTCTTGAGTTTTTAAAGGAGAAGTAATTTCTTCCCTTTGAGTGATTAGAAATGATAGAACAAATAGTTGTAATTAGGAAAGCTAGAATTTTTTTTTTATTTTGTAATTCTAGTTTCTACCACTTTTTGAGTCTTATCAGTAGTGGCATTTAGCCTAACAAGACACAAATGCCTGTTTTAGATAATTGCCTTTAAAGAAAGTATAAAATTAAAATAAATATTTAAAATCCTGGAAATCTTATTAAAGATGTACTGCCACTTTGGGACATAGCAAAACACAAAGTCTGAGTTTCCAAAGCAAGTTTCATGAGGTGGGAGTACGTAGGTTATTGTTTTCATAACAATTTATTAATTTGAAGAGAATTTTTAAAAATAAATACCTAGTTTTGAAGAAATGTTCCAATTTTAAAGATGAAAAATTATTTTCAATTGTTTAATCCAAAACTTAGCAATAACACTAATATAAATGATTGGTAGAGATAATCTCCTTTTAACTATTTACATGCCAAATAAAAAGTATCAGGAAAATGAAAGAATTTAGAAATTGGTGACCTTAGATAATGTTATATGATTCTTTCATACTCACACTGAACTGCAATGATTAGAACTTAATACCACTAACACTTTCTCTTCTGACTAAAGGCACGTTTTACCTCTTATTCTCTATTCAAACTAATGGGAGAGTGTCATTTTAAATGTGTATTAAGTCAGAGATTAAAAGGAGATCATATTTCATTCTAAGCAATGTTTATTATTTATCATTCATTCTAATACTTTCATTAGTGTTTTGGCTTGGGGTTTTTTGTTGTTGATGTAAGAGGGAAACAATAACATTTTTGATGAAGTATAGAAAGAAGTTTAAGAAGAAATTAACTTATGCTGCTTTCTTTGCACATTCTAAAAGAGGTAAATCTAGTTCTGAATTAGACTTTTGTTCTTGTGGAGATAAATGTCTGTGTCCTGCACTGGTCTAGAGAACATTTAGTGTCTGCTGTCCTGTTCAGCCCAGAGATGTGCTTGATTTTAATGGGCCCTGGGAAAGCAAGAATTTTCAACAAACATTCTGGATTCTTAGCTTCATCCTAGGCAATCACTGAGTTGTCCTTAGGGCTCTTAAACCAAACCTGGCTCACATTATCTTTAATTTCAATCCCAGAACATTTGTAAACATGATCTAATCCTAGAATACACTTATAGCAGAATATGCTTGGAAAACAAAAATTGAACAATTTCAACTTGTCTTATTTCCTATATAAGATAAAATTCTTAAATTATTTTTTTTTTACCAAGTAGATTTTAGAACTAATACCATGAGTTTTTTTTTGGCAAAAAAAAAAAAAAGTATTTGGACAGAACAGATTATAGGAAAACTAAAATCTCCCAAATTATCTATATAATATCCCATCTACTTCTTTGTTTTGTGTATGTCGAAAAATTATAAAATGTCAATGAATTCTTATGTGCGTACTTCATTAAACCATCTGAATTCCTCTGCTTAAAAAATTCTGAAATGTGTCCACTCCAAAATTAAACACATTATTAGGGGAAACATATTTATAGTGTGTCATCATAAATAGGATATTATTGTTACTAAGATTGGAATGGCCTCAGAACACATTGTATGGTTTTATCTAGAGATCTTTTGAGTTCATTGATTTTTCAACACCCTCTGCTCCCATCTCTGTTCCATCCCTCTACAGGGAAATCTGATTCAAATAAAATCCTTTTATGGGCAAGCCAGAAGCCTTCGTAATCAATCTATTCTAGTTAAAGGAGTGGGACATGCCTAGGTATGCTGTATGAATGCCTTCCCTGTTTACACACCGCGCCCCCATAAAGACAGTCAAATAAGCTTTCAGGTGAACAACTTCTACTTCTTTAACTGAAAAACTGAAATTTTCTGTGTTTAACACCCAAGCACCATGCAGTTTAGAGAATGAAGAGACTAGAGTGGGAAGGGGAGCAAGATAAATTATGGGTAATCTAACCCAGATGCAATTTTACATGCTCTAAACATGTCCCTTTTATCCACCTAATCAGAAATGCCATCTGTTCATTCATTTGATAAACTTATAGTAAATACCTTTTGTTAACTAAATCTATGGTTTCGGTAATTCCTACCATCATCCACACAACCCTGCTCCTCTGATTTGGTTACTTGATTGATCCTTGAGACTGTCCATATGATCTGGACTTCCTTTTGACCTTCTCTCTCTTCCAACTCTAAGAAATAGATTCTTATCTCGATCAAAAAGAGACATCTATGAACACTGAAATAAATACATTCTCCAGAATGTTCACACTTGAATGTATCAGTTTTTGTCCATGAATAAGGAAGGCTTCTTTCCTCCCATAAATATATCTTGGGGTGGAAATGACGGAAAAATACTGATGAAATACTCAGTGTCTTTCTTAAGTAAAAACTCATTTGCTCAGCATTAGAAAAATTCAAATAATTCATTCTTAAGCAGTTTAACCCAATTCTTAGAGTGGGTGTATATAACAGATAACAGGTAACAAGTGGTTCATAGCTTTTTAATTCTCCGTATGTGAATATTTTCCACTGTTTTCTTACTGGAAAAATGAAGTTAGCAATTTGTAAATGTCAGAAAACATTTGCTTCCTTATACTTATGTGTAATATGATAGTTATTTGAAAAAGACCCTGAAACATATGCTATGGTACCTGTAAATAATTGACCAGGACTGCCTGAAAGAAATTAGACGTTCAATTGTATTAGTTAGGTAAGCCTCTTTTTGTTCTCTTTAACTTTGCTAATGATAATACAATGCTTGTTTCTCATAGGCATTTAATGAACACTGACTGGTAATATAAAGCTGCCTGTAGAGAAACCTTATAAATAATTAAGACATAAAGACATCAAAAACGAAGTTTCAATCTCTATATTACTTGCCTATCACCCCATGCACTAAATTAAACCAGTGTGAATTATAAAAGAAGGATCTACACTTTAATTGGAAATTTTTAGTGACTAATCATCTTGCACAGAAATGAGTGATCAGTTGCAATGCATAGTTATATTAATCACTTTTATTTATATTAAAACATTTAGTTGCTTTATGTAATACATTTAAATTCATTTTTATTTTTCCAAGAAGTAAAGATTACAGATTATGTATGTATCATGCATTAGTTTTTTGTACACTGTTAGCAACTTTTATGTTTCGACTATGTATTTTACAAAAACTTACCAAGGATCAGGCAGCAAAAAATTAGGAGAAAAATTAGTTTTTCTAGAAATTTATTAAGAAAGAACGTTAAACTAAGAGCCAGGAGAATTTAATAGAAACCTGACCTCTGCAGCTGTTTATGCTTTTTGTAAATGGAAGTGATCAGACTTCATACTCTAAAGATTTTTTAGATATCAAATTCAATAATTAATTAAGTGTATGGTTAACCATTTCTTCTACAGATAACACATATGGCACTTTGCTAACTTTGTATCTAAGAGGACTAAAGATCATATCCATGCAAATGAGTGGCATGCAATTAAAACATTAGTGTATGTTGTGATCAGAGTGGATGGGACATCAGAAGAGGGAGTAATGCCTGCTAATTCTCAAGGTTTTCATTGGAGCATGAGAACAGGGAAAGTAAAATGGAAGCAAGGAGGGGGCAGACCAGGTTTAGAGAAGAGTAAATTTGCCATTTCTGATAGAATTCTAAGAACTTACAGAGACAGGCATAAAATAAGATAGCAGAGGAAAATTAGGGACTGTGCCTTTATCAGGGACCCTCGTCCAAGGTAACAGTGGTGAGTTCAAGCACCTTAAAAGTATTGCATTTTTGAAATATGCTCTGGTCACTTTGTATGGTCATGCCTTGAAGAATATATTGAAGTTGAGAGAAATTGAGATAGGGAACCAGTTAAACTATTGCAATTGCAGTAGTTTTTGTGTTTAATATTACTAGTTAAATAAAAGCCTGAAAACTTGATTCATGTGGTTGTTGTATGTAAAATGACCATAATTGTACTTAGCATAAAGAATTTTAAAAATCAGCCAGTTTATTATAATTTTATAGCCAGGTTGTAAATAATTTAGGGTTTAGATGGCATAATTTTATTATTCATTTGAATGGAGCATGTAACTAATTAGAAAAGCTAGAATATAATCTGAATGCATATGTAGTGCTACATTTGCTATTTTTATAGATGCTTCTTACTATTTACTTTACCTGAGTTTTTGTTGAGATGTTTGTTGTTATTTACTTTACCTGAGTTTTGTTTACCTTAGTTTTATTTACTTTACCTGAGTTTTGTTATTATTTGCTTTACCTGAGTTTTTTAAACAGTTAAGCTGTTTTAAATAATATTTATTGAGATACTTGTTTCTATGTGCCAGTAATAGATATATGCCAGGAAAATGTTTCAGAACTAGAAAAACAAAAATAAATAACAGCATATTTTAACTCTAGAAAGGGAGTTTAAGAGATGAAACAGCGATTAATCTACGTTTGTACATGGCACTGTGTTTTACAAAGGAAAGCATAGTACATTGTCCTTAAAAGGTTGGGAGAGGCTTGACCTAGATCCTCAAAGGTGAGTAGATTCCCCTATGCACCTAAGGATGAAAATTTGAGAGCACTGGGAGAATAGAAAGCCCCTAGGCTGTGGTAACTATAGATAGAATACCCTTGAGTTAATTGAAGATAATTCTTTGTGTGTAGGTGGTTAGAAGTATACCTTGAATACAGGTGTTAGTTGTGATGATGATGACGATGGTGGTGATGGTGGTGATGTCACCTTTGTACTTTAGCTGTACTTTCCTCTCTTTATGGACATTTTCCAATAATTCAATAGCCATATAGATTCCTAGAGTTTATTTCAGTAATAAAGTATTTGAGGATGAAAATTTTATGATTTGTTAACTATTTGGTTACTAACTCTGTACTACCTAAATATATGAAGGTATGTGCTAGATTTTAGCATTCTATCTGAAAATATTTCATGCTTTTGCTATATTGGGTATATTCTCTTAAAAATTTATGGTTTGATATTTCTCCCTCTCCATTTAAGATGAATATGTTTCTCTATTTTATTATTTTCTTTTCCTCTTTTTCCCGTGAGATTCAAAGGAAAGGGATAGAGTAAAAGTGCCTTTTTTCTCAACAGTAACAAAATCTTCTGTTAGTGCTAATATGGTTTGTTGGGGTAAACCTATAGAGGGAGTTCTGCTAGAAGATGATTATAATAATCAAAGGAATTATGATGAGTTGAATTATGACAATGACTGAGGATGTAAACAAAAGAAAATACACAATAAATTATTACAGGTTTATACAAAACTGAGGTAATAGAATGAATCTGTGGATGATGAAGAGGTTCTGGTCCATGATCATTTGGGTCAGTGATACCTGCGACCAGTTTTAAAACATACAGAAAGGTGATGATGTCAGTAATGGAAGGAAGAAAAGGGAGTGAATTCTGTCCAAGTCACAACTCTCAGATATCTGTGCACTATCTGAATAGAGGTTTCTGATAAGCCTTTGTGTGGCCTTCAGAGGGAAATCTGTCTTGGAAGATAGACATTTAAGACATGTAAAATACTACTAGTGACAAAAGAAACACTTGTAGAGAAGATTACCCATGGAGTTACTACTGTGCAAAATAGTTAAAGTACAGAGCATTTAAAATAATACAAAAGATTTAAGACATAGAATGGGGTAAGAGCAAAAGAACCTGGTGTCCTGGTGTCAGATGGGAGTGGATATCTTGACTTCATACCACACTAGTTCTGTGACCTAGGATATTCCCAATATCTATCTGAGTAACTTTGCTCGTGAGAAAAAATGGGAATGAAAACTATTACCTCACAGCATTGTTGTTGTGGGAGACGAATGAATATACCTAGAAACCATTCAGCAGCTCTTGATATGGAATGCTCTTCCACATCTCATTCAGCTGGTCAAGAGCTTACAAAGTCTTAGACATTTTTTTAAGGCCAGGTTTAATTGTCAAGCACTTTCTCCAAGGATTATCTACTTTTCCTGGATGCATTAATTTTTCCCTTCTGTTACATTTCTTAGCTCTTATTATTCTCATTTTTGTTCATTTGGTTTTTGCTTCTCTGAGGGCATTTGTTGCACTTCCATCAAGGTTTTATTAATCTTTATATTCCACATAGTTGTTTGCCCATGTGTAACACATATATAAGGACTGGATATATGTTGAATTAGATTAGATGATGAGGAAGTAACTCTCCACACATATTTTTCACATTATGAAAAGAATAAAAAACAGAAAAACAGATTAATATTGCAGGTAGGCCTGCTATTGATGTTTTACAAGCATATTGAGGAAAACTATATTTGAGGAAAAATATACTGTCCTTCCCTGACAGGGTGGTTCATTGTGTGGCATCTAGCAGCATAGAAGCTGGGCTTGAGCTGGTAATGGACCTTCACTTTTCTAAAGCACAAGTGTGGGCACTTCATCCCTTGATCTGGGAGTCTGCCCAAGTCAAGAAGCTGATTATTCACATTATCTACAAATAAGAAGCATCTGTCAGAGGAGAGTCCTGGCATAAATTCAATGTGTTGGGAGACATTAGAGATCAGACTATTAGCAAATAAAAAGAAAAGAGTTGGAAGAACTTTGAGAAATGTTCTAGGCAAAGGTGGTGGGATTGTGTTTATTTAGAGTGTTGTGTGGCCTCTGGCATGGTCTGAGAAAGTAGTAAGGTAAAAGTTACTCTCAGGTCAGGATGTTTAAATTTGGTACTTATTTTGAGTGTTTACTGATACTGAAATTAGAAGATAGATATTTCAGGGCCCCTGGGTGGCTCAGTGGGTTAAGCCTCTGCCTTCGGCTCAGGTCATGATTTCAGGGTCCTTGGAACGGGCCCCGCATTGGGCTGTCTGCTTGGCAAGGAGCCTGCCTCCCCCCCTCTTTCTGCCTGCTGCTCTGCCTACTTGTGATCTCTCTCTGTCAAGTAAATAAATCAAATCCTTAAAAAAAAAATAGATGAAGAAGAAGATAGATTTCTCTAAGTATATTTGAATAATACCTACCAAACTTTGTTAATTGAGAAAATATACTCAGCATCACTAAAGAAATAAAAGCATGTAGACATCCATGAATATTGACTCTATCTATGTAATAGCAAGATGCACTGGCTAGAAATGCTAGGAACAGAGTTCATCGTTGACAGTTTATCTTAGAGGAGTAGTTGCCAAATAGAAGTCTGTGGAAAGTTATTACCCTTCTCTGTGATAGATTTAAAATCAAGTCCTTGGACGGGCGCCTGGGTGGCTCAGTCAGTTGAGCATCCAACTCTTGATTTCTGCTCAGGTCATGATCTTGGGGTCCCTGGGATGGAGTGAGCCCTGCCTCTGGCTCCCTCGGCAAGGAGTCTGCTTCTCTCTCTCTTCCCTCTTCCTGGTTGCACTCTCTCTCTTAAATAAAAAAATAAATCTTTAAAAAAGTAAAATAGAAGAAATCTTGGAATAAAAATAAAGTAGTAAAAATAAGGTAAATTTTTCTACAATATAAATTAATTCATATCTAAGAACTATCTTTTGTGTGTGTTTTCTTCCTCCTCTTTTTATTACTTTAATAAAATGCCTCCTTTTTTGTATGAAATGATATGATAGTCAATATTACTTGTTTCTGTTATTTTTATAATGAAACAAAAAGTGACCAACTTTTATTTTAGCTCCTATTTTGCTTTGGAAATATTTTTGGTTTATGAAATTTAGGAAGCACTAAAATGTGGGATCCAAAACTTTGGACTTTAATGAACTTTCCAATATTTACAAATATCTGGATGTAATCATCATTTAGTCAAAATATTTGACTTCATATAGATCCAGCTTTAACTTCTTTAAATGGGATCTTTGACTCTTCTATGAAAGGACAAAGTTCAAGTCATGGAAAAAGGGTGTAAGTCTAAAGTCATGAATGAATACAGACAATTAATTTGAATCCAGAAACTGGTAGGGTCCTATTACCATTCACGCTATACAATTTAGCAGAAGGGTAAGAAAAAGGAGAAAGAGAGAGAGAGAGAATGAGAAATGGAAGTCAGAAATATGAAAAACAGTGTGACTATTGTTTGGATTTGAAGGTCAGGCAGTTCTTCATCCTACTATAAAAATGTCTAACTCTGGGCGGTCTTGCATTCTAGAAATTTATTGATTTTATTGCCTTTTGAGAATCTGACCCGGTTTTTGTAATATAATCATCTGTAGAAATCTATTTTTATCCTAAAGATAATCAGTCTGTAGGAACATTTCAGCCTTATTATGTAGAGATAAGTAGTCATGTATGATTTTGATACAAATTCTCCCATCTTTTTTCTTTTTATGTATTAAAATAAACATTTAGGAAGAGCATCAGTTCATAAAATAATTTTTCAAATTCTTGAATAATGTACTGATACTGCATTAAAACACTTTTTTTTTCTTCAACGGTGGCTAATTAGAGACTATGATAAATTCAGAAAAAAGATCTGAAAATTTATAAATAAATAGAATGAGAATTAGAATTGACTCATTAGGGAAGATCATGGTTCTTTTTCCCTAATTAGTTGGTGGGATACCTTCTTTTCTCAGTTGTAAAGAAATATAAAATCCCTGGTAGGGAGGTACCATGAGGGTCTCAAAAAGACTCTTTTCTCAGTTATAAAGAGATAAAATTCCTCGTAGGTAGAAATTGGATTTAAAAGGAATAATTAAGCAAAATCAAGTATATTTGAAAGTGATGGAAAACACAGCTGCTAACCCATACTCCAGGAAAATACTGCCTTTTTGTTTAATGAAATAATCTGGTAGTAACTTTTTTTTTAAGGTGTTGTTTGTTTCCATTGTGATGTCATACATAAACCACTGCAGACTTCTCTAAGTTGTCTGTATCGAGGAACCAGTGATTCTCACCGCACAATTTACAAAATTTAACCTGTAATTTATTTTTCAATTGGGTGAATATTTTCATTGTTTGGAATTACAATATAGATATGCATTACATTTATTATTTAAAATTTAGGTTACAGGGGCACCTGGGTGGCTCAGTGGGTTAAGCCTCTGCCTTCAGCTTAGGTCATGCTCTCAGGATCCTAGGATCAAGCCCCACATTGGGCTCTCTGCTCAGCAGGGAGTCTGCTTCCCCCTCTCTTTTTGCCTGCCTCTCTGCCTACTTGTGATCTCTCTGTGTAATAAATAAATAAAATCTTTAAAAAAATTAAAAATAATAAAATTTAGGTTACAGAAGTTGGCAAACAAAAAATATTTCACTGTTCTTAAAATGGCATTTATATTTAATATTAAGGTAAACCAAAGAACATATTGCTCTTCTTATTTATCCCTTCACCAGGCAAAATTGTAGTGTTAACAAGTTAGCATATTTGGTAGAAAAGTAATTTTTCAGTATGCTCCATCTGGACCTTAATTTCCTACTTCTAGTCAAGAATGTTGAACATATTAATGTTTTACCAATACTTATTCACACAGGTGATTGTGTGCTTAACTATGTAAACAATTGTTCTAGGTATTTTACATGAATTATCTAACTTCACCTTCATAATAACTCTTAGAAGATGTATTATTAAACCCCCTTTTCCAAAAACTGAGGCCCAGGTAGCATAAGGAGTTCATCCTACTTTGCATAGCTAGTAAGTACCGTGTTCTGACCTATACCTGGGTGACTCCATGTTCTGTAGATATAGTAGTTGTCTTCCTGTAACTACTTCCACTGGATGCTTAGAGTTCCCTTATGTAACTTCTATGTGTTTCCAATTAAAATCCACCTTTGTGTCTTTTAAGGAATCCTCCTGTTGCTTAATATTTATATAAATGTATTGGTTTAGACCCAGCTGACTTTTTTTTCAGTTTAACTCCCTATGTATTTGATTTCTCTTGTATTAGAGTAGAATTATTATAGATTTTAGAATTGGAAGGAGTGTTGAAGGGTATCTTCTCTATTTGATAATTAGTATCTTTTTTAACAGCTATTCAGTCAGTCAGTGAACATATCCAGTAACGTATCCACTGCTTCTCATAGTGGTCCTTTCTGTCCTCACACAGCTCAGGGTACATGAAATTTCAGTCTTATATTGATCTCTGTAGCATTGATTATTTGCAATTATTGGGACACTGGCAAGGAGCTGAGATTTAAATTCAGATATCATGTAGTGAATTCTGTTTTTTCTCTTTGAAGACTAATTAGCTCTCATTTATTTCAGATATAACTCGTGAATGAAATTCTCTCTCCATCTCTCCTTCCTTCCTTCCTCCTTTTTCCTTCCTTCCTTCCTTTCTTCCTTTTTTTTTTTTTGTGGGGTGTGGGGAAGGATAAGGCTAGTCCAATATTTTACTGTTTTTCATGAGTGAATTAGAAAATCATCTTTTAATAATTTGTTAATTCTTGTATTTTTATGTATTAGGTGGATGGATAGATAAATCAATAGATAGAAATGGACATTCAATTTAATATTTACTGACTGGTAACAAGGAAAAGAAATCATGTGAGTTGTGAAAAGTGAGCTATTAATTCTGTATTTCCTGATGTGGGGAATGTTAATTCTGGCAAATAAGTCATTTATATGAATGATTGACAGTGTGATAGAAGCAATCAGTAATTTAAGCAAACATTATAAAGAAATTATTTCTATGAGAATTTCTTGGAGCATGCATTTGAACTAGCTCTTAAGAATCGATACTTTTTGTTAAGGTGTTGTATCATTGTAGATGTCAGAAACAATGGAAGCAAAGGCTAAAAAGTGGCAAATGCAGAGCACGTTTTCCTATAGGATGCAAGACATGAGGGAGGAATATTGGGTTAGGGTCTAAATTCAAATGGTAGTGGCCTGGCTAAGTTAAGGAGTTTGAACTTTATCTTCCACTGTAATAGCATTTTTGATAATATGGAGAAGGCAGTAGGAGAAATCAATAAAGAAGGGAAATTTGTCAAAGGGTTAATGACCTGGGGTCAGGGCTGGGACAGAGGAAGGGTCTGCATTGCTGCTTCCTGTCCTTGGAAAACACATTCTACATTTTGTGGATGTTGATGAAAGGGTTCTACTATTTGTGCACTGGAAAAATCTGAATCATTGATTCAGGGCACAGTTTTGGAGAATCCTCAAATTTCTATCCCATGGAAGGGAGTTTGTGGTGGCATATATACATAATTTTTTTTGAAGCCAATATTTAAAGAAAACCTCTTTGGTGATTCTCAACAACTGCCTTTCTAAAGCAAAAGTGGACTTACAATTAACATTATTATTATTTTTTAAAAAATCTTTTTCTCACTTATGTATAGGTCTGAAAATTCAGCATTTGCCCCTTTATAGCTAAAACAAATAAAAGAATGATAATAAACTGAAAAATTTGAAGTCAGATAGTAAAATTCATATAACTTATGTTTTCATAAAAACCTAACTTGGTTTCTCTATATATGTCAGTAACAAAATATTACAAAAGACTTAGGTGGTAGAATTAATGATTTCATGGTCAAAAAGACATGTAAAAATTCGTCACTGATAGGAAGCCCTACGGGTGCCTAGGTGACTCAGTTAAGCATCTCTTCTGCTCAGGTCATGATTCCAGGGTCCTGGGATTGAGCCCCACATTGGGCTCCCTGCTTAGCAGGGAGTCTGGCTTCTCCCTCTCTCTCTACCTCTCACCCTGCTCATGCTCTCTGTATATATATCTCAAATGAATTTAAAAAAAAAAAAAAAGGCTCAAACAACTAGGAGTTTAAAATGTTTCCCACACACTACCTCTGCTCTTTTGGCCCCTATGCTTATCCTTCTAGATAGCGACTTGGAACAGATGAAACCCCTTAAAAAAGTCTTTGTAACATTAAAGACATTTTATATACAATGCTGAGCATTTCTTTCTATCATTGCACGCAGAGAGATTCCATTAGATTAGTTGCATGATGAGGTATTTCTGTCCCTTTCTTTTGAAGAGTGTGTGGTCTTGAGTATGAAATCAGCAAACTAATGGGTGTGATTTCCATTTCAATGAAGTGTTAAAAAAAAAAAAAAGGCTCCTGTATATTTCTTAGTACCATCAATAAGAACAACCACTTATTGGTAACTACAGCAGGCAGTAGTTAGATTGCCATGTACCAATAGCCCATGCTCATGTAGGACCTCACATTAACACCCAATGTCTTGCTTTGTTACCTTGCAGAAATGTTGGAATCCAACAATGTGATCACTTTCAATGGCTTGGCCAACAGCTCCAGTTATCATACCTTCCTTTTGGATGAGGAACGGAGTAGGCTGTATGTTGGAGCAAAGGATCACATATTTTCATTCAACCTGGTTAATATCAAGGATTTTCAAAAGGTATCTTTATTCTAATATATACACTGTAGTTCTTTTAAAACATCTCAACCTATTTAACAGTTAATTCTCTAGCTATTTAACAGTGTGACAACTGGAAAAATTGTTAAAATTATTATTTTATCTTTTCAGATGCAAGTAAAAGTAATGCACTGATTTGTTTATCACAAATCAATGGATGCAGTAAACCATAAAAATCATCAAGGAAGAAACTGTAGTATTTTCAATGACCATTATAACTTCAGCTTGTCCTTCCATATTTATATAATTTTTGCTGCATAAAACTAAATATCTGAATCATTATAGACATATATCATAATTAATGTCATGTGTGAAATGATGTATATATATATATGTATAAATTTATACATCTCTTGGGGAGGGGGGTGCCTGGGTTGCTCAGTGGGTTAACCTCTGCCTTTGGCTCAGGTCATGATCTCAGGATCCTGGGATCAAGCCCTGCATGGGGCTCTCTGCCACTGGGGAGCCTGGTTCCCCCTCTCTGCCTGCCTCTCTGTCTGCTTGTGATCTCTCTCTTTCTGTCAAATAAAATAAAATAAAAATATTTAAGAAAAAATTATTTAAACATTTCTCT
Organism: Lontra canadensis; assembly: GCF_010015895.1. NCBI lineage: Eukaryota > Metazoa > Chordata > Mammalia > Carnivora > Mustelidae > Lontra > Lontra canadensis. The sequence goes on from NW_022631042.1 coordinate 2,323,934, forward strand.
GTAGTACCAACAAATGCGGAGTTCACCAGTCATCATACACATGCCTAATCTGGTGTGTCACCTGTTTTTGTAAAATGTTTTTTGGAACAGAGACACTGTCAGTCATTTACATATTGTCTATGTTTGCTTTCATTCAACAATGGCAGAATTGAATAGTTCTGATAGAGATCATCTGGCTCACAGAGCCTAAAATATTTACTATCTGGCCTTTTACACACACAGTTTGCCAACCCCTCATCTAGAAGATCAGTTTTCCATGTGAAGTTTTTACAAATGTGGTCATTTAGACACTAGAAGTCTATTGGCTTTATCCTTATTCTTTATAGTGTTTCTGGCTTATTAATAACTTATATACAGTTCAGAAAATAAAAATGGATTGAAAAATTAGTGGAAATTATGCTACTGAGTCCATATGCTATGTTCAAAGTCAGTCATTTTTTCACAGTTAGTATTTCTAGTCATAATTCTCTGAGGGACAAAGATCTTTTATGCAGTAGCTCTTGTAAGAGTGCTAGTATAACATTTTTTTAAGAGTACATTCACGTCAGTTTTTATGTATGTTAGTTTTGCTTCTTAACATTTAGGGCTTTAGGGTGGTGTTCCTTAACTTCTGATAAACTTTAACAGATTGGACAATAAATTTTTAAAAGTAACTGAATTCTATAAAAAGCTTTTGTTCTGGTTGGAGAATATTGCTTTAAGGATCAAATGAAGATGAAATTCAAAACTGATTGTTATCTCTAATAGATTATACCACTAAACCTAAGGCTTTTACTTTCTTATTAAACACTAAAATTCTGACTGTGCATAAAGATTTAAGTCATTATATATATATCATATAAAATAGCAATGCCCCTTACTGATATACTTTGGGATTAATATATGGCATTTAAAAATCACCTTTGATATTCCTTTTTCTGATTTTTCAATCTACTTGATTTCTAAGTCTTCTCAGATCTTAGCAATATTGCTAAGGTTTTCTGTTACCTAAGAAAACTGGTTATCCATTTAATTTTCCTTAAATGACAAAAGTATTTACCTTGGAGTCCTTTGTAAACATCATAAAATAAGCAGGTTTTGTTGTTTAGTGAAAAGAAGTCATCCTTTTTATGTAATGAATGAAAATTCTAAGAAGATTAAGAAAAATTTTATATCTTAATAATTATATCAGTTCAGATTTCAGTGTTTATAACACTTTTATCATTTTATAAAATTCATATATGTGAATAAAAATAAATGTGCATGTATCTATAGATAATATGTGAGTACTTTATACCTTGGAATATATATTTAATCTTTACCATTCTTCTCTAAATAATAAAATAATAAAGATTTTTAATTTAAATAGTATGTTCTAGAATTGAAAAGACCTAATTTTCATAGGAGACAACCTACTGTTTTATAGATGAGGAAAATCCCAGAGCCATTTGTATGTCTGAGATATAACCACAGTATCTTCTACCAACTAGACTTGTAATAAATATATACTGAAGTAGTGAATTAATTAAAATTAGGTGACTTGCCCAATGTCATAGTATTGTTATAGCTCCTGCTCTTAAGGTTAAAATCATTATTCTAATGGGAGACGTATTTCTAATTATAAAGCATCTCATTCCAAACATATTATTTAATTATATCACACTGTCTGTAGGGCAAATGCAGTTTACTTAAGAATTCACATATATTTGTCTATTAATATTCTTCTTAACCTATGTATAATGTTATTCAACATTTTCTGAAGCTTCTCCTCTTGTGATAAACTTTATAGGGGTCACTTTAGGATATCATAAATAATTCTTGAGGGACTTGTAATATTAAAGATAAGATAATGAACATGTAAGTGCATAGTAGACCAATCCTTGTTAGAGACAACATATTCTCAGATTGGGAAGGACCATGAAAAGATTCTAGGCCTTGATAAAAGGGTGCTATTTCTTTAAGGCATAAATGCTTCCTTACTAAATAATGACTAAGAGGGGCTGCCATGAATAGAAGCATAGAGGCATGAGGAAAGGAAAGTGTAATATAGATCATGAAGCCCTTTCAATATGAGAATAAGAAAGTTTGTCATTGTTAGTTAACTGAGAAATTTTTGAGCAAAGAAGACAAAATATCAACAGGTTAACAAATGTAACTGAAAAGTTAGGAATTATTCTTTGTGGAAATTATTACTGTTAGAAATGACAAATACATATATTTTATATAAAATAAATATATATATTTATTCCACTGACTTACAGTTATTCTCATTAAATTGCTTTCCAAAGTAGAATTTTTTTTAATATATTTTTTAAAGATTTTATTTATTTATTTGACAGACAGAGATCACAAGTAGGCAGAGAGGCAGGCAGAGAGAGAGAAAGGGAAGCAGGCTCTCTGCACAGCAGAGAGCCCGATGTGGGGCTCGATCCCAGGACCCTGGGATCATAACCTGAGCCAAAGGCAGAGGCTTTAACCCACTAAGCCACCAGGCACCCCCAAAGTGGAATTTTATATGCTGAATTTGTTTTACTCATGCAGGATTTTTAAGCTTTATTTACTTATATATTTTTACTCTGGAACTCTAGAAAGTTGAGAGTTCATACTCCCTTAAGTATGAGAGAATTAATCATAAATGTTACCAAAATTATTTTCATTAACATTTGACATAAGAGAGAAATGATAAAATGAGGCCCATGCTTCTCAACACCAACAGTCAAGAGCTAAAAAACCATGAGAAAAGAACTTGACTGTTAATTAAAAATTACATGTTTTAATAATGTATAAGTTTTATGTAATGTAGCTGGCAAACTTAATATGAAAGTCCATAAATCTTAGCCCTATACTGTATTATTATTCTTGTGTCTTTAATAAAAGTTATATTTTAGCCTCTCATTGTAAACTTTAAGAATAGATCACTTGGGTTTTCCACAGCCAACGTAAAGATGGGGCTGTGGAACCTGTGGAATGAACTACCCAGCATTTGGCTGTAGGAATTCAGAAGTCAGGGTAATGTGAATTTTAAGGATATGCTTTTACCATTGTTACATTGTTTTTTATTATGTGATTACTATATAAGAACTTTGTGGAACAGGTCAAATGATATTTTTAATTTACATACAAAGATATACATGAAAGGAAAAGCACATGAAAAAGAAAAGAATACTTGAATTAAAAGCTTCAAATGATAAAAAGGAATGCATACTCAAAAATTTCTAGAGTTTTTAAAATTGTGACATGGACCTGAAATGCATTTGTTATGCCATAATAGGTTATTTCAGTATGTTCTACATTCTTGCTTATAAATTTGTTGTATTTTGTTTTTTGAGTTTCTAGATTGAATATCATAGCCCTTGTACAAGTTCATGACCATTTATAATGAATTATCAAGAGGTTCCCAAATAAATGATGATCAGTCATTTTGAGACTAAAAGCTATCTAGTAGACATAAATGATTGCCACAATGTTTGGATTTTTTTTACATACTTTTTTTTAAATTAACTCTTACCAGAAGAATACGATGAATTAATAAAAAAAAAATTAAATTGTTCTGTCCCAATACAGATAGTAATCATTTGAATTGACCTGGGGAACTGAAAAAAAATTTATATTAAAATTTAGAGGAGGGTATTTACATTAATATTATGAGGAAAATATACCCACAGTCCTCTAAACTACCAAAAAAGTCTTGTCTTAACTACCACTGTCACCGTAGTCATAGAATATAGGAACCTTTCAAATTTAGCAAAAATGTTATCAAAGGATGAATGTGAAATATTAGGGTTGAAAACACAAATGTTTTTCAGTTAGTGTAAGTTTTTCCCACAGTGGCGAAGCTTTTTGAGCTATTTGCTTCTTCATTTTCTTCTTTATCACCAGAAAGTATACAATGCTACTCTTACCCACTGTCCTGTCCAAAAAAAAATAAAAAGATTCCTTTCTAAGATGGGGTTTTCTAAACCCTCTTAGTGGCTCATTCTAGTGTGTCATGCTAAGATTTGAATTAGGGAATAGGATGCAGAGTACCCAGTGTTTAAATTTTATGATCAGGGGTGCCTGGGTGGCTCAGTGGGTTAAAGCCTCTGCCTTCCGCTCAGGTCATGATCTCAGGGTCCTGGAATCTGCTCAGCAGGGTATCTGCTTCCCCCTCTTTCTCTGCCTTCCCCTCTGCCTACTTGTGATCTCTTTCTCTCTGTTAAATTTCATGACCATTATTTCATGATAAAGACAGATTGATTTAGAAGAATGTAAGCCACATGTTATGTTTATTTCTGCTTCTCTTCCCTGGATTTTCACATCCTCCTAGTGTGCCTGATAGTTGTCTTCTCTACACTACTTAGCTCTGTTGACTACATAAATTCTGTGTTGCTCAACTTTCATATACAGCAAAGTCTGATGGGTAGACAGAGATGGAATGATTTAAGTTCATACCAATTAACTGATGCCACTGCAAAGTCTAAGCTGAAAAGTCCCTGTCGCATAATGTTTTGTGGAACTTTCTTTATCTAAGTTGCCCCAACTTGGTCTAACAGTCTGTAATGTTGGATCACTTAGAGAACTCAACGTGGCATAAAGTTGTGTTTTTCTCCGTCCTCAGATTGTGTGGCCAGTATCTTATACCAGAAGAGATGAATGCAAGTGGGCTGGCAAAGATATCCAGGTAAGTATCAGTCTACTAAATCATCTCAGTAATTGCATAAGTGATCTGTTACTCTATCATCACTTTTGTTCAGTATTATATTAAATAAACACCATACTTTACCTGTGTACTTAATCACTTTAGAAACAAAATAGTTAATTTCAGATATTGACATTATATTTAAAGAAAGTTGGTAAAAGTAATAACATGCCTAAATAAAGCAAAAATATGTTCCCTTTGAGGATTTATATATATGTAAAAGGTAATTGACAAAAGCAATTTTGCAGCATATGTACTCGTATTCAGTAAGTCACCTTCTTTGTACAAATTGGTTTTCATATGTTAATTCCTCTTGAATTCCTTTTGGATGATATGAAATTTTTTTACTTCTGAGTCACGATTAAATTACCACTCCTTTTTTTCCTATTCTTTTCTTTCTTTTCCTTTCCTTTCCTCTTCCTTCCTTCCTTCCTTTCATACACTCTGGTTTCTTAAATAAATATAGATTGAGTAATGACATAACAGGCATTGTCCTGGGTGCTATGGAAAAAAAAAGAGGAATGGTAAGCAGCTCTACAATGGTTTTACCATTGTAAAAAGATATAGGCCATTTTTCCTAAAGTAAACTTTCGTCAGTAAAATTAAGTGGGTCACTGTTTTGAGATCTAGCCAAGTATTAGCCAGCTATAGCACAGATCATAAAAAGCAGTTATAATCATTTAAATCAATAAAATAAAATGAATTACAGGATTGAAAACATAATTTGTGTTATGTTATGTCTTAGATATTTTTGGATTTCTAAAACAAGAAAAAATCTAAATGTTTTGTTTATATATTGGTATTTAGAAGAAATTTACCTTAGGTGGTTAAAAACATACATTAACTTGAATGTATATATATATATGTAGGTATGTAGATATTTTCAAGGGACACCTTGATTGATTGATAGCAGTTGCCCAAGATGATGTATATGTTTAGAATGATTTAGAGGTGGAATCTGAGTTCATGGAGAAAGAATGCCTCAATCTGGTAGCAGTGTTTGCTATAGGTAAAGGAAGGTAGTTAAAGGACCACAAAGTACAGATAACCCCCATCCTTGATTAACTATGTATTAGCAAACATGGGAAATTTCATCCTTGAAAATTTTATTTCAAATACAGTATTGATAAGTTACATTACACCTTCATAGCACAATAAACATTTTTCTAATTATGTGAAAGTGGACCCAGAAAAAGTATGTTCTATCAAATATTAAACCTTCCCAAATTGATGCATACATTAGGACTATTGGAAAGGGGTAAATAGAAAGAACAATGAAGTAGGAATCCAGAGAAGTTGGGGATTTTATGTTGATACTCCCAAGGACTTGTTAACTCTACTTATGAAGTACTTTAAGTTTTGGAATGCTTTATTATTTTACCCATTACATGAGACATTACATGAGACATTACATGTTTTACAATTGTGACAAACAAGATTAATAGTTTTTGTGAAAATTATTTAAAAAAAGAAAATACTTCACAAGTATAAGGCAAAACACATGACTGAATACACAAAGAATTATTAACGTCACAATGCCATGTTTACCTTTAACAGATTATGTTGAAAGATTTCAATGTGATAATAACTAAGGACAGATAGAAATTGATATTTTACTGGTGTGACTTTTAAAAACAGACTCTTTTGGGGCGCCTGGGTGGCTCAGTGGGTTAAGCCTCTGCCTTTGGCACAGGCCACGATCCCAGGGTCCTGGGATCGAGCCCCACGTTGGGCTCTCTGCTCAGCGGGGAGCTTGCTTCCATCTCTCTCTCTGCCTGCCTCTCTGCCTACCTGTCATCTCTGTCAAATAAATAAATATAAAAAAAAAAAACACAAACCAACAAACAGACTCTCTCTCTTTCTTTTTTAACAAGTGAAGACATGGAAACATATAATTATTGAGACTCTTTCCTGTGTTGAGTACTATGATAACTTAAATGCTATTTTGTTAATGTAATTTTAATAATAACTTTATGAGATGGGTATCACTACCCCCATTTTCTTGATCAGGAAATAGAATGATCTGGAATATTCATTCAAAATCTTTTCATTCAAAATTTTAGAACATTTTGAGTACATCCTAGAAGTTGAGATCAGAATTTCTGTGCCTCTGATGAAATTTTTGGTGTGATATGGCATATATGGATTTGAACTTGCCTATTAACACACAGAAACTAAACAGTGAAGATTCTACTTAATACCTGTTCTGATTTCATCAAGGGTGTTTGGCATGACAACCACCTCACAGCATTCCTGTAAGACTGAAACAATCACAACTGAAATTATTATATAGGTTGTAGTGCATGATACAAATACTAGCTATTAGTGTTATGGTATATTTAATAGAGTTGCTTAGGCAATTTCTAATGAAAACATCATTAATGTAATTAATTTGGTCCTCTTTAAAGATCATGACCACTGAGGTGTTACACTATTCTGAATTTAATTCAGTTTGAAAATTAAAGATAATCTGATAATGATCTGACAAAAAATACCTGGATTTTTTAATAAGCTCTATAGCCAGGTACAGAGCATATGATTTAATGAGTGAATCAGCTCATTCATTTGCTAAGATAGCCGATAATCTTTTGTGTTTGTGGTTTCCAAAATTCACCTCAGTGCATTTACCTCATGTTTTATGGCTCCCCTCTGCCTATCCTCCTCTTCTCTTCTTCCCTTCCCTTCCCTCCCATTCTGGTATCAGTACTAAACAGAGCGATTCTGGTGTTAGCCCAGATGCAGTGAGTTCAGCAGCTGTAGCAAAGTGATGAGCTGCACAGTGCCCTATGGGTAACCCTAACTGTGACCTGGGAGGTTTCCTTCCTAAGAAGGGCAACTTTAGTTCACTATCTAGGCTTATTGAAAATGCTTATGGGATTCAAAATACTAAATTAAAAGGAACTAAGACATGAAGAGTTTGCTATCTGATACAAGGTATTAATGGCAGCTGACCATTTCATACTGCGTTGTGATAAACATGCTGACAACTTACAAATCATGTCACATACCTTATGGTAGAGACAGATAATTATGTGTGCATTGAAAGATATAAATTTATGAAGGTTTAATGATATGGCAATATTAGTCATATTAATCTTTTCAAAAGTGAACTAATTAATGTAACATGATAAAATGTTCTTTGGTTATTATTCTACATTCTTTTGAATTAAATTAATTCAATTGCTATATATTTTGTTTCCTCTTTGTTCGCACTTATTTAATGCAAGAAAAACACAATAGTTTTCATATATTTTTGTTCAAAAAATGTATCTTTCCTCTAGCTCCAAATACTAAATACCAAACACTAAAAAATACATTCAATTATTAAAATATATTTCCTATTATTTTTCTGTTAACCCATTTTATATTTTATTTGCACTCCAAATGCATTTTGTTAAAATTTGTTTTCTTTTCAGGGAGCCTCATTTATGTACTTCAATTTACATATTTATTTAAATAAAATACATGGCATTTATTCATTATTTTGGACCTTAATACACAGATGCATTTTTTGCATTTCTTTCTTAATATGTAATTTTAGAAAATAGCAGTTGGTTGATTTCCTGGAAGTATTTAGAAGTATTTAGAAGAAATTAAATTTTTACCAGTAATTTCTTAACCACTTAGAAATAAAGACTAAGCATAAGGAGTTTTTGAGAATTTTCATTCAATATGATTGATTTTTAAAGTGACACATAGATTGATAGAAATTCTGCACTCTATCTTGAGTAAATAATAGTCAGCTGTGACATGTGGACAGAAATTCCTTTCAAAGAGCCCCTGTGAATGCTGAAAACCACAAGAATGAGGCTTGAGTAGTTTTTGCAGCCATTAGGACTGCAAGATAGAATTGTAACCAAAATAAGAACTGACCTGAACATTTAGAGAAAAGTAAACTAGTGACCTCCTTGAGTGCACTCCATGGTTTCTAGAATCTGAGCTTACTGTTCCCTCTGGTTTTAGTGTTTTTTTAAGAAGTCCTCTAGAAGTAAAGTTCATAGATATTTTTAAAGATTTTATTCATTTATTAGAGAGAGAGAGCAAGTGAGTGAGAGAGCCGAAGCAGGGAGAGCAGCAGAGGGAGGGGGAGAAGCAACTCCCTTCTGAGCAGGGTGCCCAACACAGGGCTCGATCCCAGGGTCCTGGGATCATGACCTGAGCTGAAGGCAGAGACTTAAGCAACTGAGCTACCCAGGCGCCCTAATAAAGCTCCTTTAAACAAACCTTCCTGGAGGAAGTGCTGCCTTCTCGGAATTAGATTCAGATGCAAGAGTACAATAGGAAAAGTGAGGCAAAGACACTGACTGATTTTATATATCTTGAAAGTGGATCAGTCTCAAATCTGGTTAAGATGGCACAGCCACCTGGGAAGTCAGGATATGCCACTAGATTGAATTTACATAGTTCCTGTCCATCCATAGTTCCTTATCCTACACAGTTTACCGAATGTAGCATCATACAAAACATTGAGCCCCTTCCCATTTTCCCAGGCAGCTGGAAAGATACACAACATCATTTCTTATGGCTCAGTTTTGCATCAAATACATATGTTAAATCAGCAGCTGGAATTCAAGTAACTATTCCACAAAGATGGACTTTGTGGTAAAGAGGGAATCTGCAATCTGGGAGACATTTATATTCCCTTTCTTTCTTCATCTATGTGTAGTTGGAGGGAGAGAGAGAATATAAATGGATCTTAGGCTGCTAATAACGACATTTCTGACAACATCATTAATCTGTATTTATTTTTTCCCATTGTGGAAGTGCATATACCAGATATAAACTAATATGCTTTCTTGGTGTAGTAGGTTCTACACTTTTATATAGTTGTGGCATTTCTACATTAGGGGAGTTAAATGCTCATGAACTTTTCCATTGTTGTAACTTGAGAGTTATAATTTGAAAAAAATTATATGTAATATTATTGGACAGAGTCCCCGAATAAGGAGATAAATGCAATCCAGATATCTCTATTCTGACTGCTATTATTCACCTTTACTTTCACTTGTGATATTTTTTCTGGTCTTTAAAATCCACTTTGTTATTCATAATAACATTTCTATTGAGGGATTAACTTCCTTGACCCTGTTTTGTAAATGAAAACTGAATACATGCTAAGCTGGTAAAAGAATCTGCTTCAAATCAATAGCTCTCTGTATCTTCTTTGTTTATCCTACTAAACCATCTCTCTTTGCACTAAGTTTCAATAAAACCAAATGGCAACCGTATGACTGTTAGAAATATTTTGAACATCATTGGAAATAAAATTTCAACCATCTGAGATGAACACAAAAAAGCAGATTCTCATAACATTGCTATTGTTGGATACATTTCAAAGCGTATTGTCAGGCACCTGAATTTGGGGACATTTTTCCAATTCTTGAAGGATTTATTTTTATATTTTTGCCTTTAGTTGTTATTCATTTTTAATGCTATGATGTATATTATAACATGTCTATCAAATTTATCATGGCTCAAATTGCAGGGCCTTAGCAATGCTGTTTTTTGCCAAGTGAATGCAGTGGAGAATTTGAAGCCACACAGACATCTTAAGTTATATATAAGTTATTATAATCCAAAATGTACATTAACCCTTGAACTTCATTTACTTTTTCAAAGGTCAAAGTTGATATCAACTTTTTTTTATTTTTTTATTTTGTTTTAGGGACTTCAAGTCATATTAACATTTTTTTAAATGGTAACTGAATTCCCTCTTAATTCTACAAACATCTTAGATCTTCATTAAACCTCAAAACCTTAATATATAGTTGTTGGGAGATAATTTTTCATGGTTCTTTCACACAGTTCTGCACATCTGAGGGAATAGAGGCACTGACTACCTATTTTGCAGAAAATCCTAAAAGATACTTATACAGTGAAGAGACCTGGAAGGTGGTATCTCTCTCTTAAAAGGCTGGTTTGCAAAAAAAAAAAAAAAAAAAAAAAAAAGGCTTGTTTGCAGTCCTTGAGAAATATTCTTGCATGGTACAAAGGGCAGGTATGCTTACTGCCCAATACAATAAACTAACATCTCTCACAAAATGTAATGGCCAGTATGCTTCTGACTAGTATAAAATATTCATGTTCCCTTAACCCAGGGCTCCTTTGCTGTAATGCACCTCATTGCTTGTGTAGGTTGTCACCTGGCCCTTTTCATTCTGCCCACTGGGAATTGGAGCTTGGGGAAGTAGCATAAGAAACGCTGATTCTAAGACTATTGTTATTTTTGTGAGTAACAATGTCCTTTATCTCTGATTCAGGAACCATGTAACTTCTGCCAGCATCCATGAAACTATTTTAGTAACTTGTTATAAGTCAGACAAAATCATAGACCATTTACAGTTCTTGACAATATTGGTTATAATTTCTATGGGCGTTTTAAATGGTGAAAGACTATGGTCACTGTGTTCATTTTTAAATATGATTCCCATGATGAAATCTGATGACACTTCAGGTGTACAGATCACTGATTTTTCATGAAAGCCAGTAAAAATCTTATAAAAGCTACAGGAATGAGCATAGACTTTCATGCACATGCACATAATGTGTGTTTATTTCTGCTTGGGGGTCATTATCAGGTAAACTGAGCAAAATTATTATAGTTTAAATTCAGTGTTCAGAAGTAATAATAATGTGATGAGCATAGTAGAACATATAGAGTTGTCTATTCATGTTATACAACTGAAAATAATGTAGCATTGTGTGTCAACTACACTTCAATTAAAAAAAGAAAAATACCATATATATATATATGTATATTTTATATATAAATATATGTGGGAGTTTACTCTATATACCAGCTATTGTTCTAAATGCATTATTTTTATTAACTAATTTATGTAACTCGTATTTGGTTATAAGGTACATATTTTCTTTCAAAACAACTGAAGAACCAGTTTTGTATTTTAGGCATAAGATATATGGCAAATGAAGCTTTGTCATAAAAGTTTTTTTAGAAACTAGATTTTATTCATATTTTTGATTAATATTTTTTCTAATATGGCAAAATAAGAGTAATTATTGTATTTGAATTTCCATGGACCAGGTCTCATATACATAAATTTAGGGTTTTTTTTTAATCTTTTAGATTCAGGATTAAAATTTAAATGCATTTGCAAAGTAAGGCCAGCACTTAAAATAGAGACAATATATAAAAACTCACAGAAGGTTTGGGGATTTTAGATTGAGTTGTTGTTGTTGTTATTGTTGTTAACTGGAAATTTTAATTGTATCCTTCACCGGTTAGAATGAAATAGAAATATTTGACATTGGTTGACTGTTATGTAGATTTGATTACACATGTATATCACTCAGGTATCAGTGTACATACTTTCAGAGTAGAGTAAGCATTTTATACTTTGAAGGGTTTATTAGAATGATTTGGATAGTTCCTCTGGGATTTTGGCCATTGACTTCTAACTACATAGTTAGCAGGTGTTGCCGGTCAAACTGACATGTAGTTTCTTTCGTTTTTTCCCCCACTAAATATTTTATTTATTTATTTAACAGAGAGAGAGAGAGAGAGAGAGAGAGAGAAAGAGAGATAGATAGATCACAAGTAGGCAGAGAGGCAGGCAGAGAAGAGAGGGGGAAGCAGGCTCCCGACTGAGCAGAGAGCCCGACATGGGGCTCGATCCCAGGACCTTCATGACCTGAGCCGAAGGCAGAGGCCCAACCCACTGAGCCATCCAGGCACCCCTGAGATGTAGTTTCTAATAGTTCTCATTGGTATTCTGCTTCTTTATGCACTTGAACATCTTCAGGAATGGATTTCTACTCATTTCTGAGTGTATGTTGACCATCATGTCATAGATTTAACATCCCATAGATTTAATTCTGGGAATATTTTTCTTGGATGTGCTCTGTCTCAAGGCAAATAGGCTACGATCAACATTTGACTGTTTTTCTTTGATTTGGTCATGTAGCAATAAAAATCACTCATGTCTATAGTCCATCACAAAACTTCCTTAAGTTCTATTTCTATCATATAATTTTTATATATTTCTCTTTACCACATTTTTAAGAGTGGTAAAGAAAACAGGATGCAAAATTATAATATCTAGAATTTTGACACTATTTCAGGAGACTGAGAATCTTAAATTTTCTTTTTAGCTTTTATGTATTCAGAGTAGAACATTCTTGGAGATTGTCATAATTACATTCAAATTGAGTGCTACACATACTAAATATATCGTATTCTCTATACTGTATGCTATATAGATGTGTGTGTATATGTGTGTGTCCCTGTGTGTGAATCAAAATATTTTTTAGTTTTGTGTTTGGATATGTGCTGCCGAAGTGAGCACTAGTTTTGTGTTTGAAGTGATACCAAAATTAATATAACTTATTGGTTCTAGATCTTAATATGCCCTTAAAAGAGAGGAACCATTCACATTTAGAAACAAATACAATGATCAGCTAATAACTTGTGTTTTCTTTTTAAATGGATCAAACCCATATTCCCTTTATATCACATATAGTGAGCTGTTTTATAGTAGTAAGGTATCTCCTTTTGTACGTTAGGGTTTGATCAGAGACCAGAACTTGTATGAGTGATGTTAAAAAGGATTTTATTACAGGGATTTGACCTTATACAGTTGTGGAAGATGGTGAAGAATTCTATGGATTTCTGTAATCTATTGCCACTGAGTCAAGTAATGGTCCTGAAGTTGTTGTAAGTCACCAGGACTGGCATTAAGGAAGAAAAGCTCCCATGAAGTTGGAAGAGCAAGGACAGACTGAACCCCGTAAGGATAAACTGGGATCCACAAGGACAAACTAGAATCAGCGTCTCTTTCACTACCTCCAACTTTGTTGAGTTGGCTGACCTATAGAAGAATTTGGTGTTTTCTGCTACGGAGCTACACGAGTTCCAGGACCAGGTCTTAGAGAAGCTAACAAATAAGATCGGTAGAAGGTGAAGGAGCTGCAGGCCTAGATGCTACCCCATGCTAGCAAGGTGGTTGGTCAGCAGATCAGAACAACTTTGAGAACTTTATGGTTGCAATTCAACTTCTGTCTTCCACATCTCATGCAGATTTCTTTTATGGTCAATCTTAACTAGTTTATGGGAAAGAGAATTCTAGGAAATGTAGTTCCAGCTTATCTAAGTTGACACAGTACATTTCTGTTAACAACTATTAAACAGTTGCTGTATTTGCCTTTTGACTGACAGTGATTTATGCCATGTACCACTTTAATGAAAGAGTAACTATAATTTATAGTCCTCCACGCTTGGAAGACTGGAATTTCATGAAAATTCTAATGAACAAAATATAATTTCCCTTTGAAACAAAAATGGGTACAGATTAATATTCAGTACCAATTCTATTAAATCCACCTCTCCTTACATCAAGTATGGGCAACTCTGTTATCTGTCCTTAAAAGGAAGAAACAATTCATATAGAGTTCTCACCCAAGTCATCCCACAGTACAATGAATGGTGTGAGAGCTAAGCAGATGTGGAAATATTCAAATCAAATAAACATGATTTCTTATTTTAAGAATAAGATAATAGCTAATGATTGATTAAAAAGTACTAAGGCATTATGCTCTATCATTAATCCCAGTTTAGTTGAGGAGACTGAGACTCATAGGTCCTAAATAACTTTCTGGTAGGCACACAGCAAATGAAAAATGTTGCCTGAATAATTTTAACCCAGGTCTGACTAAACTTTTAAAGCATCAGATTAATACCTCCATGTTATTTTTATTTTGTTATTATTATTTCATTACTTTTGCTCTATATGTTTTTTTAAGTTTATTTATTTAAGTGATGTCTACACCCAACATGGGGCTCAAGCTCATGATCCTGAGAACAATAATTTGTATACTCTTCCGACTGAGGCGACCAGGTGCCCATATATGTTTTTCTTAAATTCTCTGAGAATATCTTTTCAAATATAAATACCTATCTTTAGAAAAACTAACATTTTTATAAAATATTAATAAGTATAAACAGATTTAAAAATTTTAAAGTTCTAAATTGTCATTATATTCAGAAATTATTTACAAAATTAATAGATGTAATACCTATGCACACATATATCTATCTGTGTGTATATATATTATAATATAGATTATATATTATATGTGAATTATTCTAAATGGCCAAGAAGTCTCCATTTATTAGAAGATATGTTAAGAGAACATTTTATATTATTAACTATATAACAGCATTTAGTACTTTGGACATTAAGTATTACAACCAAAAAATTTTTCACTTTTCATATTAGACAAGGCAGAGGGTAGAAGAGAGGTATATGTGAATGAAATCAAGTATTCCTCTAAAATCTGGATTTCATTTTTATTTCTCCCTCCTCACAGTTGTATCTCATGTGATTAAAGATGAAGTTCATCTCCTTGAGTATTAAATTCTATTATAATAAACCATATATGTTAGAATTAAATATGCCAACTACTTCTATCCACAATAAATCTCTTTAGATTGTAACTCTACCTACTTTGTGTAAATCATGGACTTAGTTGCTTAAAGGCATAAGCTTTAAGTACTCAACACATTGCATAAAATTGGAAACCACATACTGTCATTTTCATTGTATTCAGAATAGGGATTTTTGACTACTTAAATAGTTCTCCTGGCATGGCAGGAAAATATTTAGGTTGATTTCACATAATACTTTACAGTTGTATGCATTCATTTGAATAAAGATGAAGAAAGGTTATGCTAGGTACATATTGTGGACCACTCAAAACCAAATAACTCCAATGAATGGTGCAAATGTGATAATTAGATTGATAGCATAATATAAAAAAATTTAAGCTAAAATGTGGATATCATCAGTTTCGCTGGTCCATATGGAATCTTAAAGTGAAATTGCTTAAAACTCCTTTAAAGAGTGGGAGAAAATTGTCCTGGACAACTTTTGTAATACCTGTATGTTCTATATATAGTTCTAATGTGTTTAGTCTTTTGTTTTTTTTAAGATTTTATTTATTTATTTCACAGAGAGAGAGAGATCACGAGTAGGCAGAGAGGCAAGTAGAGAGAGAGGGGGAAGCAGGCTCCTCACTGAGCACAGAGCCCAGTGAGGGGCATGATCCCAGGACCCTGAGATCATGACTTGAGCCAAAGGCAAAAGCTTAACCCACTGAGCCACCCAGGCACCTTGTGTTTAGTCTTTTTGATGGAGTTGGTAGGTTTCAAGTAATTTGAAAAGAAAATGTTTATAGAATCTTAATCAGGATTTCTAGAACCTCAAACAAATAGTCAATCCTGAGGTGAAAGATCAGTCAAATGGGGCATCTAATTGAAATGAGCATTGAAATAAAATGATTTGGTAGCCCTGTGTAGGAGTCTTCATTTAGTCTATCACATCATTCAAGCCACTTTAAAGTTTATTTTTCACTTACCATAAGTTTTATTTTTTTATTTTGTTTTTAAGATTTATTTATTTATTTATTTATTTATTTGACAGACAGAGATCACAAGTGGGCAGAGAGGCAGGCAGAGAGAGAGGGGAAAGCAGGCTCCCCGCCAAGCAGAGAGCCCGATGTGTGGCTCAATCCCAGGACCCTGGGATCATGACCTGATCCAAAGGCAGAGGCTTTACCCCACTGAGGCACCCAGGCACCCTGTCAGTTACCGTAAGTTTTAAAGATGTTATAGCTTGATTAATATGAATAACCTCACAAACTTAAATAGCAGTGAAATAACGCCAATTTTGTTGTCCTAGTGAATCATTATTTAAAATTCTCTGGGAGTGCCTGGGTGACTTAGTCATTTAAGCTTCGGATTTTTGATTTTGGCTCAGGTCATGGTCTCAGAGGCGTGAGATGGAGCCCTGTGACAGGCTCTGCGCTTAGTATGGATCCTGCTTAAGATTCTCTCTCGCCCCTCTGCACCTCCCACCCCTGCTTGCACACACATTTTCTCTCTTTAAAAAAAAAAAAAAAAAACTTCCCCGAAATCAGAATGAAACAAAGCATTAAGGTAGGAAGGTCAGTTGGTTTTATTATTCTACCATTCTTAATAGTGAAGGTGAAAACAAAGGTGCATGGGTGGCTTAGTCAGTTGGGCATCAGACTCTTGATTTCAGATTGGGTCATGGTTTCAGCATTGTGAGATTGAGCCCCAAGTCCTGCTGGAGCTCAGCACAGACTCTACTTGAGCTCCTGTCCCTCCCCCCACTTGCATGTGCCCAGTCCCTCTCTCTCTCTCAAATAAATAAAACAAATCTTAAAAAAAAAAAAAAAAAATTGTGAATGTGCAAATGTCTCCCAAGAAGGCAGAACAGCCTACTCACTGTACCGTAAGGTGGATGAAATTCCAGGTCAATGTTAGATGAACTAAGGTTATAATTAGAACACAGTTAAATCTTAGTTTTTATTACATATGCCTCTTTGAAGAAGAGATATCTAACATCCTTTAATGAATACTGAGGTATTAGGAAGACATGATTACGGATGATCTGGTCACAGCTGTGGTAGCCCAGTGTTACATGAAAAAAAGACCAAACATTATGGCTAAGTAAGTATGGAGCAGCTTAAATAGAGGGATGAAGTAAGTGACAGGAACAATCTCATGGATTACTGCTTTGGCACGAAGAGTCTAGCATTCAGCCAGTTTGCCAAATAAACTGACCAGAGAAAAAGAAAGTCAACAGATTAACTTCAGGAATTAAGCTTATTAATGGATTTTCATGCAGAAATGTATCCACCCATCATGATAGGAAAAGGATTGCTTTGCTTTCCCAGATGGTAGATTATACATTAAAATATTTCTACATAAACTACTGAGGGGATAGAGACTTTTTTCTTTTAAATGAATGTTCGCTGACCTGAGGCAATGCTCTACTATACCCATTCATTTTGGGTGGATTTTTATTTGAACCAGAACAAGTTGTTTGATTTAATCATGAACTGAATATATTTGAATAGAAATTGTTCATCTTCACAGCCTTCTCTCCTCTTTTCTCTTATTTAGAGTAACATTTCACTACTCCATCCATAATTTAAGAACATGCAAGGAGGTAATTGGAATTGGAGGTAAATTATATTCTTTTGTAGAAAGTATAATAATCGGAAGTTAGTTAAAAACACCTCAGTTCTGTTTTAATTTTCATGCATGGAGCAGTTGTTTTGACAGATGGATGGACTTTATTTTTGTAACCGTCCGGGAAAAGTCTGCGTAACATAGTCTAATCAGTGCTACATATTTGCGATGTTTGTTTTTGAATCACAGTGCATTTGGCTCCTGTATCTTTTTTCTGGGGGTAGACATTTTCTTTCTAATTTATTTTTCCAGGTTGATATCTCTTTGGTGTAATTCCTCTATCAATTTGATCTGAAAGCACTAGAAACCTTTAAACCGTAAGGGCGAATGGTTTGTCACTAGGGATGATGAATCATTGTTCCTCAGGTGTGGCCTTGGGGTTTACTGGTTTATTACTGCCTGTGCTTTTACTTCTAGGCAAAGTTAACAATTTATAATGCTTTGGGCCTGGAATATATTTAAGTAAAATAAGAGGTCAGTATGGTTGCCTGACTCTCGGGAAGCCAACTTGTTGCTAAACTTGTCTGTGTATATCAACTTGAGTTCCAAAAAGGATCAAGGTTTGAAAAATGAATTCATTTTGAACTGATTACATTTTCTTTATTGCGTTGTAAATCCGCCGGTGCTAAGCAAAGCAGTGCAGTAGTTTAATGCCAAAAAGTACATTACATCCTAAGTTTTAAGAATCATCATGGTTCAAGAAAAGGTCAGAATCACTCTTCTGTCTCCCTAGAACAGAAATGTGTGAAGTGTGTTTCCTTTTTCTGCCACGCTTCCTTCTTTTTTAGAGGAATGTCCAGGCTGCTTCCAAATAAAATGAATGTCCTGTTTTGGAACATTACGAAA
The DNA here is from genome assembly GCF_010015895.1 of Lontra canadensis. Taxonomy (NCBI): domain Eukaryota; kingdom Metazoa; phylum Chordata; class Mammalia; order Carnivora; family Mustelidae; genus Lontra; species Lontra canadensis. The sequence goes on from NW_022631042.1 coordinate 2,342,452, forward strand.
AAAAAGAAAAAACAACCCTTGGCAGCAACAAGCTAGAGAATGAAGGCAAATGAATGACAGAATCGATACTCTTTTATGTAGATTTTCTGTTTTAAAGAACAATCCTTATTAACAATGCCTCTTTCAAGTTTTTGGTTCTTCTCTGTCCCGTACTTTTAATTCACTATTTCTTTGCAGGTGTTTTTTAACCAATTTTGAAAGTATTTTATTCAGTTTCTTTGTTTATTTCAAATGTCTTAGCCTACTGTACAACCCAGGAAATTTCTCCCCATTCTATTTGCATCAGCCCTCACTTCAAAAGAATATTGAGCTAGCTCCTGGGCATGGCAACAATACAACCTGCTCGCCAGCTAGGAGAGTTCATTGTGGAAATGAACGGGATCATTCCAGGCCAGTCGGGTGGGTCTACTCCCTTTGTAGCAGGGATAGACTCTGTTACCAGTATTCTCAGTAGAACCCTTCGCCAGGTTTCAAAGCAATGGTCTCCTGTTTTTTTTCCAGCAGCTCTGTAGAGGGATGGCTGTCATACCATAGTGATGCTTCTTTGACAGTAAATAGAAAACAAAATTGTGATATTCAGTGTAGTTCAATTCCATAGTTTTCAAGAACCCTGAGTTTTTAATTATTAATTATTGCTAATCAATTGCCCAATCTGTGAGAGATATGAACTCACAAATTCTATCATCTTTGGATTCATAACACTTGCAGAGATGACATGAGTCTTCATTTGTGTTCACAAGTATAGTGCTCATAAAATATTTCCTCTTTTTGTGGAAAAGTAGGATCTATTCTCAGATTTCTAGGATTTTCTTAGGTATTACTAATGGGATTAGAGAATTTGAATTTGTATTCAAAATTACATGCATATCTTTAAAGGCATGGCAGGCAAACCGAAACCCTGTTCTTTTCTAAAGTGAACAAGACATCCATCTGGTTCTGCCACTATTATTTATTAGAATATTTGTTTGCTTACCAATATATATGCAGCCAGTTTCTTGGTTTCAACATATGGTGCCGGAACTGGTTATTTATAATCATGACTGCTTTAATATTGAGTCCACAATTAGGGACGGCTGTCTTTATGTAAAAGTAGAGTATGTGGCCACCTACATGTTTCAAAAAAGGGGATGCCATAAAACATTTTCCTGAAAATGACTTCTTTGCAAATGACTGAATAGTCTTTAAAGTACAAATAAATCCTTTGGGTAAGACTAATGAATGCCTCATTTGTAAATGAGTTTATCAGATGTTTCCCTGTCCACAGCCTTTTTCCTCTGCCTAGTCATTCATGCCCTTGCCTCTTGGGAGGAGAGAAACTGTTAGAGAATGGGGAGTTTGTTGTTGAGAGTCTTGGAAATTAGGTTTTAAACTGTTTCGTCTCAGATGTAGCTTTAGATATAAGTAAAATCTATATACTCTTCAAGTTAGGGAATTTTTCTTCATAACAACTTGCAAAATTAATTGATTTCAGAGCTTAATTGTGTGTTACAATGTTTTACCAGACAAAAGATTCAGGATCAAAGTGGCAAAACAGTAGTAGAAATTAGATGTTTATTTTAGTTACTCTTCTAAACTACTCAGCCTGTGTTAAAGTAATGAGGAATCATAACTAGGAAGTTACAGAATTTACCTTAAATTGGTCTACTTCCCCTTTGGAACAGTGTATTTATGGACATCCCTAGGTTTCATCCCAGAAAAAATCAGGAATGATGGAAAGCAACTATTTAAATTTAAAGAACAATTACTTTGCTCAAGTTTGGTTGTCTCCTCATTTTATGGGGGCATAGAGATAAAACCAAAATTATCAGCTGCAAACCCAGAATATAAATGTCATGTGGAAATGTACTTACATTATTGTAACACCTCAGTTATAAACTCTTACTGACTATGAGAAAGCCCAAATGCATTCTGAGCTTTCACTAGAAGAGTCACATGTCACAGAGAGGGAATTGGAAGTGTGTTATACACTTAGGGCTGCTGGGATGAACTGAATATTCTATTAGTTTGTCAGCCTTGCTTGCAATATAGTCTGCTTTTCATCTTTATCTGCATTTCTAGTTATATATTTGGTTCTTATTTCCAAATGTTTATAGGCAAATACATAAAATTAGTGAGGACAGTCTATGGTCAATAACAATATAACTTTCTAAGAAGTTTTTATTATTTAGCATGTGAATATACATTTGACTATTTTCAAAATGGATATTATGTATTCCATGATGAACTCATACTTTCTACTCATATGTATTCAATTCTTAAGATGTGTTATATGGTTAAGAGACTGTAACATTTTATTTGAAGCTATTTTGACAGTTTGGGATTTTCTTTTCATTTTTTTCTTTTTATAATATTGGTATAGATTCATCTGATAAAATATTTTGCAAAAATTGAGTCTTCTCTGCTCTGGATTTTTTGGGCCATAGGATTATCAGTTTATATTTTGACTAGCTGATTTTCCCCCACATCTTTTACCAATAGGAACAAAAGTCTTAAATTCCTGTTCACAAAAACAATTTCTTTATTTTATTTTATTTATTTGGCAGAGATCACAAGTAGGCAGAGAGGCAGGTAGAAAGAAAGGGGGAAGCAGGCTCCCTGCTGAGCAGAGAACGGGATGCGGGGCTCCATCCTGAGCCAAAGGCAGAGGCTTAACGCACTGAGCCACCCAGGTGCCCCCACAAAAACAATTTCTTTAATAGGACCTACATATAGAATACATAGAAGGAATATAAATAGCTCTGTCCATTTTATTTTATTTTTTCCAAATGTTTATTTAAATTCTACCTAGTTAACCACCTATTTTATTTTTAAGTGATCTTTTATTCAGAAAATAAAATGTTAGGGATGTCTCAATGTCTATAAATAATAATAAGATAGGACTAGAATATACTCTTATAACTAACTGTTCTTTACCTGAGGGATTCATGGCTATTGGGCATGTGATCCATGTATGGGTTCAGGATGTCCATAAACCTCCTGAAAATATTCATTAATTATACCCACTCTACAAAAGATCTTTATACCTATAGACATTTTATACTGTAACATCTTCTCTATCTCATATGAATATATCCACATTGTCTTTAAGGCCAAAGTGACATTTTCGAGAGGAAAAGCTCTACAGAGCTTACCAACAAGCAGAACTGAAGTTCAAAGTCATCTACCCATCACTGCTGGTTATTAATGATGTTCAAAGTTCATGTTTAATAGAAGGTTGTTTCATCTTTTATTTTTATTTTGTTTTTCTAAAATTAAACTTACAGCTCATTTTTGCAAAGAAATTTCACTAGTGTATTCTTTAAATATCTTTAATTAACCATGTAATTTCCATGTAGTTACTGATTATCTGTACCTTTACTCCACTTTTGTATAAATAGATTGCAAAGAGTTTTAAGGAACAATTATGGAAGAGAATATTTTATTGGCCCTCCCAAAGAATAAGAATGTCTGTATTTTAGTTCACTTAATAATAATATAATATTATAATATTACATATAAATAATATAATAATATAATAACATAAACAAACAATAGAAAAATATGCCTTTTTTAAAAATGTTGTGAAAAGGACACAAAAGAAATCTGTTCAAGCATGCCTAGCACCCTTGAGGATCTTTGAGTCATGCTGACTGCTAGAACTCACTGGTTTTCCTTTTGTTTTACAGAAAGAATGTGCTAATTTCATCAAGGTGCTTAAGGCTTATAATCAGACTCACTTGTACGCCTGTGGAACGGGGGCTTTTCATCCAATTTGCACCTACGTTGAAATTGGACATCATCCTGAGGTAAAGCTGTTTAAAAAAAAAAAATGGTATTTGCCCATGACCTCTCCCTATTCAAATGCTTCATTACTAATTTCTTCAGCTCATTTAGCTTCTGGTTTGCTATTCAGTGGGATCTACTTCAAATTCAGATGCTGTTATTAATTTTAATCTGTGAATGTGAAAAGAATGAGACCATCACTCAGCAATAACTATTGAACTGGAGGAAGGAAGGAAAAAAGCATTTGCTTTCGCCCTGGATTACAGAGTCCAATCCATTTTGCATGTGCAGCAGATGTCAGCAGGCTGAATGTGTACTGTTTTCTCCCTCATTTGTATGTTGCCAGCTTTCCCCTCCGTTTCCATCCTCAGCCAGAAGTGTCTGCCACCCCAGTTGTTTTCTTCTGCCTAGGGATTAGGGAAGCATGCCATATATGTGCATGATGATCTGATCTCATGTTTGACCTAAATTATTCACATTTGTGTTTTTGCTTTATTTCTCTATTCTGAGCTATAATTTTAGCAGTATGGAAAAGAAAAAGAAATGTTTCTTTAATTTGTTGTACATAAAATATGTTTTAGCAAGGAAATTAAAGTTAGGTAAATTTAAGTAAAACTAGAGATATTAGGGAAATATTTAAAGGAAAACTTACAAGTACTGAAAGCAGTTCCATGAATCGGGCATACCAGTAGCCTTCAATTACAAGCTCTTTTAAAATTTTTGGCACAAAATGCCAAGAAGAACAAAAGCATTCATGTGAGAAAATCATTTGTGACAGAATTTTCTTTCAAATTGGAATTCGGAAATACTCAGCAAATAAAGGATTTGTTCCCCACATATTTCTGAAATCCTAAAGATAAGGTATAATTTATATGTTAGCCACTTTTTTATAGATTATCTCCCTAAATTTTCTTAAGGTATCCCAAAGTAATACAAAAATGTTCTTTCAACTGAAAGGCTTTGAAATCAAAACAGTTTGTGCTATAACTTCTTTGTTTAAGGAGACACCTTAGAGACATGTGGTTTCTAGACTAAACACAATTATTATTACCGTACTGATCATCCTGGAAATATTAAAACACTTCCCCAAGGTCACACCAGTGCCAGCAGTTGTTCCTCTTTGGCCTGTTCCCCCAGTGCATCCTTCTTCCTCTCCCATACAAGTATGTATAGTATACTTGCTGAAATACCCAAGAGTTTTAAGTAAAAATGAACTTTAAGGAAATAAAAGGCAGTTCTACTTAAATTACTTGTTTCATATTGATGAAATTAGAAATAATTTCCTGCACAAGGTCTAGAAGACTTTGTATGCTTAACTTTTTAGTGCCTTCTGGATAAATCTCTCCCTCTTTGCTTCTTTCTCAGCTATTCCTATGGTTAGGCACCCTCAAAATTAGGCCTGGGGTAATTACCCCATTATTCTGTATTCAGGAGATGCTCTAGACAACTTCTTCCACATCATATTGCACTTTTTCAGTCTGTCAGGGATCATGCTGTAGAGGGCAATGGAATCAGGAGAGTGGAGCTCCTAACACAGGTTAATAGAAAAGACACCCACTGTGGAGTCACGTCTGGCTTCTGACTTGTTCTACAACTTACTAGCTTTGGAGCACTGGAAAAATTCCTTAACTTTTCTGAGACGCTGTCTCATAATATATAAAACAAACTGAAAAGAACCCCTTTGATCTTTAGTGTCCATATATTGTAAATGAGAGGTTGACTCCAACTGCCTTCCGGCCCTCCTAGTAAGAGCATGACCCACTGACATTTTTTGTTAGAGAATCTCAAGAAGTTCTAATCCCATCATTGTTAAACAGTGTCCTTTGCCCCAGAGTGCAGGACTTTTGTCTGACCTCAGTTGGGACTAGGTGTTTGACACGGAACAAGCTACTTACTTTCTTTGTGTCTCTGTTTATATATGGCTGTTGTGAGAGTTTAACATTGTCTAATTGGTAGCAGGTACTGAAAAGATGTCAATTATCATTTTTAAAATATAAGTCTACATCTCAGACTATTGCTGTCTTTCATGTTAATAGTTGTCACCTTGTACCTCACTTTATCAGATCTTATAAATTACTGCACTGGGCCATTATTTTCACCAGGTGATTCTTGCAATTACCTTATTTCCCTTCATTTTAAAATTTGAAGCTTGGATGATCTTGATGGCCATTTAAATTAAAATACCATATATTGCTCTCATATTTTTATCATTTTCCCCCAAATATTGATTTTCTTTATCTTTTTGAAATTGCTATTTAGTAGAATTCACAGCATATTTCCTTTATAACTCATCAACTATTCATTGCTCCCTTATGGGTGGACAGAGGAAAGGAGAGATACAGGTTTGGGAGCCAGACCATTTACCCAGGAAATGGAGGCCATTTCTTCCATTGAAAGAAAGAAAGAAAGCTTCCCTTCTAATTTTTGAGGTAGGATTATTGGGATGCAAATATTTTCCTGAGATTCTGAGACTCAGAGCTTTTGAGAGAAGTCCTCCTTCAGAAGCTCAATGATCTTGATTTGCATGGCAGCTATATATTGGGTAATACTGTTCCAGACTCTTTAAGAGGTCAGAGGGTAGATGATTATGCAGTCATCTGGGGGAATTTGGGACAGTCTAGACAGTCAATCTAGGAAATTCTGGAAAAGATATTATCAAGATAGCTTGTCTAGACAACATAAAATTTAATTTTCAAGTGCTTAAGTTACCTTAAGAGAGAATCTGTTTTAAGTTGATCTGTGCTGGTATTTAAAATCCTGTCCTTGGATTTAGACAGTTATGCTCTTTGTGAAGTTGAAAAGAGACAAGGTGTGTGCTTCGTGCCCTTAGGAAAAGAATGACAGCAATGGAAAGACTAGAAAAGGAGGATATAACATGGTGAACAGGACTGATTTGTGTTATGAAGTTTGAAAGTTTTATGTACTTAAAAGGATGTGTCTTTACATTTAAAACCTGGACATATCTTTTTAGTTTATAAGTAGCACAAATACTTCACTGGCTCACTAGATACTTGCCTCACACTATATAAAATAATGAAATAGTATCTTTTTTAAACCTCTGCCCTGCCTTTACATATTACAAATAATTTTATCACACACAAATAAACCATTTTGCTTTTCACTTTTTTTTTTTTACATTTTTTACTTTAGCGACATTTTAATATTCAGTTTTCTCTTTGCAGTGTTCTTTCTTTCTTTCTTTCTTTCTTTCTTTCTTTCTTTTTAAAAGATTTTATTTATTTATTTGACAGAGATTACAAGTAGTCAAGAGAGGTAGGCAGGGAGAGAGAGGAGGAAGCAGGCTCTCTGCTCCGCAGAGAGCCTGATGTGGGGCTTGATCCCAGGACCCTGGGATCATGACCTGAGCTGAAAGCAGAGGCTTTAACCCACTGAGCCACCCAGGTGCCCCAACAGTGTTCTTTCTTTAAAATAACTCATTATCTTATGTTGAGTTCCCTAAATTGTTGAAACTCATTCTTAGAAAATGATACTATGGACTTATCATTTCAGATGACTGAAAGCCACAGAAGTAAAGACATCATTTTTGAAGCAAATCAAGATTCCCTTTATCAGTCAATAGCCACAGATCTTGTAGGAGGAAATTAACAATTCCTTTAAATAATGATAGTTTGCAAAAAAATAAAAAAAAATTTTTAAAAAGAGAAAACCCATGCTTAGTCTTCCAGTTATGGCAATAGACCTTAATTTAGCCTCCTAGCATTTTTAATAGCAATATTTATACTCCTGAATACTGTATTCTGAAATCTACTCTTCCCATATAGTGAATGTCTTCTGACCACACACAGTATGTCATTGATTACCATATTAAACACATTTTCTGTTTCCTGTGGTACAATTGGGAACTGGTAGACCTATTAATTAACTCCAGTTCTATAAGATGTGTGTCAATCAATTCTTGGTTATCTGCCAATGGTACTTGACACTGCAGATAACTGCTAGTGAGGTCACATACTTTATACACATGTGTGTTTATCATAAAAATGTACGCGGAGTTCATGGAAGGAATGATTCCAAGCAAGAGTACGGATGAGTTTTGACTTTAAGCTCTCAGCATCCATGCCATTCAAGTGAAAAGTGTAAGTCATCCTTACGAGACAGAATATTCCCAAATGGCTTATAGTATATGGCATTTCCCCTTCAAATTTACATCTGTTAATAAAAAAAAAATGTATGAATTTAGGAGGAGTATAGCTTTTCAAAAAGTCTCTGGATGTTTTCTCAAATTCCAAATGGGCCTTTTCTATATACTGGACAGGAAATCTAAAGAAAGATGGACCCAGATGAGAGCTGGAAAATATTAACTCTATAAATACTCTCCTAATGTCATGATTTCAATTTATGATTGAACCAAAGGGACATTAAGAAATGCAATGAAGCTTAATGGCTATCTCCAAGGTTATTTCTACAGTGACAACCAATATATCTAGATATACAATAAAATGTTTTGTCTGGTTCTTCCCTTCCACCAACAATATGTCTTTGCTTTTATGCAAAATTTTGAATCATATGCTCTTAGTTACAGTCTCCAAGGCCAGAATGTTATCTAAGTGGTAGTTAGCACTCTTTTGACTATTTACACATCTAATCTAACCTTTTATAATTGAGTTATCTCTCTCAATGCATTATGCTATTTAGCCCAACAGAGCCCTAGTTTATCTTTAAGAGAAAATACTAAACTTGAGAAATTTAGCTATATTGGTTAAACCTTGAGGAGTTACTTTTGGGCAGGTTACATCTTTCCGTCTTTCTTAAGTCATACATTGGAGTCTGGCATTTACTTTATAGTTGACTAACCAAGGCAGGAAAAGTCAGGATTCCTTGGAGATTTCTTCTTGGGTACTCATTATTTCCATCAGAGGCAGCTTGTTCATTATTTGCCCTATTAACTGAGCAAAATGTGGTTAGAACCAGTCTATAATGGTTTCTAGGTTTCTCTTTCCTAATCTTCCAGTGCTTGAATCACGTTGAAAGGTAGACCTGTATAAGTTACCATCCTAAATAAGCAATGCCACCATTTATATTGCAAATTACATTTTAAAACGCTCTGATGTTTGTATTTGAGGAAAAGCATCCTAGTTCATAGATTCTGAGTGTATTTAACAGCTCAGTAGTATATTTTTCATGAGCTATTAACATTCTAAACTCTAAATATTAGCACTAAGATAGTTTTTCAAAAGTAATAGAACTAGTAGCTAAGTGAGGTGGTAGGCAGAACTAAGTTATGATTAGAAACAAGACTAGAAAAGAAAAAAAAAAGAATTCACAAATGATACAAAAAAGAAAGAGTGAGAGTGCCAGAAATCCCCCACCACTGTATTTAAAATATTCAAATCACCATTTTATTTTTTGACTTGTTTGCTCTAAATATTTGATATGAAAATACCTAGGTATGATATTAATATTCTTTTACCACCTTCTACTACTTATTTGGTTCAGGTGTAAAAGGTGTTTTTCCTTTTCTTCCCCTGACAATATTTCACTACATTTTAGTCCTAAGAACTGTGCCAGATAAAAATGGAAATGTTAGCATTTAGTTCTTAATTTGTAGGGTATTTAGTTTCATGTTTTATCAGATCTGGTTCACCTATTGCCAGAAAAATAATTTGGACAAGATTAAACAGTTTTCTAAAGGCCACCCATATTGATGCCATGATATCATTATCAATTACTTATTAAAGGTCTTTATTATATATCATACTTAATTTCTGAATGGCATCTTCATTCACAGTATAGATATAGGGACTGATGCATATACAGAATATTAATCAAAATATTTTTCTTCTCATGAACTTTCAATATGTACTTTGGATCAAAGACCTTATATATACTGGACCTACCCTATCACTGGAGGTGTATAGTACCCAAGTTACTCTTTCCCCTTTTTATGTCATTTTTTTTACTGATTCCTCTGCATTCATTCCTCATGTAATCTATTTCATGAGGAAATTTCTATCCATAAAAACTTTAATTTGTTTGTTACTGTTATTACATTTTACAGGAAACACACAGAGTAGTAGTACTAAACCCCATTGTCTGCTCACCGCCTTGGTCCATTTTTTTCTTCTGTTCCATTCTCGTTCTTCCACTATGATCCTTTGAACTCTGGTTGTATGTTTTTCCTTCTTTATCTCTTTGCCTTCTTGCCTGTATTATTTTCTTTGGTACCAAACTTTAAGATAGTGGAAATACAGTTTGGATATATAAGAGAGAAACGTGTTAGTTTGATGTATTTGAAACTTAGGAAAAATAGCAGAATAGACTTAAGTGAATTTCCACAGATCAGAATATATTTGCCTTCTTTTGCAGTGTGTTTCAAATGGGCTTTAGCAAGTTACCTTGTAGATTTGTTGCAGATGACTCAATTTGATGATAATCTGAAAAAATAATATAAGTACATTCTAAATTATTTGGATAACTACCACATAATCATGTAAAACCTTAAAATTATAGTTTCTTTGTTTGCTTGCGGATTATGATCATGTGAGTGCCAAGAACACCCTTTAATTTTCTTGGGCTAATGAGAAAGAAACAAAGGTTGACTTGATATGCAAATGACATATTCCTGCCAAGAATAGGCCAAGGTAAAGTCAAAGTGGGCTGTGTGAAGGAAGTTTTGCTGTGGTTGAAATAGAGAAAAGTGGTTAGAAAATTAAATCATTCCAGAGCACAGAGGAGGGTTGAACTACTAGCCCCAAAGACTATAGCTTCTGGACACTAGAACCCTGTTCATATTGTAAGAAAGTATTTACTTTTTAGAACACATAGTATCATTACCACACTGTGTTACTGTTGCTAATTTTAATTGTATTTGTTTTCTAGTTTTATTGGTACTGAATTTTAATCATGAAGAATATATAATTCTATAAATTTACTTACTGTTAGAAAATATATGATGGAAGATAACTCTGACAGCCCACTAAGAATAAACCTTGTGGTAGGTTTTAAGCAGATAGCATTCCCTGTTCTCTTTGTTCACATCTGAGGACACTCTACTTGCCCTAGTGTAATGTCCCTGGTCTCGGGCTCCTTGTGGTTCTCAGCTGCTCCAGACATAACACATGTGGTCAATTTGGATGGGATGAGAGCTGGGAAGTAGAAATAACAAAGGCTGGTGATGAGAATCAGCGTGAGGTGATGAGAATAGCACTGAGGTGAAAAGGAAAGACATAATGAGAAAACCAGAACTTCTGGAATAACAGTTTTATTTATTAAATAGATTTGAAGGTATACTAGGAAATAATGAAGCTTAACATTTATATCTTGGGTTTTTTAGAATTGTAGCTAGAGTTCTGCTCACTTGCTACAACCAATGCCCAGGTGAACTTGGAAGTAATTTGTATTCAGATGACTGATTCAATAGAGATAAAACTGACTTTAATAAAAATATAGGATATTTTTGGATATATTTTTGGCATATATATATATATATATATATGTATATCCTATATATATTTTTATTCTATATATATCCTATATATTCCTATATTAGGAAATATTTTTTCTAAGCAAAATCCTAATAGAAATAGTGAGGAATGTAAGTACAAATGTCTGCCCCAAAGAGCTAACATATATGTAAATATCTAACTTCAACATAGGTGAAAACATCAGTAGTAATAACAGACTCCCAACAGCAAACAGCTAATGAGCAATAAACAGATGGCCAGGGATGGCTGTTTTGAATGTGTTCTTCATTCACTCTTCATAAAATCTGATAAGCTAGGTACTCTTAAGTTCTCATTGTACTATTGAGAAAGTTAAGGTTCTCATGGTATTTTGGAATGTACCTGAGACAAGCATCCTATTCAGTGGTTTGTGTCTGAATCCACAACCTTCTCCTTTAAAGGGAAGTACCAGCACATTGCAGTGGGAGAGAAGGGATAAAGTCACTAACTCTAATTTAAGGGGTTAAATTCAGGATTTCTGTGTTGTATTTATTGTATTTCAAAAATAATTTGTGCCTAGTTTCAATAAGGTGATGACTGTGAACAAGGGGATTTCATGAAGTGAACAAAGGTGGTCACATTTTAGCTGGGTTTAGAACAATGGTTGAAGTATTGATGGATGTGGAAGATAGTAAAGGCTAGAAGGACAGAATAAAAGGAAAGAATCATAAATGGGGAAATGGCAAATATCCCAATGTGCAGGGTATAGTGATTTCAAAAAAAGTAGGCTGGAAAATTAGGATCAACTTAAGTTTGCAGAAGCTAGTCAAGAACAATACAAATTTTAAGAAAAAACTACTATTATTGCCATGATTGGTTTTGGAATATATTTTTGTGTAAACATAGTTTTGGTGTAAATGTAAATGGGTGGGGATACAGGGTGATGAATGGACATGTAGGTATGTCCATATTGAGACTGTGGCGAACATTGCATAGTATGACATAATGAGAACCTGAACTAATACTGAGTGAAAGACACTGAATAATATTTAGAATTCTCATAGGAAAACAAGAATAAAAATAATATCCAAAGCTAATAGATGAAGTACACCTGGGAAGAGGACAATGTTTAAATGCTCTAATGAAAAAATGGTTTCCCAATTCTTTTGTGATAATTAGGTAGACATTTTTTATAGCATATTGTGATTCATGCTCACTCAGTTTTCACTTCTAAGTCTACAAATAAGCTGAATTTATGTTGTTCATAAAACATTTAACTGGCATATGCAAACTTATGTGAATGTCTCACCCATAGTGTATCACAAAAGCGTGATTTCTCCATGCTTGTAAATCCAGAGAATGCTATTTTGTATAATGCATATGTGAAAGCAATTCAAACACACTTTGTTTAAAAAATGAAAAAGACAAACAAACAAACAAACAAACAAAAAACTAACAGAAATAAGATATATAGTACTTAGAAACAGTGATTTTAATGAAAAATCCAGGCTTTATTTTTAATTTCATTATTACTTTATAGCTTATACTGCCTCTATGAAATGTTTATGAAAATGATATACCTGATTTATTCTTTGTTACTCTGTTCAGTTTTTTTCCTGCTGTAACTACTCCCCATGATTTTTTCATTAATTTTATTACTATTAATGGCTGTCATTATTGGGATGCTTGATGGCTTTATCAGTATTATGGCATTTGATTTTCACAACTCTGTGATGGAAGTGTTATCTCCATTTTTCAATTTAGGAAACAAAGTTTCAGGGTCATTCAACACATACCTATATCATCACACAACTAGTAAATCTGTTTTTATAACCATCATAATGTGGCTTTTCTGATGACATAAATCTTATGTCTGATATTGTACCACTTACCTCTTATTGGAATGATGCTGTACCTTTTTGTTTCTTTTAGTTTTTTTTATTGTCATGAATACTTAACACAAGATCTAGTCTCTGAGTACCTTTTTAAGTGCATGATTCAGTATTCTTAATAGTAGGCACAATGTTGTAGAGGTCATCTCTGAAATTTAGTCATCTTGTGTAACTGAAACTTAATACTCATTGGGCAGCAACTCCCCATTTCCCCTACTTTCAGCCCCTAACAATCACCATTCTACTCTCTGTTTCTGTGACTTTGACTGTTTTAAATTCCTCATTTAATTGAAATCCTAGAACATTTGTCATTCTGTGATGGCTTACTTTATTAGCATAATATCCTTCAGATTCATTTCAGCATTATTCACAATAGCTAAGAGAGAGAAACAATCTAAGTATCCATCAGCAGATGAATGGATAAAGATAATGTGGTTTACACATACAACAGAATATTATTAAGCCTTAAAAAAGAAAGAAAGCTGGATGTATTCAACAACATGTACTACGTGTTTGTTAATACTTTGGGCTAAACATTCTCAAAACATTGAATTTCAAGTAAAATGAACTACAACTTGCATTATTAGGAATGTTCTTGAAAGAAACATTAAGTTCTTCCTATTAAGAATGTGACAGTGCCTGTCAAGTTGGTAAAATTTGATGGCAGTGGCAAATTCATGGAGTCCTTTAAAGGATATGGTAGTAATATAATCAGGAAGTCATGTTTCAGTAAAAGAAGTGCTAGGGTAGCTCACAGAAACACTTTTCGTTTCTATTAATTCTCTGTATAATCTAGATATTGAGCAAAGATCAGCAAAACATACCTACTTGTGCTTCCACTCAGACACACAGGCGAGTGGTAGTACGTTTTATAATCCGGAAGAGTTGTAATTCTTTTTGACCCAAAAGGGAAACTCAGAACCTGTAGCATTAAGAGCAGTATATTTTAAGTAAAATGCTTAAAATATAAAAAAATAAAAATGAGTTTTGCAACTCTCCTTTTAAGTTAGAAGTGAAACATGTCTTTAGTTTTTCTTAATATTTTGATTATGTACTATTTCAAAAACGTTGAAAATTCTGGATGCTGATATATTTAGAATTCTAGATTCTCTAATAAATAGAAAATATGTAATTTTATATGGTATACAAATTATCAAGTAACAGAAGACTCTCAGTTATTATTCCATGTTTCTTGATATGAATGGGTTTTATCAAGCTATTTCTGCCTATGAAGATATTGAGATATTAATGTATTTGAAAAACTTCATTTTTTACTCAAATTTAATTTTGTACTTAAGAGTATTTAGAAATTCCAGCTAGAACAAATGCATTTAGAGAAATGTATGTTTATATGAAGGGACATCCTTTAATCATTGCCTAAAAAATTGAATGGTGTAGGCCTTAAAATTGTATTTAACACAGTTATTGGTATCTGCATATTTTGCCATTATACGTTGGTAATTTAAATCTGTTCCTATATAAGGGGTAGAATCTGGTATCAGTGCCTCAGAGTACAGCTTTGAGATTTGTACATTGACATGCAGGAAATATATTGTTTCAAGTCAGAAATCAAACTGTATAGAATGACTACTTTCCATTTTTATTTTATTTTTATTTTTCAGTCTGACATTTTAATTCAATTTTGCATCTCTGGTCACTGAAAGCAATCTCAGGAATTGCTGAGTGGTTAAAAAGAGAGTCTAATGGGATCTAAAATCAATTCACAGGTCTGTCACTGATTCATTGTGTTTGTGACTTTTGCTGCCACTGAAATGACAGTAAATTGGTGTCCTCAAAATTTTCACACTTCAAGATTTCTCTTGTGCTCAAAAAAATACTTACCTAATATGCATTATGTATATTCACTTAAGAAAATTGGTTAGTGATTAAGTACAGAGCTAGCTTCTATTTCAGCAAGTTACCTCACTTGAGATGATCACAAAGCTTTCTACAGAGGCTAAATGTCTGAATCTGTCTAATGTTGCAAATTGGGTTTTGTATACATGCCAGGGTTCAAGCTCCTTTTAAGTGCTTTCATCCTGGCAAACTTTTCTTCTTTTGATTTACATTTTGTTGGCATTTAATAGCTGTCTTACCTCATATTTAAATTACTTAACCTGGAGAGGATGGATGTTTAGTGCCCCACATTTACTTGCCCTTTGCTGGCCTAAATCTTGGTGGCAAATGTAAGATTTGCAGTAAGGAATACCTTTTCTTTGTCTTATGTCATGCTAGTTAGCAATTCTAGTTAATGCCTTGACACTACATCAGATTTTTGCTAATAACAATATGGAATTTTAAAAAAAATTATGCCTAAAGTTGCACAGTCTTTTAGACATATGTAAAAAATTTTTTCCCCTAGAATAGGGAAGAATAACTTACCTGACAAATGACTGGGAAAAGATTATGTAAATGACAAGCAAAATATAACCATTTTTACAACACAAATGTCCAGATGACTAGAAGTGAACTGATATACCCTTGTTTAGAAAGTGCGTCAGAGGCAATCAGTATTCCCATGTTTTGATTAAAATCAAGTTCAGTAAAATGAAAAATAAAATGAAATGATGTGTTTGCTGTATGAATGACCAAAAATTTAGTCACCTTTACTTTTCCACCTTGTACTCATCAAAGTCTGAAACTTTATGAATCTCCTAAGACAGAAATGAAAAGTATTTTTCAGCTATGCTGCTAAGAAAAATTTTGATCTGGAAGATTTTAGTACCAAAAATTAAGTTGGAAAACTTGATGTCTACATAACCACTTCAGGCCAGTACTGTACTGAGCACAAAGCTCAGCAATATCTGGTATCTCAGTTAAAAAAAAAAATTATGAAAATAAACTTATATCCAGAATTAAACTGTGACCACAATTTCAATAAAATTCTTGCTCAGAATACATGACTATAAAATACTGTATCTTACCGTTGCCATCTACCTCTTCTAATTTCTGTCCTTCACTTTATAATAGGAAATTTAAACTCAGATTGTCTAAGTAGTATTCCAAAAACCCAAGGCCACTTAGTGGTAAAAGCTGAACTGAAAATCAGTTCTGACAGCTAATTCACCTTTCCATTTCACTACATTGCCTTCATTCTCACTGCCAATCATGTGAAAAAAAAATGAAAGAAATTTTCATGTATGTCAAGCTATTTATGAGGGTTTTCCCCTCCATATTAAAATAATGTGAATAAGTAACCTTAGATAATTATTTTTAAAAATATAGTTATCTTTTACTTTCTTTGTAATTTCAGAGAAAAATCATAAGATTTCTTTCACAAAGTAATATTTACTTATTGAAAATGAGTCAATTGCCTCTTCAAAACAGGTAAAATTTGAATGTTGATGTAGTGCTTTACACTATTTCCCTTTATTCTCAAAAAGTAGCTGGATTTAAGATGATTTCTATTAGTTGAAGCAGTCAACACATATCAAATATTACCAAAGAAAGTAATTGAAAACGTTAGGAAAGCAACCAGAACACAAGGATCATGCAAAATTTCACCCACACACCTCTACATACAGTGGACAAGAATGACTAAATGCTTTGATCTTTCCTGGATAACATGAAAGGGTAAAAGGGAAAAAAAGCAACATCTGTTAGAAAAAAAAGTTTAATGAACAGGGTGGAGACTAGTTGAGTGTTGACATAAAACATGAGAAAAGGAAAAGATAAAATGCAGAAACAAGTTTATTTATAGTCACAGACCTCAAAAGATCCAAAGAGATAAAGTTGGATTTAGAAAAAAAAAACCTAAAATAAATGCAGTTTGATTTATATTTAAAGCATGTATAATTCCTATAGTGAGTTCTCTACAATTGTTATCAATAGGAAATATGTATGTAATGTTGTATGTCTCTATATGTGACTTTTATATAAAACTATATGTAATATATATTATATGTATGTGTGTGTTTCTATCCATAGGGATGGAAATATCTTAGACAAAATTGTGAAGGCATAAAAAATACAAGTCTACTTAGATTGCCTTAACATACATTTGTAAATACAGGCTTTAGTTTTCTATTTAACGTAAGGAAATAACTGCCTGTTGTGGAAAAAGTGATTGTTTTGAAACAGACCGGTTCTATATACAGGTGGAATTTGCCTTGGCAATGTCCATCATTCAATGATTATCACAAATATCCAAAGCAAAGAGGTTTTATCAGTACCTTATAAATTTGTGGGACTTTCAGGTTTGAGTTTTTGTATCCCAAAAGATTTTGTTGCTCTGGGTGGTTTCTCTTTTTAGAATTGACATTTTATGCTGTTGTAAGTATAGATTCCACTACGATGTAACTTGATATTTTTAAGTATTTTGGATGCTACAACAGGTGTTACCAACCTTGTATCCGGTGGGTGGAATGTATGTATATGATATTCTCTCATATATGCTTAAGAATATTCTGGAATACAAGTGGATAAAGTAATGATACTAGATCCTTAAACTTAGATGGGCATAAACTCTTAAAAAAATAGTAACAATAAGTACTGAAAGGGAATTGTAGGCAAAAAAATGGCAAGAAATCATAATCATAGATATAATGAGAAAGTATTTAGGACAAGAAAAAAATCTTTTTTGAAGATTTTATTTATTTCTTTGACAGAGAGAGTGAGAGGACAAGTAGGAAGAGCCATAGGCAGAGGGAGAGGGAGAAGCAGACTCCAAGGGAGTCTGACGCAGGCCTCTATCCCAAGACCCTGGGATCATGACCTGAGCTGAAGGCAGATGCTTAACCGACTGAGCCACCCAAGCATCCCAAAAAAGATGTTTGCCCCTTACAGGTAATGCCTGTGTATACTAAACTATGTCGGCTTTTCTAGTTGACATCAGACCAGAGACGTAAAGGTCACCATGATATATGGTTTCCCTTGATGAAATAACACTTTTAACTCACTTCTTCCTCTCTTCTACCGCTTGGCCTGTCCAATCAGGTTTCCACACTGAAGCCAGAGCGGGCTTCTTAGAAAGCAAATGGTAGCTTTCTAAGACATTTCCTTGCTTTCTTTTAATCCTAGCGGTTAGGGAAATCTGCTTTTTGGTCTAGGTCCTTCCAACCTGCTTATTTGACCACTCTCCCCTCACACCCCTCCTGACACTCTGGAGTTTCTGTTTTTCTTTCAGTTATTTTGCATTCCCAGTCTCTTTCCTTCTAGGTCTTTGTGCTTATTGTTTCTATTTCCTGGATGGATCTTTCCCCTGATACTTACTTTAATAAATCTGTCTGATCCTTCTGATCTCAACTCAAGCATTACTTCCTTAGTTTATCTCCCATCTTTTATATTGTAGATAATACTATATATTAACAGCACAAGTGAGGAGGCAGACAGGTAAGTAGATACATATATTATAGTAAATCTGTAATAGGGATTAGAGAATTTGTCTGAAATAGGATATGTATTTGCAGGTAGGATTCACATCATAAACTCTAAACTGCGATGTATCATTTCTTTATCTCTCAAGAGTTTCGTATTCTTGTATTTTTCCTGGGCAAAAAGCCACAGGGTGTAAATTAGAGTGAGAAATAAAAATCCTCAGCTAGTAGAAACCCTAGAATAACACCAAATAATCTCTTTAAAAAAATTCTTGTGTACTCCATCTTTCAGTAGAAGTCATTTTATACATTTGACATATATCACCACCTTTATGTTAGGAATAATCCATACTCATTAGCATTAACTATGCTGAAATTGTATACTTTTGATTTTTTTGATTGGTGTAATTGTTTTATTCCTCATATGCCTGAGTCCTTAGTAGAGGACAATTTTAATTAAATTGTTCACAATAGCATGGGGCACTGGGGTGGTGCAGTTTGTTAAGCGCCAGACCCTTGGTTTCAGTTCACATCCTGATCTCAGGTTTCCCGCTCAGTAGGGAGTCTGCTGGAGGTTCTCTCCCATGCTCTCTCAAATAAATAAATAAATTTACACAGACCTACAATTGAAAGTTATTCTGCTGTTAGAGCTTTTTTGTAGCAATTCAAGAAAGAAGTAGTTGGAGGATATACATGGTCAAACTTAAAGGAGGGATCAAAAGAAGCAAGGGGAGACAAAAAGGAAAGGAAGGAAGGAAGGAGAAAGGGAAGGAAAAAGTGAAGAAAAACACATCAAATTCCACTTTGGTAAAACAGGTAGGGCTAATGATGGAATTTGTTACACAGTAATAGTAGCAACAACAACAATAGAGATGTATCTTTTAATTTTTATTTTGGGCCCTTTGTTCAAAATGAATAGAAATTCCTTATACTTCAGTCCTTTGAATATTGACACTTAATGATTCTTTGGTTGCTTTCACTTATAACATAACATCTATGTTAAAGTCTACATTTCACTCTTGGAGACGAATACACAGGAAGCAATAAATATAACAAACAATGTGATGTTCAGCAGCAGCTTTTCTCCTGACAGGGTAGGGAAGTGGGAGTTTTAAGTTGAGAGGGCAAGGAGACAAGTAGAAGGCAAAGACAGAAATATGTACACACTACAAAAGATAATAACTGAAGGTAGCCTTAGGAGAAAAGCATGCACCGTTCTTTGAGTTTCGAATTAAAGCTCTCTGAGGATAAAGGCAGATTTTATTTGGGTAAAAGAATTGCCTTTCATCTTCCCCCGTCAGGATTTAATTGGCAGGAGATGATACAACCTGCTTAACGATCAGGTATTTCAGAGGTTGAGCAGTTTGACAAGGAGCAGGTTTCTCTCAAGTCTCCTTAAATGCCTTTTTCCCCCTCTGACCAGCATGTATTTGGCATGTATAAAACATTAGTTCACTAAATTTTCAAAGACAGCAACCATGGATTAACTAGAATTCAGACTTTAGAATTTAGCTGAATGTACAGAGTTATGTAAAAATGCCACCTTCGTGTCCATGATTGGGAAGAAATAGGACATTGTAATATTATCGCATTTAATTTTGTATATAACTTACTGATTTATATTCTAGATAAAGCATCTCCGAGTTCTGTGATACTTGGCATGTTAGAAAAAGAGCATCATAATCAAAATCACTGCATGTTTTTGACTAAAAACTACTGAAGTAAACTCTTTCCTTATGAGTTATTAAAAGGGAATACATTTGTAGATATTCGTTGTGAGAAAGTTTGAAGATACTGCCTGAAACACGGGAGTCGGAGTAAAGCAGTTTTTCCTAAGCCTGACTGAGTTTTTAGAAACCACTTTGGATTAACCACAGTGTTAGCTAGTAGAAGAGTTAATTGTATCATTTCCCCTCAAAGAGATACTGTGCTTGGATGTTTTTAACCTAGTAAAGCACCCTGCTAAATAGATTCTGAGTTGTGACACTAAATATTCCTCATTCTCATTCTTACCCACATCTTCTCCCTAGCACCACAGATGATAAGGTTTATGGTTTTAGTTTGGAGTTTTTCTCTTCTGATTAGATATGAAATATAGAATATTTTGTGTAAGAGCATATTCTTTTTATCAATATACACTTCTACAGCAAGCCATCGGACACATGTTAGACACTGGATAATATTTAATTAATTTGGGTAAGGGAATAACCACCAGTGTCAGCATAGTTATAACTTTAAAAGTACCAATTTTAAATGTTCTCGTTTTTAATTAAAAAAAAAAAAAAACCTTGGGGCACCTGTGTGGCTCAGTGGGGTAAAGCCTCTGCCTTCGTGCCTTCAGCTCAGGTCATGATCCCAGAGTTCTGGGATCCAGCCCCACGTCAGGCTCTCTGCTCGGCAGGGAGCCTGCTTTCCCCCCACCCCCTCCGCCCCACCTGCCTCTCTGCCTACTTGTGATCTGTCTGTCAAATAAATAAATAATATCTTAAAAAAAAAAACCTTAAATAATATTTGTTCCACTTTGATTTATTTTCTTTGCTTCTAGGTTTAAACTTAAATGCCATTTTACATTTGTTCAACTCTGTGTCGTATGTTTCCTGTTCCTTGCATTTGGATTGAATCTTTTCTCCTTGCAGAGAAAACATGCCATTGCCATGTGGTAGACTCTTCCAGCACATATTTAGGCAAACTATCTGCAAATACTGTGTTACTTACCTATTGTTTAAGGAACAAACATTAAGTAATACATTTTCAGAAATGAAAAGGGGGGCATCTCATGATTCAGCAGCCATTAGCACTCTCTCAAATTCCTACATTTTTATTAAATGTACATGTTGATTTTTTTTTTCCCTGACAGGTACCCTAACTTTGTACCTGAACTTCCATGGTTTTACTTAAAAAGTTCTTAGCAAGAAATATAGGCACTTATACCTCCAGTGGAATTTAAAAAAATAAAAAGGATCTTTTGTAATATTTGTATTATTTTATTACTCAGAGAATATATGGAATCAAACTTCAAATCTTTCAAATAGTCACAAGCACAATTTCTTTATTTTCTATTATAGGACAGACCTAACTTCAAATCTTTCATAATATAGTAATAATGAGATTTTCAGATATATTGTCATGTCTTACTTGTTTGGTGCCTATGTATCTGTTAGATAATTCAAATTAAAAATCAATTTTGTCTCATCTGTGTATATCATAACCTTTAAAACTGAGTTTCATAGCACAAAAGATATCCTTTCCAGTTAATTTATCTGTTTAAATTAATATGTAGTATACTTAAACTGTAAGTTGTTTGTATGTGCATATATATACATATATATACACACACATATATATAAAATAGTTTTATGTACATATATTTATATACAATCTGTATGGATAAATATATACACACACACCATTCTTTAGACCTACATAATTATAAAAGAAGCACTGAATTTGTAAAATGAGGCTTGTAAAGAATTTACCATAAGAAATGGTAATAACTACTTTGAAGGAATGTGTATATTTTTATTAGATGTTTTGGTAATTTGAAATAATAATAAAACTTTATGTGCTTTAGATATGTATCATTTTAGTCAAGTACCTAAAGGTTATACTTTTACATGTCTATCTTCAAAACCACAATTGCGTTAAAATCGGTAATTTTTTAACTTTTTCTGTTTTATATATGAAACATATTTGCAGTATGGTCATTGTTAAAATATTAATAGTTGACAAGCTTTTGTAGATTTGTGCCTACAGAGTTAAAAATACTCTTGTTGAATTGACTATCAGTAAGGATTTGATTTATTTTTAAAAAATGGCAAAATTTGTGCCAGTTATACTAATGGTAATATATGTAATACAGACCTACAAGTGGAATCCCAAACTGAGCTAAACTAAGGTCTTAAGTTTTCTGTTCCTATTTAAGGAGAAGTGTTTTAACACTGCTCTGAAAACATGCTGCAGAGTAGTGCTTGAGATGAGTGTTTACATATAATTTTTCACTAAATGGCATTTTTTCCCAGATAGCTCTAAATTGACTCATCATTCAGTCTTAGGAGAATTATTACTTTGATGCTGATTTTACTCTTAGAATAAGCTCAAAAAAAGTTAAGCAAGTAACTTCAAAAACCCCTTTCCATTGTTTCAAATTCTGAAAAAAATAGCATGAAAGAACATTCACAGCAACAACAAAGACTTCTCACTAACCAAGGGATGATTATGTCTAATTTATTCTTGAATTCTCAAAATAATATTTCATATTATAGTGATTTTCATTTTGTTGGACACTAGGTTGTGAAAAATAAATAGGATCATGCATTTCATACCATTTTTTTTAAAGATGCCAAATTTTATAGTCAAAGAATATTAAAATATTCTGTTGTCTTTAAAATGTAAAATGTCTTTATAATCAATCAACATATAATACAGAGTACCATTTATGCTGTATTATGGTAATTGTGAATAAAATTGAACTGCAAATGAAATCTTGCCTTAAATAACTTAGAATTCTACTTAGAGACATAAATCTGTCTAAGTTAACAAACATTTTCAATAAATACTTTTTGGTGCTCATTTTATGATGTTACCAACATTGGTGTGGTGTAGCCACAGGTAGCCAAAGCTACCTGGTCATTTGGGGAAGAAATCATATGTAACATAAAGCAAGGGACAGTTACAATATAGTTTCGTAGAAAGTACCCCAGAAACCCCAATTTTGGAATATCCAGTTTTGCCTAAGAGTATTTAAGCTCGTTCCAAAGGAGTTAAGAATAACATCATTTCCACAAATGGGATAACTCTGTAACGCACAAAGGAGTAATGCAAAAACAGAGGAATTCCAGTGATACTAAAAGAATGTAATAATGGAGTTGGCTTTTAGAGAACAGAAGTTGATGGGAATGAAGTGTTTGGGAAGTGTTTCAAGAGGATAGTAATAACAGCATAACAATAAAACAGCAATAAACTATTTTTTAGTTATTTCTGAAAACTTTTCTGTATTGTTGAATTCTGAATTGTTGAGTAGGAAGTTAATATGATAAAAACAGGTTTTATAGAATTTTAAATTGCTGGTGGAGTATGTGATAAAGTGAGATAGAGCATCAAAAAAGTCCTGTAGGAAGCAAAGCAGAATCTGGGGTAGATAAAATCACAGCCGTATTTGAATGGTGAATGTAGAAGAAAAGAAGTATAAGAGTTTCTTTGGTAGAAGGATAAAGAAAGGTTCAATAATTGATAGATAATAAAGAACAAATGAAACTGATAAGCCAAGGGTATGTTCTGGGATTTGAGCATGTGTGAGAAATAATGAGGATTTCAGTGTTAAGATTTGGAGCATAATTAGGAGAATTAACTTGATTATAGGATCCTAGTCTTAAGAAAAGGTGCAGTGCTTGGTTTGCACTGTGTGGAGGTTATAGTTTAGAAGAGACATCCAAGCAGCATGTCACTTAGGCAAGTACTGAGCGGAAAGAGAAAAGAAGTGTGAACAAGTAAGTCATGATATGAAGTCCTGAGTAATAGTTAAGGAGAAATAAAATGCAAGAAAGCCCAAGACTTTACCTTAACAAAAACACTTTCGGTGAAGCAGGGGGAGAGGTGATGAAGAAACAGGAAATGGAGATAGGGTTGGAACATACACAGTGTGTTCAAAGCAGAAAATCATCCCTTAAAATAGGTACTCAGGATTTCCATGTTCAATGAAAATACCAAGGAACGACAGAAATGACCAAAAAACAAACAAACAAAAACAAAACAAAGCAAAAAAAAAAAAAAAAAAAAAAAAAAAAAAAAAAAAAAAC
>NW_022631042.1:2366718-2502471 GCF_010015895.1 Lontra canadensis
AAAAAAAAAAACCCTTGGGAAAACCCCAGGGGAGTTAGAACAAGAAAGTTGTTGGTGTTTACTAATATGGCCCTTCAAGTGAAAGAATGGGAATGGAATTCAGGGGAAAAAAAAAAAAAAAGTGATAATGTGGAAGGAATAATTGAGGAAAAGGGGTAAGTATAAAATGAGTTATATGTGAAATGAATACATTCAAGGGAGTCTAGGTCAGCAGGAAAAGCAAATTGAGCAACTGGCTAAATTTATCTTTGTCTTTAAAATATATTTCCCAGTTAATCCTAAGAAAAAACCCAAGACTTATCTTTGTTTCTCAGGTCTATCATTTGCTCCCCAGACCCCTGGTTATCATTTTGAACATGTGAAGAAACAAGTTAAGACAACTTGTGGTAGAGCAAGATTAGAAATAATGGTTCCTTGTTCCCAGAGTGTTTTCTCAGCATACAAACCACATCTTTTTTTGCTGTGGATTTTTAAAATCATAATGTTTCATGTAGCAACAACCTGAACAGTTAAACCTATTATCTTCTGTTATAATACTTTGGCCATGCATATAATTATTGCACATTCCTGTTCTGTTAATTATTACTTGTACCCCTTGGAGCATAAGCAGTGTCCTTAAATTTCAAGTGAATAAAATAATCTCTACTGCATAGCACATTTATGAGGAATATGAATATAATATGAAAATAAAAATAAATGTAATAGCAGAGTTTCTGTGTTATTGTCACATATGAGAAAACAGCCTTAGGGAAGTGAAAGTCAGAGAGACGCAACTACAAAGCAGCAGAGCCTGGACTCAAAGCCAGGTGCTCTACTTCCACAGACTGTGGAAGTGCCCAGCACAGGACCTAACATCTTCCTGTGAGGCTGCCGTGATTTAATCCTGGTACCAGAGAGAGAACTGGCGAAAGGAAGAGTGGTAGTAGTGCCCCAGCACCAGCAGCAGGCTTTACACCATTGATGTTCACCCTCTGGTTCTGTGAAGGAATCCCACAGGTCACCTACAGAGGATTTATAATAGCAACAGGGATAGGAAAACAGGAAAAACAGCATTGCTCCATCCTCTTCCCTGATCCTGCGAGGCACCTGTCTTTGGAAATTGAGGCAAGTACACTGTGCCAAACAGTGGCAAAAGTGGAACAAAAATTACATAGAAGGCAGGCAGTCTAGGTTAACCATACACTTGAGGTTCCATTGTATTTCTCTATTCCAAAACACTAGACGCGTCAAAGCTAACAACCAGCCACATCTTCCTGATCATGCATTCATATGCATCTTTTCCATTTTGCCTCCTTTGTTTTCAGAAGATCAAGGTGATACAGAAATATGAAAGGAGAGCAATGATTTCATTTATTTTTCAAAAGGTAAAAAGACACAAAAAGTTAGTAATACAACAGGGTGCTTGAGATAAACTTAATTTTATCGTATAAATAGTTCAACACATGTCTTCCATGTTTTGTCAGTTTGTCCTCTGTTAAATATTACTTTTATCTGCAAAAAGATTTCAGAATTACACAACGTCCAGTTGTTCTGTGGTTCATAACTTTTGCACATGATTCAAGATATTCCTCAACTTCGTTCCTATCATATTTTCTCCTTTCTTGATTTTGCGGCCGTTTTTAATTTCCATCTGTATTTACTCACTGTCCTCATCCCAGCCCACCAGTTACTTTTCCCCCCAGAACAGTGTCTGAGATTTTATGGTCAGGTTCAAAGCTCTGTGTAATACGATATCCTCCTACATATATGTTCTCATTTCCTACAACACCCCCTCTCATCCTCCCTTTGGTCCTCCTAAACTTCAAATACAGTCCATTGATGCAGTTAGCCAAAAAATATCTCATTCCAAATGTAGCATCCTCCCTTACTAATACAGGCATATCCTTATCCTTTATTCTTAATATCCCTTGAGAATCCCGCTTTGTCAGGCATCATATTACATAGGCATTTTCAGATTTCAGCATACTGTAACTTTACTTTTCCTAATGGCATTATCCTTGACGATGTATAATGACTGTGAATAACAGCTTACAAGTCCGTTTTCAGAACATCGGACAGTATATATCTATAAAGACAGAAATAATTCACTTATATGTTAAATGATGAATCACTAAATTCTACACTTGAAACTAATAGTACAGTGTATGTTAACTACCGAATTTAAATAAAAACCACAAAAAAATAAAAAATAATTCACTGGCTGTTGAGAACAGATCCTTACTTATTGTGCTCATGTTCAGAAATTTTGACTTACACATTAGGATATTTGAGGGAAGTAGATGTTGTGCCTTTTTATTAATGTACTGGAGAGCTACCTGATTTTTAATTTTGCCTTATGTGTACTGCATTGACTTTAGCAAAATTTGAGTGTCTTCAAGTAGAGAGAGCTAGATTTCTAATACATACCGTATCTGGGTGCAAGAACTTAAATAACAGGAGACTAAGCTTGAATTCCTTTTTTTTTTTTTTTTTTTTTTTTTTTCTTTTAAGACCACAACATTAAGTAGCTTTCCAAAGAAAGTGTTTGTTTTTCCTATTTGGGGAAAACTTTTTGTAATACCACATAGAGCAACAACATTTATATTGCTAACCATTTAGTAATCTAAATGAATTTTATCCCCCATCCTTATTATTTCAAATAAGTTATGAGACCTTCTAAACAGAACGAGTATAGAGGATTATTTTATGATTTATGGGAAATTGGAATAATCACAGCATGTCATAAACAGTTTTGCCTACCTTTTTATATATTTATTCTCAATTCTAAATCCACCTATGCAGAGAGCTGATTGATCTTCTTGTTTTCAGATGTTTTTGAATGAAAATTTATAAAGCAACATGTACAGAATCACAGTTCATTAGTTAGACCTGATTTCCCTGCTATGTTATTTCATTATCCTAATTTTAAAATTGCTTTCACATAAAATGTATGTATCATTTTAGTTGATAACTACTTAGTCACTTACTCAAAAAATGAGCAGTAATTTTGAAGACTATTTGGAAAAAACAGCCACAAAGTAACTTTTCTGGTTTTTACAATCTATTTTTTTACAGCATTATTTTGAAAATAATTAACAGTTATTTGAAAGGGGTAAAGAAATAAGAGAACTGTGGCAAAACCATAAGTAATTTTACAAAATTAAACCAGACTCAAAAATCAAGCTAATGAACATACAACAGCTGAAATTTCATTGACATGGTTGGTGCTTCTGAGCCTGCCACACACCCACCACTTGTATGATCACTGATGCCCAGCCAAGCAGAAATCTGGACTTGAAGCAGGTCAACAAAACTAAACATAATTATAATGACACTTGAGATGTAGCTTGTATTGTATAAAGAATAATGCCTTTATAAAATTAGCTGTGGATTTAGGAATACATGTTGTAATAGTAATCCACAAAGGTTACCATGGAAAGAGACAGGATTATTTGCTGGACATTCTAAGAGATACTGAATAATTACTCATTCTCTCTGAACTTTAGCGATTTTATTAATTTTGATGGACTATGTCAAATAGTGATATTAATAAATCTAAACTACCTAAAAGCCCTACTTATCCTTTATTTGAGTCAGTCATCTTTTTGGTTTTATTTACATTTATTATATGCAATTTTAAAAAATTAGTCATATTTTTAAAGATATATGGTCTCAAATTATTATTTAGTTAAGTGTATTTGTATTTAACTGTTAACCAATATTAGTAAATATATACTACAAATTCTCATAAGTTGCTCATAATTTATTGCCCTTTAATATAAATTTAAAGATAGAAAATGTTATTTATCAGAAATTAGTTTATCTAATTATCTGATTATCTAAAATAATTTAAGTGATCAGTTTTCAATCAAATTTGGACCTCCTTTGCATTTTGGCAATCTATGTTTTTTAAAAATATTTTTTGTATTTCTATGAAGAGAAATATCCAGCTGTTCAATTCTAATATCAGATTTTGAGGATAAAAACTATTTTTTATTATAACTTAGATGGCACAGTAATGAATGGCTCTAGCAATTGGCATTATATGTTATTTAAATGATCCTGTAAAATTTGGACATTTGACTATGTACTATTGTAGGTATTGCTCTGAGAGCATGATACCTGCAATGTTTTAGTAATGCCACAAACTCAAAATTAATTTTTCTATCCATGTGCAGATTTTAGGCTGAAATTTTTTGTGAGTTAGAAGTAATAATGGATTCATATAGGTATGAGCTTGAGCTCAAAACTAATTGTATTATAAACTTTGCCTAGATTTTCTATGTTCAAGATGCTTTTAGATTTTCTTGGTCTTCCTTTGTAAAGGACCTCTGGACGAAAATTTTACAAGGTAATTGTACCATTTCTTTTGAAATTAAAGAATAGCATTTTTATGCAAGATCATAATTTTTTATGATTTTTTATCTTTTGATCTATTTCTTTTGCAAACACAATTGCTTTATTTAGCATTATAGGATTCTTCAGTGATGGTAATAATATTCAAAATTACCTAAATTCCTCAGTATTTACTACTCCACAGTATACTCACTGTCTTTTTCATTATCCTTCCCATTCTTTTGTTATCATTTTGAGCTCTCCACTTCCTACTTCCTGCCGCTTATCCATGTTTTTTAGCTTTGTAGCTAAAATGCAGCACAGATAAATAATTCACCATTTGAAAATGAATGAAACATATATAATATAGTCTGCTCTTTCAAAAGTGTTAACTTGCCTGTGAATGTGCTAGCACACAACAGTGGCATGACTGATGAAGCCGATGATAACATACTGGTAAAGGGAGCAGAATTAAGGCAAAACGACAAAGCAAACCAAAAAGCTACCCCAAAGATAGAATCTTTTTTTTTTTTTTAGGTAATTTTTCTTCCGGGCACCTGGGTGGTTCAGTCAGGTAATTGTCTGCCTTCAGCACAGGTCATGATTCTGGGGTCCTGGGACTGAGTCCCCACATCTGACTCCCTGTTCCACAGGGAGCCTCCTTCTCCCTCTGCCTCTCTCTCTCTCTCTCTCTGTCTCTTGTGAATAAATAAATAAAATCTTTTTAAAAAAGGTATTTTTCTTTTGCCACCATGAGGCAAGTCATCTTCAATCTTGTTCACCATTGCATTAGAGAGAAACAAATTAAAAAAAAGGCAGAAGGCAGAAAAAAATAGGGACACTTTAGTCAGTATTATAATTTTTAAAAAGTCTGTTTTCTTAACCTTTAACATACATTATAGTCTGTGGGTATCTATATCTTAAAATACTTGTAAACCCACAATCATGCTTAAGATTTTAAAATATATTAAGTTGTACACATGTTTATATGTAACATATATATGAGGTCAAATATATATAAAATGTATGTATGTATATGTACATATATGGATGCATATTTACAACTATAGTGCATGTATAAACATACTCAGTAGTCCAACATAACTTTTTTATATTTGCATGTTTTATTTCAGTTTCTCCATTAGCATACATTTTATTTAGGGACTTTCTGATTGTAATTATGTGTATTACCCATCACCTTTGATCAAACATAGACTTGGGTAGATAGTGACAGTTTTGTTTTTTAATTTACCAGTGCCTAGACAGAACACAGTTTTGCTAAATTTTTCTTTTCTTTTATTCTAACATCTGTCCATTGTCCAAGTTGAGTTATTCTTCAAAGTATGCCACAAATATGTCATGTGCATTCTCTATTCAACTTATTTAAATTATCTCTTTATTTTGAATTTGCATAAAACAAAATATGTAGGAATATATGTCATAACTTAAGGTAATTAATTTTTACTACTCTCAGTTGTTGTGTGTTAATATTCTCCCCACCCCTAAAACTTTAAATTTTTTAATGACAAGGAGTAAAGTACATTTTTTAAGAAAAATAAATGACCATGAATAAGCTGAGCAAGATATTAATTGAGCTTTCAAGTGCTCTTGAAATTATTAATAATAAAGATTCATTGTTTTTTGTAATTGAAAATGTCATTTAGAATGATATAAATTTCCATTCCATGTGAATGGTACTTTTAGATGTAGAGTTTAATTGTCAACATCAAACATTGTATTTAATAAACCAAATAAAAATCCTTGACTTATTCCAGATTATATAATTATAATTGTTTATTTGATAACAAAGAAATCTGGCTTAGGCAGAAACTACTTCTACCAGTTAGATTCATTTCTAAATAATTCATATTTTTATTTTTACTGTAATAGATTAGAAATAATGACCCCAAAGTCAGCTCAACATATGATGCAGAATGTCTCTATGGTCATTAATTTGAAAGCAAAAGAAGTCACCAATGTCTGGGTACTTCTGTGAGGACTGCTGTGCTTGTATTTTTCAGTAGTTAACTATACAATTTTAAAGCTCAACTCTTAAGGATTCTGGATAATTAATTTAGGTGTAAATATTTGGAACAGTCCATTTTTTAAATAAGAGACATTGTGAAGAGCAGTATGTATATAGATCAACTTAGTTATATAAAAAGAATAAGCAAAAAACTATGGAAATTTATGATGCTATGACAGAGTTTCACATCACTTTGAAGTCCCCATTAACTTCTATGTTTAACCATGATTAATTGCTAAACCTTGGAGTACTTCCATCATGAAATATGTGAGCATGACCACATTCCTTCTGAGGACTTTGTCATATGAAGTAAATCTGAAAAATGGGGACTAGTAGATATAAATGCATTGTATTTTTGGTGATTCAGTTAAGTTATAATACTTTATAGAGGTTGCAAACTCAAGTACCTATGGTGGCTATACAGGTGACATAAAAGATGAAGAAGGAAACACAAAACCATAAGGAACAGTGGAAATGGATTGTCTCATGAGAAGTCCTAAGTCTTACAAAAAGGCATTCAAATTCAAGATTTCAAAACCTTGTGCCAGCAAATAAAGCATGTTTCCTGGCCTCATTTGGGCCATGTGCTATGTTTTTGGAGATTTGCTTAAATAATAAGATAAAGAGACCCCATTTTTTAAAAATATATGAGCTACATTATTATTGCATAAAATACTAAGAGAAAAACAATATAAATAGAAAAAATAAGCAAATAACATAAGCTAGAGATTTAATATTATAATGAATTTCCTTCAGTATTTTTTCATGCACCTTACATAATTATTGCATTATTGCTTCAACAATGTTTTCATAGGTATTAATTTTAGGTATTATAACATAATTGGTAGACACATCTATTGTAATGCCTGTATTGTAGTCAGTTATGTAGGTATGACATAATTTACCACTCCTTTTGTATTGGTATTTAACTTTTTTTTCAGTATTCTAAATTACATGATGAACTTAATCTTGTTTTAATTTTTTCTTTTTCTTTCTTTGCATTTGTATATTTTTCCAAAATTAAAATAATCAAAGTGTGTGGACATTTTTGAGGCTCTTTCTAATTCCCATATTATTCTCTAAAACTTATATCCTCATGATGAAATCATAGTAAGTATTCTCTCCTACAAAACCTCTGCCAAAATAATAAATATTTAAATATTTCATAATTTGCTAAAAGAAAACATATGATTATGACAATACTTAAATGACCAAGTTTCACTTAAACATATCTTGGTATAAATAAAATGTAACTTCTATTGGCCTCATTATTTCCCAGATAGTATCTTTGAAACAATCTTGAAATGTAAAGAATCTATATGAGTAGATGTCAATACTTCTTACAGTACATATGTTTCTTTCTGTTGACATATTTGCATTTAAGTTGATAGAAATTCCCAGTGGTATCTAATCACGGATGTGACAAACACATTTATGAAAGGACCTGTTAAAAAGTAATAGCTCTACTTTCATGATTTAGGATAAACAAATTCTGGTGCTTTATGAAACGATAAGATAGCAAATAAAAAAGTAACTATGCTTTGAACACAGAAGACTTAAAATGCACATGGAAAGAAAGATCAATTTAATTCTTCCACTATTTTATTGTTGGGGGTGGGGGCAATGATTTGCTCTTTGGTTGAACTTACTTTATCAGGTCTCACTGGGGTAAAGCACCGTGGAGTGAATTGTTCATGTTCTGGAATTTCTCATTCTAGCCAACATAGAATTTTTCCTTTCATTGTTACATACCTTGGGAGTTAACAGGCATTTGTAGCTGAATAATTATACTATGACAGGTATGTGTTATCTGCATAAACTCAAATTAAGCTCCTATTAAAAACATAATCTGCATGAAGTATGAACACATATGCTTTCTGTTTTCCTTGGTTTATATCATTAATTTTAATGATGACAGAAAGCAGATGAATTATGTCACTGTTTGTTTGAGGAACCCAGATAAATTCAGGTTCCTTAAATTTAGAGGGCAAATCCTATTTAATCCAGCTGTAAGGGCTGTATATTGTTACGAAGATAAAGTGATACTAATTTTTCGCAAACTTGGGAACAAAGCAATTTCATATTTTTTTTGCAAATAAGGTTAGAAATATCTTAATTCCTTCTACTTATCTTTACTATATTAATAGTATATTGCAAGGTCTGTATTAAATACAATTTTATCTGTCATGATCAATTCAGTTTAGATTAACTCAAGGTCTAACATGTGAACTACAGGGAATGCAGAGTTAAGAGATATTATGACAACATTTTATTTATGATGTGTACTCATGAAGTAACATGGTTGTGCAAATCAAGTACCAAAAAAATTAGGTTTTTATAAGTTCTCCAGCTATACTTAATTTTAGAAATTGGGTACCTGGCTTAATATATACTAGTAATGTGACCTTAGGTGAGGCACTTTTTCTCTTTTTTACTCCATCTACAAAATTAGGATATTTCAACTCTGTATTTCACAACTCTGCAATCTCAAGGGATATTTTGAGGGTGAAAAATAATACCTACAAAAGACTTAGAAGATTGTGCTTGGCTAATAGTGGCTTAACAGATATTAGCTATTGTTATCATGGAAAATGAGTTATCAGCATGCTATCATACCAAAGATGTATCATTCATAATATATTTATGTTAATTAAAATTATAATTAACTAGATTTCTGTATGTTTTAAATGTGCTTCTCTATGTTAAAACACAATATATTTCATTTAATCCTTGAGGCAAATCTGTAGATTATTTCCATTTATAGGAATATTGGTATTTCAAAGAGATCAGTAATTAGCACAAGTCATAACATTCAGATTTCATAATCCATAAACAATATTTTGTCACATCTACCTTAAAATACAAATGACAGGAATTTTCTGGATCACAGTAAAGCCATATGATTTCTGGAGACCAATTTCAGAGGTAAGATTTCTCCTGTACAAAAGTAGTGCTTGAACACACTATAGACATTGAAATCAGTGGGGCTAGGAGCCAACCATCCCTATTTAGGTTTAATCTGTAGATAAACTTAATGGAAATGTTGTCTACCCTGATGTTGTTATCTTTCTTTCTGTTTTGGAACCTAAGAATTTCTCAGGAACAGAAATTATAGCCAATAAAAATGTCTTCTTATCTAGAGAATGATCATAGATCATGAAAAACTGGACAATATTTTATATAATGGACATATTGTTATTTAATAGATAGAATTTATTTTTGTTATAAGTTATACAGTTGATTTTGTAGCTTTACTTGCTGAGGAAAATGCCCTTTCCAGGTGTATATATCAAAAAAGTAGTGGTAGTTATTGAATAAGTATAATAACAATTAATACTAACTAAATATTTTAGCATCAAATGACTACATTTTGGATTCAAAACCAAATATTATAGTTCTTATACATCTAAAACTACTCAAAACAAGGGGCATCTGGGTGGCTCAATCACTTAAAGTCTGACTCTTGATTTTGGTTTAGGTCCTGATCTCTGGGGTGGGAAATCGAGCCCCATATCGGGCTCTGCACTGGACATGGAGCCTGCTTAAGATTATTTCCTTCTCCCTCTCTTTTTGCCCCTCCCCCTCACCACATATACATGTTCTTTCTCAAAAAAAAAAAAAACTACTCTAAACAATTAATATAAAAAGAAGGCATAACAATGTGTTTTAATTCTGAATTACTTTCACTGAGGTTTTCTCTTTGCTTGTTTGCTTTTGCTTTATATTCCAGTTAATAGTCATTTATTTTCAGTGATGTTTTATTTTATTGCAGAGAAAGATACAATTCTAATGTATATATATATATGTATATATACATATATATATTATATATCTAATGTATATATAATATGGCTGAAGTCATAGTTAAATCTAAAGCAGAACTAATATAATCATAGCAACCAATCATATTTGCTTTATTCATATAACATTCAGTAACAGAGACCAGGGTTACATTTCTTTTATATCTTCTTCAATGTACATTGTTAAATAACTCTTTTTGACAGACTAGCTTTTATGAAGTTTATTGTTTGTTATTGGTCTTATATTCTTTTGAAGAGCCAAGGACTTTTAATAGTTCTCGACTTTGAAATCACTATGGAAAATAAGAAGGTTCAAACAGGCCAGGAAACTAAGTTTGAAGGATTAGAATAGCACAAGAATTGGGACTAAAGTTCAGAAGCTGAATTTATAAAAATAAATGAATTCCAAGTAACAATACATACAGAATGAAAAAGAAAATGGTTTTTAAAAATCTGGATATCCCTGCATTATGCTCATGGAGAGTGGACAAAGAGCCAGAAGCAAATGTCCAAGTTCAGAGTGGTAGGATAATAAAATCACACCATGTTCGAAATAGAAAGGTCTTTATAAAATAACTGATTTGGAAACTCTTAATGTGACTACCACATAAAGTCATTAATCCCTAAAGACTGCTTATAAAGCAGGTATATGCTTAGCTTCAGTTTTCTTGAGGAAAGAATCCATAGCTGTGCTGGAAAATGCAAGGGGGTTCTGTTGTAAAAGAAGTTAAAAAAATGTAAGCTACAAAGAAGCTTGACCAAATAACTTGACCAAGACACAACATTACAGCATACAAAAATACTCTAAACAGCTAAAATGTGTAAAAACACCTAATTCTCCCCTCCCCGACTATGGCAGTGGTTCTTTTCCTGTCACCAGGCAGGGATGTCTCTCAATCATCCTGCACATCACTGCCTGATTCATCATAATATTGCCCCTCCTTGATGCTATTGTTCTTCTGCGAAAATTATCACTGTGTCACTGACACCTTCTGAATACACATTAAAGTGCTTATTTTGGCACAGAAAACTTTCCCCAGTTAGATTCCAAATATATTTTTTAGCCTTATCTCTTAATGTATGCATATATCCTTCATTGTCTAAGTTCGACTTTGTTATTTATCAGATATGAATTTATTTTTGAGTGGATTTTACTCATGCTGTTTCCCCTGGATAGAATAATCTGTCTCCCTTCCTCCTCTGCCCTCGATGAGCTCCTCTGACCCTCTGCACCCACAACCAATGCACACACATACACGCACATGTATGCTCAGAGATATACTCCTCTCACCAAAATACATCTTTCAAGTGTGAAATCAAATAAAGCCTTTTTTCCTATGCTGAAACAGAAAATTAACCCCATTTTGAACTCCTGTGGCTTCCATTTTTTACATTTTAGGGTACCTCTAACATACTATGTGTGGTAAACCCATTTTTTTAAATACCGTAGTTAAAAACATCAATTTGGAAAGAGTTCTGCTATCAAATTCTTATTCTGCCACTAATCAGCTTTATGACTTTGGGTATTTTATGTAAATGTCTGTTTCTCATCTGTAAAGCTGGTATAATAATAGAAGCATTTGAAGATTAAAGTGAAATAATTTACTTGAAGTACTAAGACACATTGATAGTGTATGCTCATTGTTAAGTGAAATAACCACCAAATAGCTTTATAATCATGTAATATTGTATGCATATAATGTGCTACTGTTATGTATTTTTTGTTATTTCTTGTACCTTCACATCTCAAATTTCTTAATCACAGATCACTATGTATTTATCATATTAATTTTTATATTAGTGCTTCATAAAACTTTCTAAAATATAAAAATGAAATGCCAGTAGGAAATTTATGTATATTATAAGTAGAAAATTACATTTGGCAAGCCCAAATAGCTCCTCTAGTTTGCTTATATCCAGGAGATACTTGGTGTAAGTTCTGTTGAATACAAAATGATGAAGTGGAACAGTTACACTGGAGTGATAGGGTACACAGGAGAGAGTTTCATTGGTCAGAAAGATTCTTGAAGTTCTACAAAGGAACATTCTGGTAATTTTACCCTCAATGAAGATGTCTCTAATAAGAGTATAGTATTTATTAATAAGGCCCAATGAAAATTATTAAAGAGAAACGGCGTGTAAAAACAAAAAGACTGTATGGTTATACTCTTTTTGACTAGGTTTTATTTTTTATCATTTATGTAAGAGTAATCCCATATTTGAAATGTGTAACAAGTATCAATAATAATAACACAATAATACAGAAAAGTCAAAGGGTGTGATATTTCCTAAAACAAACTTTAAAACTCGCTTTAATATTTGAATTGTATAGTCTGCCTCTAACACACAATTGTGTTCATCTGGGTCATATCCTTAAATCATTAGCCCCTCGAGTCTGGGGCTTATGTCCTTTCTTTTCCTGTTATATAGTTTTTCTATAAAGCCTCTTTGACTCAGTCACACACTCATTTATTCACTCATTCTTTCATTGAGCTTTAACTCAATTCTATTTTAGTATTTTAAAAAAATACATAGCAAATAAGATTCTTTCCCTCAACTCAAAATAATTTAATAGGGGAGAAAAGAACATATGCACCATGGAATATCAAAGTTGAAGGTAACAGATGACACTAAGAGGGTATGAATAGACTGCTCTGCAAATTCCAGGGAGAAATTATTTTTTTCTGCTGGGAAAAATCAATGACCATTTAATGGATTGCATATCATGACCTAAACTTTAAATAATGAGTAAAATGTGTACATTAGAGAAAAATGATTCAAATGGAAGAAGAATGACATACCCGACTATTTGGGACATGTATTTATTCATCTGTACTGCCATTAAAAGGTATTTAGTATAACCCTGGTTAATAAAAATAAGTGGGTTTTTTTTTTTTTTGGTATAATTCCCTGCTTGTAGATTTAATGGCTTTTCTATTTTTTATTTTTTATTATTTTTTTTACTATGACTGTGATGTGATGACAAATCTTCTTTTCTTGGAGGCCTTCCTGATTTTCCAGTTTTATTCTTTACTGTTCAGAGACTGGGATTTAGGATCTAGAGCTGCATTGTCCAGTAGAGCTTCTGTGACAATGGAAATGTCTGTACCCATGCAGGCCTGTAGTAACAATTCTCATGTGACTGTTGAGAACTTGAAATGTAGCTAGTGTAACTGAGGCATGGAATCTTTAGTTTTAATTAATTAAATAGCTGCATGTGGCTCATGGCTATAATATTATGCAACATAGATCTAGTCACCTTTTTGGGAAAAAGTAAATTCCAGATGAATTTGATCCACAAAAGCAGTCACCTTTGGGCAAAATAGAGTATGCCACAGTATTTCCTGTGAGATCCTATTACATCCCATCTTTGCTGAAGCCAGTATAGTCATTGCCTTGTAGTATTGTTAATTGGGATATGCACAAAGGAAGCTAATAAATTATATCTGAAGCAATCTCTTAAGACTTCTGCTAGGAAGAGACTTTTTAATTTACTCTTAAAGGAAAAGAAGTTCAACCTGGGGTTGAAGGATGAGGAAAGGTGAGGAGAGAAGAAAGAGGTTTCAAACAGAGATGAGAAAAAAACATAGTGTGACCAGGGAATACTTGATAATTCAATATAACTGGCAAATAAGGTATGTCTCGTGAAGTAAGAGAGGAGAAAGAGCAATTTGAAAAAAAAAAATAGAATAATACACATTTTTAAATACTGTCAATGTATCGGTTTGACTTAATTTTATTTGGTTTCCCAGCCAAAATGGTCATTCTATTATATGTATGTAGGATTTTCTCTTTTTTTTTTCTTTTTACAAACATCATTTATGTTTTAATCATTAAATAACACAACTGAAATTACAACTTTGTTACCTAAATTTATTACTTGGGGAAGATTGAGATTTAGGAAATTTATTGCCATGATGTCACCAATGGTTTCTAATTTATAAGACTTTGGATTAGACATTAGCACAGTTATTATTTCCTCTAATGTCTTACCTCACCACAGTCTAATAACATTCAGGAAATCCAAAAGACAAAGGGGAAAGAGTGGTCTTGAAAGCTAAAAATAGTTGCTGAAAACTGATGCAATCATGTAATAAAATATGGCTCAATAACTTATATGATATGCTCACAGTATCTGCTAAAGCAATTAGAATCCATGCAGCTAGATTTTTGTTCATGGATTTCTAAAAATGAATATTATTTCAACCCAACTAAGACATAGAAAGCTATGAAGTTTAATTGTGTACATTGGTCTTAGGATTTCTGGTCTTATTATTTGCACATGTGATCTATTTAACATTAAAACAGAAAATTATTGAGTAACAATCAGATTTCAAAAGGCCTCTAAGCCCAGTCAGAAGGTTGTCTATGTGATATGTTACATATAACAACATAGGATGTTATTATTCAGTTATATTAACACACTTGTTTTGTTCAGTTTTGTTTTTTTCACAATGGGTTAATATTTTTACACATCTAATAGGTCTTGCTCACAAGATAACAAGAACAACAATGTAGGTGTTTCTTTATATCAATCACATTGAATTTATCAGATATATTAAAAGGATTGTCTCTTTTAGTTGAGAAATTTTACGCAGACTATAATTAGTGATACTGTTCAGGAAAGCTTTTGAACTAGGCTGTGGTCTAGCTATAGGTAAGAAAAATTTTCAGTGCATTTTTGGGAGTCCATGGGATTTAGAAATATTTTAAACACCTCTCCTAATTTCCACTGATGAAAATACAGGCAGGCATTTCCACTGTGGCACAAGAGATACCGATCAATATGGGAAAGAATGATTTTACCATAGCAACTATTAACAATGCAAAAATGAAATTAATTTTTTTTTTTTTAGAAATTGCTAATTTGAGTTTCAGAAGGATTTAGGAATTCCCTGAGGCCCAGAATTAATAAGGCAGAGCCAGGGATAATAGTTCTGTCTGATATCAATACCTTTGCACCCCATTACAGTATGTAATGGGTATACATTTTACACTGTAAACATTCATATGTAAGAAATGTCTTTTAAGTCCCTATTCAGGAATCAATTAATGTTTATTCCAGGCTCTCTTATTAGTAGGCTGAAAAGGAAATTCAAAGCTTTACTCTTTAGTAGAGTTATGTAAGAATATAGAATTACCCAGAAATTTGGGTAAGAGTTACATTTAAAGGGAAATGCAGAAACAAAAAGGCCAGCTTTGAACACATTATCTGACACCATGACAAAGGGTAGTTTTTCATCTTCTCTTGAACCATAACTGTCATGCTTAACCTCTCTGCTATTAAGTTTAATCCTTGACTTTGTAAATCAAATATTAAACATGAGGTTGGGAGAACTTATCTACCTTGACATTGTCTTATTAACTTGGACACAAGTTCCCAGACATCAAGTGTCTCATATTTGGTGGGTAACTCCTCTATCTTTTGTCAATTTTGCAAAATATCTTATAAGGACAAGAAATTTGTAATAATACTAAAAACAATATTTTCAACCACATCATCACTTCTCTCTGCTTATTATGAGAAATAATCACCTATGCAAATTCTAATAAGTGTCTGTGATTTGTAGCAATAGAGTCTATATCTTTTACTGAGAGATTTCTTTTGGATTATTACCTAATTTTTATCAAAATGTATCTAAATAATACTTAAGAGATTCTTCTGTACTTTTTGTTGGCATATGTCACATTTCATATTATCATTTTAATATTCAAGTACCTATGATAAATTTGTATTTGTTAACAAGTTTATAATTTGGTTACTTACATATCTGTCTTAAAGTTATATTTCAGATTATGCTAGGAAAGTTTACAACAATAATGATAATATGTGTCAAATTTTCATATTCTTTTGTTATAGTGGTTATGTGAACAGAATTAGAGTAAAAATAGTGTTCATCTTTTATTGTGCTGCTTTAAAAATGCTTTATTTCAGTTCTTTAATCCTTATAATAAACATGGGAAGTTAAATACCCTATTGGCATTGACTTTTAGAGACCTAAAGCTCAGAGAGATTAATTGGTGACCAAAGAACCAGAGCTAATCCTTGGCCCAAACGGGCCTGACTTCTGACTCACTGCCCTTCCCAGTACAACTTAGCACAGTTCTGAGAAACCTCATAAATTTCTGTGCTCTGTAAATTTCAGAACTCAGCTAAAGGACCATCATTGCCCTGGGATACCTAATTACCGATACAGAACCATTGCGAGCAAAGGATAAAATCAGTAATTCTCACTCACAGTAATAAAGATGGAGAATGCTTTTGGTTTGCTTCCTTTTGCACTCTTCTTCCCTAACTCAAATGAATTTTAAGAGTCATAATTTGAACCTCTGCCATTAGCTCCATCAGAATTACTAAATGTTAAAGAAAGTGATCCTTATTGACCATAAAATGAACACCCTTTATTATTCTAAGGAGATGGAAAATACTTTATGTGAATAGTAGAGAAATTGCCAAAAAAGCTATTTTATTTCGGTCTGTGGACAAGTTAATGTGCTACTGGAAAAAGCATATATATTCTGACCTAATTAATTCACAGAGAACTTGGTTCTAAAAAGAGTGCTTAGAAATGACCCCTTCCCCCAATTTACTCTGCTCTCACATAGACATTGCTTTTCAGTAGCTTGATGCATTCTGAAAACAGGGTCTCTGTCATGAGTTAGCTATTTCCTTCTTAAGGCTTCTGTTGCAGAGCTTTCTGGAATTCTTTCTACCTTGGTACTTGTGTGTATTTCTGTAGTCAGGTAGTGAGGTTTTCACTCCAGTTTCTGGGTACGTGAGCCTCAGCTGAGCAGATTTTCCCCTGATAAAAATGTGTCACCTCTATACTGTTGTTCTGATGACACTACCTCCAGGCCTACCTCCCCTAACATCCAGTTTGATATTTCACGTTTACAGAAATTGATAGTTTTCAGGTATTTCCCACCTTCTAATTTGAGTAATTTGAAAATGCTTGAGAAGCATATAAACAGGAAAGTTGTAGGAATGATAGAGTGGGGAGGTGACTTCTGTGGCTATTTAGCATTTCCTTCTGGAAGGTCCATAGGGAAAAGTAAAATAGTGTATTTTGTTAGATCTAATATAGCGGATTGCTATTTTTTCCTGTTTGTGGAGGGAGAAAAAGAGTCATTTAAATATAAACTTCTCTCCTTTCAAGAGCCATTAGGGTTGTGCTTGGCCTACTTATGTGATAAGATGATCACTCTATTCTTATTATGACATGTCTTATTCCTTGGAGTTCATTTATACATTATTACTTATAACATGCTAAATGTTACTGAAAATCACCAAGCTAAGAAGATTTTGGCAGTAATAGTTGGTTTTAATTTCCTTAGGTAATTTTGCCATCTCTAAAGTTTACCAAATAATATCCCTGGAGGATGGACATGAGTATTCAACCTCTCTCTAATTAACAAGTATGTTAACATACTTCCTCTTATAAATATATTCAGCCCTTTGTTTTCTTCTCTACAGGATAACATTTTTAAGCTGGAGGACTCACATTTTGAAAATGGCCGTGGGAAGAGTCCGTATGACCCTAAACTGCTGACAGCATCTCTTTTAATAGGTGCGTAGTCAACAATCAGTTAAACAGTGCATTTTCTATAGATAATAACCAGATTGCTGTTCCTTTTTATATATCAAGACTTTCCATTATTAATCACAAACTATCTTAGGAGGATGTCAGTTGAGGTATTTTCAAATATTTTGAAAATGAAGAAAACACACTAAATGCTGTTTTGGTTTTTACACTCTCTAGTTTGTGATTCTTTTTAATCAAAGTGGTTTAATAAGTGTCTTTAAAATTGCCTGCTCAATCAGTATACATCCCCACTAGAACTTTAAAATTTATATTCTGAGAGAAAATGGTTTTGGTTTTCATTTTATGAAAGAGGTGTTTCCAGGGGAAATTTTGACAAGTCAGAAGGCAAGAATGATACTCAGTCTATCTTATTCAGTGTCATTACAAGATTTGTCATACTCTCAACATTTAGACAACTTAATCAGCACAATCAGTTTTAATGGTTGTACAATTGGCAGAGACGCTATTGTGTTACTTGTATTAATGAAGGGCCTCTGTATTCATCTTTTTTTTTTAACTTTAGTTTTTTTTTTTTTAATGTAACAAAAACACTTAAAGTATTTCCTCTACACATTCTTCTAACCATCTTCTTTTCTGATTGTCTTCTTTTTTTCCTTCAACAATGTAGCTGGGGAGGAAATGCTTAGTCATAGTTCTAAAGGTTGGAAATAGGAAGATAGAAGCAAGCAGAAGAAGGAGAAAACTTTAATCTGTATTGAAAGATAAAGAATTATTTCCACATACTTTTAATCACCTTTAAACTATGTTAAATAAACACATGAAAAGTGATACATCATTAAACAATTATTCTTTTTTTCTTTTCTTTTAACTTTTGGGCATACCAACAATGAAAACACAAAAGATTCTGAGTCATTACTCTATTCCAGAATATATTTTTCTGTATGATCATGTAGAGATTATATAACTTTTATTTCCTTTTCTTTTTTTTCCCCTTTTCTAGAAAATGTAGGAAATAACTATTTGATAATAAAAAATAGTGAAACTTATGGAGTATAAAATTTCTGACTTTTGCATAAGAAATCTAGATTTTTTTAAAAAAGGAAAATATAGGTTATTATTTGATGGTGTCCAAAGTTCAGTTTTGCCAGTCTTCTCTTTTTAAAAATAACTTTTTTTCTACTTAACAAAATAAACTCTAGTCATACTGACTACAGCGTTAAGTATGAAGATACATTTTTCCAGTATTCTCTAGTGTTTACTTTACCACTGTTTCACTGATCTCTTTTCTATTAAGAATAAGAACATTACAACATGAATTATCTTCTCTATTGCTTTTCAGATGTAGACAATTTCAGTCCATTTGATCCATTTATGGAGCTTTTTAACAAAAGTTTAAGACCTGAAGGAATGCAGCAAATGCAGCACACTTATAATTTACCTATTCACAGATGGCCTAGTGATTACATGTGGATGACTTCCTTAAGTGCACACACAGAAATGTGAAAGTTGTCTTAAACAAAAGGGAGGAGTTCTACCTTGCTCAAACTTGCAGCCTATACTTACTTAAATTGCATACTGAATAAAAAAATAAAAAAAGATAGATATTCCTCAAAAAGCAGTATGTTAAATTATGCCTAAAGCAGCTTTAATTTGTGGTATGTTTCTCAGTGGGGATTTGCTTGATTATTTATTTTAATATTCCATTGAGAAAGGATGATGACAAGTAAGTATTACATAGTTCATATGGTATGCAACCACACAAAGGCCACAAAGAATATGAAACTCCATAGTTTGGGTTTTATATTAGAACTTCTTTGAAAAAGCTGTATAAGTTTGTGAAAAGGAAAAGAGAATGAGGGAAGTTTCATGAGTCAAGAAAAGGATGTGTGGCTTAAAAAAAAAAGGCAGCTTTTAAATGCAAGTCTAGACTTCACCTATCCAATCTGTAAAATAATCAGGTAACTTTTAGAGGTGTTTGGTGCTTCTTGACAAGGAAAATTATTCAAGCCAACATAAATTAATTTCTGAATCAGCTGGATAGCAAGATACAAAAAAATGAACACGTCATACTAGACCTTGTAAAATCCCTCAAAATATCAGCGACATCATTTTAATTCAAGAACTGGGTTTGTTACCTTCTTTCTTTGTAACTAGGCTATAAATTCTTATTCTTGTAGTACATTTAATTCCCTTTGTTGAGTTTTTCTTGTCATTTTCTCTTATGCTGTTTTAAAAAGCATTTGATAGAGTTGTTTTTTTGTTTTTATTTTAACATAAGTGCTCTCTATAGCACTTCCCAAACTTCTACATACAGGAATTACAGGTGTCTCTGAAATATACAGATTGTGCATTGAATGTTTGAGAATGGCTATTGGGAAAGCCTATGTGCCCAAGAGATTTTGCATGTATTTTCCTCATCTCATCACATGAGAGAAATATTTAAGGTAGTTCTGGGCTGTTTCCTTCCCCAGTACTGGGAAATAAAATTTCATGTTTGACTCAAACCATGTATAAACTGGTTAGAGGAGTCTTCACAGCAGATACTTTTTATATCATCAGTCAGCCCCTTATTAAGCAGTTTCAACCACTAATAAGCTTTCAATCCAGATGACAGCTTAAAAATTAATGAAATTTATCAATGCTTAGTATAACTTTTCAAAACGCCATAGTTTTTTTATCATTAATTTTTTTAATAGACTTTGCTTTTTAGAGCAGTTTTAGGTTCACAGGAAAAGGAGAAGATATCAGAGATATTATATATATCCCCCACACCCACTCGTATAGGCTTCCCCATTATCCACTTCCTCCACCATAATGGTACATTTGTTCTAAGTGTTGAACCAACACTGACACATCATTATAAGTCTCAGACATAAGGAGGGCACTAGGAATACTGGTGTTATATGTAAGTGATGAGTCACTAAATTCTACTCCTGGAACTAATAGTACACTGTATATTAACTAACTGGAATTTAAACAAATTGCCATGGGATTTTAAGCTGATGACCGCAGAAAATATGGATTCTTTCTTGAGCAGTGCATAG
The DNA here is from genome assembly GCF_010015895.1 of Lontra canadensis. NCBI lineage: Eukaryota > Metazoa > Chordata > Mammalia > Carnivora > Mustelidae > Lontra > Lontra canadensis. The sequence goes on from NW_022631042.1 coordinate 2,387,447, forward strand.
CTACTAAATTAAGTCTCCAAATCCTATAACATGTCCTAAGTTTTGAGAGGACCATCAGGGAAGAGAGGGAAAACCGAAAGGAAAGAAATCAGAGAGGGAGACAAACCATGACAGACTCTTAACTCTGGGACACAAACTGAGGGTCACTGAAGGGTAGGGGGATGGAGGCATGGGGTAACTAGTGATGGACATTAAGTGGGCACATGATATGATGAGCACTGGGTGTTATACACTGCTGATGAATTTTGGAACACTACATCTGCAACTAGTGTACTATGTTTTGGCTAATTGAATTTAAATTTAAAAATTTTATAAAATAAATTTCCTTAGTAAGGTTAGTTTTTCAAATGTCCCTTAATAAAAATCATTTTGTCAGTACGAAATTATTGGTATTTATTTTTAAGTATGTCTTGTTTCATCCACCTGTAAATATTTTAATTGTAATGACTTTGTTTAAAAATCCTTTATTAAAAATAATTTCTCCCCTACTCAGAATAAATGCCAGGTCTGGACACAAGAATAATATCTTATATTTTCCACACTAATTGTCATCTCACATTTTCATGATGTGAAAGGTGTAGTCAACTTGAAAGTATTTTTGTTTCCTCATTGTATTGTTCCCCAGGCATTGTAGTGCTAATAATTTAGAAATAACCTATCACTGAGTAATATTGTTGAAATCTATTTCAGCAGTCTAGGACTTTTAGCTATGGTCTATTTCCCCAAGACAGAATTCTGCCTTGCCTCAGGAAAAAAAATAATAATTTAACAGTAGAATATGCTCTTACTTGGTATTAGATCACATGAGGTACTCCCTAAATTAATTAATTATAATTGAGAATATTATTTGAACCTCCCTGAACCTCAGTTTCCTTATACGTAAAATGGCATGGCCATGCTGATTCCCCTAGTTTGTTGTGAAAGTTAAGACAGTTTAATAACGTACCATGTTTGGGTACTTAACATATTTCTGGAATGTATGTAGAAGTAGAAGCCAAGAAAAAAAAATAACAGTGGTGGCTATAAAGGAGTCTGAGAGAGAGAGTTGGTACCTTATTAACTTTATATTTTTAATTTTGCACCATGTACACATGTAAACTCAAAAAATGTTAGTTTAAAAGGATAACATAAGTAAGAAGGCCAGCATATTATATTTATTGGTACAGAGAAGATACCCAATAGACGTAAAAATGTAAAATTATTCCCATACCCTTCCATTCTCAAGAAATGGGTTTCATCCATGCCCTGCATGTGTGTGCATGTTTGTGTGAGAGTGTGTATAATCTGTGTGCAAGAGAGAGACATAAATTCATTTTTCTCTGTTTCTAATTACTCCTCTACTCTGTGAGTGGAATTTACTCAAGGTGTTAACAACATAATGGCTTGTCCTTAGGTTTGTTTGATTTTTGCTCAACATCCATGTCACACGTTACACCTGTGTTAGTAATGCTGTGATTTCATCAGGAAATGTTTTTTTTTTTTCACCTTCTACTTCTTACCACACCCTTCTTAGGAATTGCAACCCAATACAGTAACTGATCTAAGCCACATTTTGAGCTGTGAACATTTGAGCTGTGAACATAAAGTCCAGAAGTACATACGAACTTTTGTTTTTAACACATGCTTCTCAGGTAATTCTACCATGGTGGAAATGCATTTCACTAAACTCTTTGTTCACCTCAGTAAAGAATGCTTTCCATAGAGATAGTTTAGAAATCTTACAGTTAAGAAAGAATGGCAGAGTACTCAAATACTAACTTCATATTTGATAATTTTTCGATACTTAGTTACATCTGTCAGCACTAAATTTTCTTGGTCTGATGTATTATTTTTGAGTCATCAAACTTGCTATGTGGTGTCTGTTGTGAAGAGACTAAAAACTTTGTTGGACAGAGTATCCACAGCCACTTTTTGATATATATATAACAATTCCTTGAACATATTTATACCATCAGTTTAATAAAATTGGACAAATGTCATATTTTCTTTCACTATAGCTTAGTACATATAGAAAACCAGAAGTATGCATTTTAACCATGATGCTATTTGAATCATTGTAGGATACATTTACCTAATACTTCAGATTTTTCAAGAAGACATATTAAGGGTCAGGAAACCGGAAAATTAGCATTATGCCCAAAAATCAACATATAATTTGATAACTTCATAAATGACCTAGGAACTTCAAGAGAAGTTTGACAAGTAGACATTTTTTGTTAAACATATTTGTTCTCCAAAAATAAGCCAACTGAGATATAGTAAATTTCTTATACTCACTTATCATTAGATCATTTTATATAGCCACAGAATGTACTAACTCTTTAATCCATGATGGAGATTTATAAGTATATTAAATAAAGCACATTCTAAGTTGACTATAATTTATTTGCCTATGAGAATGCAAAAGTAGGATATTCTATCACCTGTACATTTGGGTGTAATAACAAATATGTCCTACAATTTCTGTGGAGCATTCATCCCTGATAAGAATCCTATAGATACCTCTGCAGAAGGTCTGGTTTAAGGCCTCATATAAAAAACAGTTACTGATAGTGAGTATTGACAATATGAGAATGTACCTTTCATGGCCACTTAATCGTCAGGTGCCCCTACAGCTCCCCAAAATCACATTGACTCTTGCTAAAAGTTAATATTCAGGTGGGAGGGAATTTCTTATGATTGGAGGCAACCAGTGCCTAAACTGAAAACTTCTTTTGGTGTCTAAGTCAGTTCTTTAATTCTGTTTTCAGTAATAAATTGATCAGTAGCTTTCCTACTGAAGAACTCTCTCTAAATGACCTACTTATCTGTTGTCAAAAGAAAAGCAGAATCAAACTTTCTGCTTTTGTCTTCATTTATATAGATTTTTGCCTTGCTTATGTGGAAATGAATGAAAAAAGTATAAGTTATAAAACAAGTGTATAAATTAATAAGAGAAACAAATACTTATATGTATCCAAATAATAGCTGCTTTTGGTGTTGATTTGTTACTTCCGAATCTCCCCTGCATAGAGTTTATATGTAATAACAAGTGTAATTATGGATTTTACTCATGCTAAAGCAAGAAAAAAAAAGTTTGGATGAAATAGAGGAAAGGTACTAAGTCTACTAATTTCCAGTTATAGTAAAAAAAGTCACAGAGAAGTAAAAAAAAAAAAAATGACATTCTTTACTCTTCCGTTTCTGTTTATACCTCCTGTTAGGCATGTTCTGTCTGACTACGCTCTGGTATGAAATTGTCCAGTCGCCTCTTTTCGTGATTCTCTTTTCACATTTCCTGATTTTCATAACCTAACACGTCATTGAGAGGGCAATGAGGTTCAACTAATAATTTAATACTTTTGATTTTTCAAGGTAAAGAGGACTCAAGGCGTCCTATGGTAGATGTGTAACATTAAAATATTTGAAATTAGTATTAAAATTTTAGGCTGCTTTTACAACACATTTTTAACTAGGGGCCTGTTATTCACACAAATAATTTACCTGAAGTTTAGAAATCCGTTACATCTATTTATAAATTATTTATAAAAAGATATAATATCAACCTTAATAAAAGTGTTAAACAGCAATTGAAAATAAGTTAAAATTAAGGAGACAGTAGGAATTTACATATTTCAAAGTACCTTTGAAACTTATGGCTTATTCATAGCATTTTTGTGCTTTTAGAAAATGTTTATTTTTTTTTTACCTTGGCAGATAAAATGTTATTGCAGCATATTATGATAAAAGCAGGTCAAATTTGAACTTGGTATTTAATTAGGTAAAGAGAACACAAGATGCTTTTGAATCCCAAAATACCACGACAATTTAGAGTAATAGAGTACCATTCCTTTATGTACTACTTTGTACTTACTATATTGTCAAAGTGCTATTTTTACTTGCCCTGAGTCACAGCAATCCAAAATAAATGATCACTGTCTTAAAACTCATTTGTAAGAAAACGTATCTTTTTATTAATATTTCAAGCTAGACCTTGGAGTTGTGTCGTGATTCACTCTGCTTAGCTCTTCTCCACTGCCTTGGACATTCTCCAAAGGTTGGTGCATTCAGACACATTAGAGGACCACAGGTCCTACCAAAGGAATTGATTGAGTTGGATCACTGAGAATGTCTATTTTCATTATAAAACCTTTATCTGTAAGTGAGAAGTCAGGGTATGGACAAAGAATATCACATGAGAAATCAGTTAACAAGACTTTCCCAAAGGCATTTATGCTTAAAGATGCACAGGAAGTTTTTTTTCAGTTTATCTAATAAATATGAAAATCCTTTGGAAATGATAGTGTTATACAAATGTTTAAGTTATAATTTATCTACTCCTATTTTATTTTCTGATTATTTTTCAAATCAGTGAATACAGAAACATTAACTTAATCCAAATGACCAACAAGATAATATTAAGTTTACTATCATTATGGTAGATTATTTAGAGGAAAATTTTATATTTTTTAATTGTTTCATTTTGCTGATAATTCACTATCAGTAAGCAGGCAATAATGTGTTTCATGGATGAAATAAGAGGACTACTTTTCTTTAAAAGAAAGAAAATATAATTTTTACTACCTCCAGTTTATTAAGAGCTGGTATGGTTTAGTGGAAGAGGATTGGGATTAAACAGGCCTGAGCTTGAACTTTCACCCTTACTTTCCTAGTCATCAACTGAGCAACCTTGGGTTTCTCGAGCTATAAAATAGGGATAACATTTACATCATGGGGTTGTTGACAGAACTAAATGAGATAATTTGAAAGTGTCAAGTCACTGCCTAGCTGCCCTGCAAACACAGAATGGTATTCAGTAAATATTAACTTCTCTTTCTCCTCCCTTTTTCCTTTTCCTTTTAACCTGGTCACTGTGAGTCCTCCATTATTAAACTCTGACCTGGAGTTAGAGTTTAATTAAATATTAATTAAATAATAATAAATATTAGTTTAATTAAATATTTAATAATTTAAGTAGAAATGAATCAAGAAACAGAATCTTTAATTGTGGTGATTATGACCTGTATTTGTGAAAATTTCCTCCTCTTCAGACTTTTCTCCTTTTTTAACATTTTTTACTTGTACTTATTTAAGTAAAATTTCTACACTCAACATGGGGCTTGAATTCATGACCCTGAAATCAAGAGTCATGTTCTCCTGAGTCAGGCAGATGCCAGACATAATTCTTTTATATCTTAAATTCTTTTTAGACTATGTGATGACTTATAGTCAGTTAGAACATTTTTCCCATTTGATATATTCAAAAATAAAAAGCAAGAAAACAGTTTTGGGGAAGAAAATATTAGTCCTTTCTAAAGTATTGCAAAATCTTACTCAGGTACCACTAAAAAGGAAATATATTGTGAAAATTTAATTTCCATTAAAATAAAAACTATAAATAATATTTTATGGTGGGATCTTACCCTAATAAATAAGGATATTAGAAGTGCAATAGCTTTACACATATAAAAATGTAATGAATATAGTATACCTTTTTTCTTTTGTCCACATAATGTAGAAAGGAATAAATGTTATGTTTTAGTAATATCCCTGAAATCATATTTTACTTCATTTTACAAAGTTCTTAATGAGTAGTCAGATACTTAGTGAGCATTTACTAAGTTGAAAAAGTTAAAGTATTACTAAAATACTTTCAAGAAAGACATAGGATAAAAGTAAATAACTGCTTAATGATGCAGAAAGCATTTCTCTTTCTCTTAGCGTCTTTACATGAAACTTATTTTGTGTGTTTTTTCTTTCCTTAATTTAATTAAAGGATGTGTACCTGCTTTTATTTTGTCACAACACAGATGGAGAATTATACTCCGGGACTGCGGCTGATTTTATGGGGCGCGATTTTGCAATCTTCAGAACTCTCGGGCACCACCATCCAATTAGGACAGAGCAGCATGATTCCAGGTGGCTCAATGGTAGGTGGTGCGGGCCAGGGCCCAGGCATGTTACATAACATGTGTAACTGTACTTGTCATGGACAGCTTACCTTGTGACTTGAGACTTAGTGTGCAATTAAACTCATGGTGGTGATTCATGACTATGGGTGTGAGAAAACAGGGGAAGACGAGAAAAACGAGATTAAAAACTCAGGAAAATATTTGCTTCATGCCAGAATTGAAGTTTCTCAGTAGTTAACTGTGGAAAGAAATAGATCTGGGCTAGAGCTGCGGAAGGGAGGCAATGGAAACAGATAATGGCTTACCGGTCCTGTCTTACACAGATACCACAACAAATCTCATGATGTAGTATTTTTTCCCCCTACACCTCTCATATTGCCCTGAGAGCGTCATACGCATTCTTGAATACTTAAACAGATTGTAGTGCTAATAACATTATGTTGAAAATGTTTTCAGAATTTCAGAGGATTTTTATATGATTTCATTTGATTCTCTTTTGATATTCTTAATATCTTCTCTCAGTTTGTTTAGGTGAGAAAAATAAAACCAATATTTTATCTAAGATTGTCTGTAACCTAGTAATGGAAGACTTGGAGCAGGAACCCAGTTTCTTGAACTTCAGGCACTGGCTTCAACTTGATCAAATAGATTTTTTACTGCCTTTCTCTTTTTAGTATATAAATAAATTTAATAGAGAAGCAAATGTTCAAAATGTATAATGTATATGCCTAAAATAAATAACATTTTCATTCATATTAGTAATCCTGATCTATTCTTCTATGTAGAGTTTGATTTTTGTTATTACTCACACATTTATTAAGATTTTTATAATGGCCCCCACAATATTGTCATGTTTTTCTTATTAACTATCTCCATATATATCTGTCTTTAGTCTTATGAAATAAAGCTGTCCAGACCCTAATCTGTCATCTATGAACTTTTACCTGGTTTCACCTGCCTCATTAATAAGGATGGAGCTCATGGATTATAGTCCGTCTATGTTCTCAGTAAGATGCTTGAATATCTCATTCTTGGAACTTCTGCCACACTTGTTTTTCCTGCCCTTTTGGGGTACCCAGAATTCCTTTTATCACCTCTCTCTTTCATTGGTTTGTTAGAGAAAAATCATACTTCTGGGAATCTTGCTGAAACTTCAGAAGACCATGAGTTGTCTATGATAATTTTGTTCTGATAAATTTTCACACTGTAAAGTGACTATTCAAAACATAAAACATACTTCAAATTACCTCAGCCAGCTTCTCTGCTCTCCTACAACGTTTCTGATCATCCTCTTATTTATGTATTAGTGTGAATGGTGTGCCTCTGACCTTCCATGTTTGACCACTTTGCCTTTGCTCTTAATTTTATTGTTTTATCATAAATTTACCCAATGTACATTTCTTTGCTGTCTTTCTCTCTCTCCTTCTCTGATTTCTTCCCCTGACCTGAAAACTTGCTCATCTATTCTATCCAAATTCTTCCTTTAATCCTGGTATGATGTAAAATCCCTGTGTGTCTAAGTCCATAGTCTGGTTAGAATCTTGTTTCCTCAATATTTTCAGCTCCATTAGCCACTTTAAACCTGAGTTTGAGCCCAGGGAGCTGCTTCTCCAAAAGACACAAATAACTTTCTGTACCCTGTTTTATAATTAGTATGTCCATTTGGATACTATCTCTTGCAGTCTTTCTCACTGTTAAATACCCCTTTCTCTTTAGAGTGCCACTTCTCTTAGCTTCCCTCATTTCTTGCTTTGCCAGGTTTCCAGTAAGCTTGACATCACTTCCCCATTGTTTGTATCTTAAATGCAGATGATGTATAAGATCATTCATAGGGGCGCCTGGGTGGCTCAGTGGGTTAAGCCTCTGCCTTTGACTCAGGTCATGATCTCAGAGTCCTGGGATCGAGCCTCGGATTGGGCTCTCTGCTCAGCAGGGAGCCTGCTTCCCCCCCTTCTCTCTCTCTCTGCCTGCCTCTCTACCTACTTGTGATCTCTGTCTATCAAATAAATAAATTTTTAAAAAAAGATCATTCATAATTGAGTACAAACACTGTGGTAATCAGAAGGGTCTGGACATAGAATCAAATACCCATGCTGGGGGATTCAGGAGGAATAGTAGGTGACCATATGAAAAGTTAGAGGCCTCACCAAGGGAAAGAAAAGGTGCTGAGATCACCATAAAACTATGTGTGCAAAACTATACAAGAGCCATGCTCCAACAAAATTGCAGAGAACAATTTTAAAATATCTTCTGTAAATTATGAAACTTTGTATGGAGCCAAAATCAGTGGGGGAGAAACTCTTAACATTGCTATATCTGGTCTGTTCTCAAACTGAAATATTTATGTAGGAGGGGAAAATGTTTTTATTCAGCAAGAAGGAGACTTTGATCTACTAAGAACTCTAAAGGGCATACAGGCTTTCACTGTCCATCCAAAAGAAAATCCAAGAAGATGGAATAACATAAAGGAGAGTATAGTATCCATTTCATTTTTATGGCCTTGGAGGAAAAAAGTCATCAAGTTAAAGCTGCTTTTGTGTTGCACACTTACATGTTGACAGCTGAATCTGAAGAATTTACACTGTGGGAAAGCAGTCATTGTCCACAGCTCTGTACTTCATCTTGCAAATGTGTAGTTCATTTGAGAATTCAGTTATCAGTCTCTCAGCACTAAACGTGAGAACTGATTTTACCAAATTAGCACAAAGGTTACATTTGACAGGGTGCAGAAACCAGAACTGCTGCACGAGGGAGGATGCAGACACATTGGAGAGAGAACCAAGGGACTTTGTGAATCACAAGCCTCCTGAAATTAAATGCCATTCCAGAATAAAATTGGAAGCATAATGTTTACATATTCATGCATAAAATAAATGAGTTTGAGGCATCAGCATAGACTACACAATCATTTTTGCTGCCAGAAGTAATAAATACTAGCAAGGTACTTTTTGAAAGGTCTATTTTAATAGCCCCTTATTGAAAGGAGCTATTAAAACTAATTTTGGCACAGGAGTGACTTTTCTCAAATCAGTTCAAACCTATTCAATTATTTTGGATGAATCACTTGACCTATTTTAGATGACTTTTAATTTTTGTTCCTGCTAAAGAAAAAAACAAAATCACTTGCCTAGAATTAGATCTTAAATATCTTGATATTTTTAATTTCACTATTTTCATAATCACTAAAATTTATATTTTTATAATATCAGTCAAGGTTTAAATTTAGCTTCATTTTAACAGGAAAAATTAGGAATGAGTAACAATTTTAGATGAAGAAACAGAAGAGAGATGGAATCTGTTGGCTTTTACATAACTGCTTTTTAAAAAATAAATTAAATTAAAAAAAATTTTAATTAAATTTGTTAAACCCTGGTTTAAGGTTACTAGTTCTTAGAACAACTTTTGATTTCAGAAAATTTATTTATATGTGTTTGACATGATGTGCCTGACTTCACTGTTTTTCTTGTGTATTAGAAATTCGCTTAATATTACATCATTTTAACTTCATTTAAACTTCAATTCCAATTTCAACTTACTAACACTGTGAAACTTAGGTACAGTTGCTCTCTATATATTCATAGTAAGGAAGCAAATAAGTTTATGTTTCTGTTATAATAATGATTTCTTAACATTTAATATGTAAATACCACTTAGTTCTTATACATGTTAGCCATTCATTAGAGCAGATGGGTGGCTAACCTACATTTATTTTTCTTCTTGATGGACACTATTTCCAAATTGTTCTTGTCTTGGACTAATGCTGGGATGCAATGTGATATGGAGGAAAGACTGGTCTTTGGAGTAAGACAAAGCATCACATTGACTCCTTTTAATGGAATTATAATATTACTTAACCTCTTATAGTTGTGGAAAACTGACCACATGATAATGTGTAAAAACTACTAAGTGAATGATTGGCATAGAGTAAGCACTTAATAATTGTGAATTTACTCTGTATCCTCTATCCCACATCCATTGGGTGGAGCATGCTTAGGAAGATTTGTCAGATTCATTCTGTGAGTTATTTTATTTGAGTCAGGGTGAAAGTGCAGTCAGAGTCAGGTTTAATATATGAAACCACATGGATCCTTGAGAGAGCCAAGGCCCAGTGAACACAAACAGACCTAATTACAGTGCTCAGAGTGTGAGGCCTTCCCACTCATTTCAGGAAGACCTGTTTTCTTTTAGTGGAATTTCCTAAAAGGATCGTGCCTGTGGATAGACCAACCCACTTGCTTTTTTCTATAATTGAAATGGCATGCAAGTCATCATTCCACTTCCTCTCACTTGTAACACTCATACCAGGATGGCCTGCCCTCTTTGGAATCAGGATAGCTTCCTCTGTGGTCATGTACTAGGATATTTCATGTTCTCTAAAGATTCAAGTTTCTCCACAAGACATTTTTATGAAAATAGAACCAAGCGGTGTGACCACAAGTAATCTATGAGAGCACAAATTAATATTGCATAGTACATAATCTGAAATCACTTGTATGACTCTTTCTATGCTCTATTTTAATACTACCGTCTTTAAAGGCCGAAACTGTCAGAGTATCCAATTAGAAATTTTTATAAGTAAAATGAATGATCTAGCTTTGCATAATGTCAGACTTCTTAATGATACCAGTCTGAATTATTTCTCTGGCTTAAGTACATCAATATTATATTGCTGACCTTGGGAGAAAAAGCCCTTTGGATGCCTTATTTTATAGTTATATGAACAGATGAGTATCATAGAAATTAAGTGACCATTCAGTTAAAACAACAACAACCATAAATGTCCTATTGGTTTTCATAGCATATGAAAAAGCAGCAGGAATATCATCTTTTGTTAACTTTTGAATTACATCTCCTATGAATTATACTTTGTATTCATTAAACATCTGCGGCATGAATGTAAAGAGTCAAAAATAAAAACGATAATATTTTTGGTTATTTTTGCTGAAATGATCCTGAAACATAGGTGTGTAATAGTTCAAAACAATCTCTACCTAAACACAACCAAATAGTTATGTGAGGTTTTTTCCTCATGAATCTATTGCCCAGAAAAATTTTCATACTGATAAATAATGCGTACCTCCCAAAAGTATTTTTTTTAAAAACAATACACAGCATGAAATTATTCTACTCTCCAAATGATGATAAATTTAATGAACTCACTAAATATGCTTTTTCTTTTCATAAGGACCACAAAGTTACCAAAATACAACTTTATTTAGTCTCTTTTTCTGAGGACCTATTTTCTATGTCACATTTCTCTAAAGAACATAATCACTTTTAACTTATTTTGTTTGAAATTATATAGCACTAATGAAGAACAACGAATAAAATTTTGGAATAAAAGTTAACTCATTAGTGGCAATGCTTAGGAAGTGATTCGTTTTTTCAGGCCTCTGAGACAATGTACCTGAATACAATTGTTAGGATATGCTATGTTAACTTTTTTCAGTGATAAGCTAAAAAGTACAACGTATTAACCACAAACTTCGAACCACTTATTTCAGAATTTATCACTGAATGGTGAAAGTAGAAAAGTAATATTTAAGGAAATTATTACATTTATTTTAGGGAATCCCACTTTTTAAATTAAAGTCTATGAAAATATAGAAAAATGAGACAGTATCTTGGAAAATTTTTTAAGTAAAAGCCAGCTCCCTATTTCTTCTGGTTTTTTAACATTTTTCTCTTTGGTCTTACCATCAGTTTAATGAATAGAGAGCCTGTCTATACCAATTTCCTCTTCTAGACTCACTACATTCAGAGCTCACTGGGCCTCAATAGGGATTTACTGCTGACTGGGTAATCTGGGTTCATGTGTGCAGTGACATCAAGCAAGAGATTTACCCAAAGAAGTGGATGCCATGACAATGCGTGTAACCATGGTGTGACCGGCCTCTCTGACATGGCTCTCAAAAGCTTTCCCTCTGTGAAAACAGAAGCCTGTTTGCAAATTAATTAGTTTCTGGCGGCAGCTTGATTGTTGACCCAGAGTTTGTAGAGTGGAAAAACAATCAGATTAGTGTGCTCAGGGTAAAAGACCAGTGTGCAGTTGCGTGTGGCTTGCTCAACTATTGAAACTATGAATGGACTGAAACAAATTCTTTTCTGAGAAGCCTAGGCAGAGGTTAAGTGTGATGAGCCTAGAGCTCCCCAACAGCAGGGGCTGGGGAATTAAAGGATTTTACCCAGATAAAGCTGAATGATGGCAAGCAATGCCATTGAATTTTAATGGCATGGATAGTTTTGGGAGAAAAAAAACAAAAAACAAAAAACAACAGAACACTTCTTACCTTTTGATCACTCTGAGGGAGAAGAATAAGTTTGCAGTATTATTAAATGTCCACTTGACACACATACTTCTATAGTGGTAGATTTCAGAAGCTTTCAGACACGAAGGTTTTAATTATAATGTCTAAAAAGCTAATCTGAAAATACCAAAAATGGGAAAATGTTACAAAGAAACCTGCCTTTTCATGTAGATAAAGTGTCTTCTCATTTATATACTCTATTTCTGCAGTGTAATCTTCATATGCCCGATAAAATTAAATCTGAGTTAAGGAGAGATATTGACTCCTGAGAATTTGTATTATGCTGTTTATTTTTTAAAATTACCAAATCAGATAATTATGCCTAGAAATGAAATCTGCAAGTTTAGGACAAAAAGAAATTCTACATGCAGTTTTTGATGATTAAAATGTTTCAGTCAATAAACTATTATTTACAATTTACTTTTAAGATTACCTCCCACAATGAGCCATGTATACTGTTTCTTTTTAAATACCATTGTCAGATGTCTCCCTAATAACAGCTCCGATGGCTATCTCATATTCCCCATTCAAAAATTGTTTGTCTCTCAATTTACAAGTGAAATGAATCTAGATTTTGCTGCCTGTCAAGTTCTTTATCATCTAATCCTAAATAACTTCTCCAGTATTAAACACTAACACACTCAAATGAAATAGAGTTTGTCATCCTCAAATTTACTCTTTTTCATTTAACCATACCACACTCTGGATCGATTTTAATCTTTCCACCTTTGAATCTTAAGAGCACATAGGTGTTCATATTTGTCATGGGGCCTTCCACTTCACCTTATACTTCAGGAAATAAAAAGTAAGAAATTTTTTTTAAAAGATTTTATTTATTTGACAGAGAGAGAGAAAGATCACAAGTAGGCAGAGAGATAGGTAGAGAGTGAGGAGAAGCAGGCTCCCTGCTGAGGAGGGGCCAGATCCTAGGACCCTGAGATCATGACCAAGGGCAGAGGCTTAACCCCCTCAGCCACCCAGGTGCCCCAAATGTAAGAAATTCTTAAATGAATATGCTGTGGAGGCTCCAGGGTCACATTGCTTGATTTTGTATCCCAGGTCCTTCCATCTACTACCTACACAGCATTGGAGGCAATTCACTTATTTTCATCACCCCTTTATGATGTATAAAACACAGTTAATACTAATATACTGTTTCTCTGAGGCTGCATGAGACAGTCTAAATATAAATTAATAAGAACAGTGTCTGATAATATGGTACATGCTCCCAACAGCTGGGGTTGCCACTGCTGCCATTTGCAGTTGGCTTCAAACATAGTATGTATGGCACCTTTGGTAGATTCATACAGTGAACCTGTTTGAAGGTGATGTTTGCCTTTGTAAACCTGCTCTTGGCCTGTTGTGTTTTAATTAGTTGTCATTGTGGACCACTTATTACATCCAGAATATACAAAATATTTAGCTTTAGTATTAAAGTAGCAAATAAAATTTTAGTCAAAATTTTAATTAAGAAGACATTGACTGCTTTGATGACTCTAGGAAAATCATCTGTCCTGCTCTGTCACAGTTTAGCTTTAAATTTGTTCATGTGTGGATGTCGTCTATACCCCTTGAGATAGTAGAGTCTGTGGAGCCTGACTGCTTGAGTTGGACATGAGCTGACAACTGTAGATAGCTGATAGGAGATTTCTGTCTTCTTGTTCCCTTTTTTCTAGTGTAAATAATATTTCTTCCTCTGGTAGTTGTGAGGATTATGTGTGAGTAGATTCATATAAAGCCTTTGCAAAGGTGACTACTGTATCAAAAATGGACAAAAGAAATCAGTTGATGTTAGCTGGCTTTATAATGTTATGTAAGAATTATAAGGAATGGAACAATAAATATGCCAGGTCGCTAAAAATGTAGTAGAGTGCATAATCTCACTTAACTGAGCAGCCACATGTTTCTAGGAAAACAATGAAAGTGGCTGAAGGACAAGAGCAAAATGGTGAGGTGGAGTGATGATGATATATGCCCTTTCCTTAGACTGAGTCTGTACATACAGGATTTCTCACCTAAAGATGTCTGTACATTTTGATGAAAGTAACCTAGCACTCCTTTGCTTCCATTAAAAAATATATATATTTCTTAAACTTAATCACACTAAGTTACTTACGCATGACCAAAAAGCATTATAATGCTCTTAACTTCATGTATCAGTGAAATATAAATTACAGAATGTTATCCAGAAAAGGGGTCTTTAAAATGTTTTCCCAATAACATTAATAAGGAAGATTTAAGTATGTTTAGATGCTCTTTAAAAGAACATTTTCAAGGGGCGCCTGAGTGGTGCATTCGGTTTAGTGTTCAGCCCTTGGCTTTGGCTCAGGTCGTGATCTCAAAGTTCTGAGACTGAGTCCTGCAATCAGCTCCACACTCAGTGTGGAGTCTACTTGAGAGTCTCTCCTTCCCTACTACTCCCTACCCCTTTCACTTCTCTGTATCTCTCTCTCTCCCTGATTCTCTAAAATAAATAAATACAATCTTTAAAAGAGAGTATTTTCGGGCACCTGGGTGGCTCAGTGGGTTAAGCCGCTGCCTTCGGCTAAGGTCATGATCTCAGGGTCCTGGGATCGAGTCCCACATCGGGCTCTCTGCTCGGCAGGGAGCCTGCTTCCCTCTCTACTGCCTGCCTCTCCATCTACTTGTGATCTCTCTCTGTCAAATAAATTAATAAAATCTTTAAAAAATAAATAAAAAATAAAATAAAAGAGTATTTTCAAGTTATAATTGTTTGTGTCACTGTATACACTAACCAGATTTAAGAAACTAGATAAGAGAAAATCAAAGCCCCTTCACTTCCACCCCTACCTCCCACATTCTGCTCTCATCATTCTCTCAGTTTCCTATAGCACTTTTGGATCATCACATAAATTTTGCATGTTAAGCTGTACATCACTATCCATGTGGTACTAGAGATAGATAGATAAAAATAAAGATATATACCTGAAAACTAATAGTAATTCATTAGCAATAATAATTTATAAATTAATGTAAGTATAATGTTTTATTTATTAGAAATGTAGTTTTTAGTATTTTGCTCAATGATTTGCTAAATTATAACATTTTTGGATTTAATGTAAGCTGACAGTGTAAAGGGACCCATCAAAAATGTGTCTCTTCACATGAATTTGTCTAAATTCACATAAATCCAAATAATCTCTTTTGCTCATTCAGTTGCTAAAAAAAGTACCAGGGTTTCACTTTCAAAGAGAGATATCCCATTTATACATTTATAAAATCCTAACATGAATATATATGGGAAATAGGTGACAGCAGATTGAGCTTTCCCTTTGGGATCCACCTGCTTTTTCTGCTTAGCATACAATAGGATTTAAATTACAGCCAGTATAGAATAGTGTTTTCAGTTTATACATTGTCTTATGACCCACTTAGAATTTAGTGAACTTTAGTATCTCTGATCTGGAAAGTTAAGTATTGCCCAAGCTGGTATCAAAATGATGGCTCCCATGTAATTGCTATTTATGCGTAGAGTAAGTGTTTATCAAATATGTTTTCTAAACACATTTACGAATAGATGAACAAATTGTACAAATGTTTTGCAGGATGATGGCAATCTTGTAAGTCATACGAAAATAAGTAAATTCTGAAGATAGGCAACAATAACACATGGATCACCATAAAACATTACTAATTTTTAGGTGAATTAAAGGGAAAGAAACCTAGTTATACTGGCAAATCACATTACAGAAGTTGGACTTATAGGGCTAGGCTGAACCAACAAGGTGTAGGACACATTTCATCAGTTACTTTTATGTGTTTGCAGAAATCATACTAAATAATTTGATTGGAGAGTGATTATTGAAGTAGTGGGTTAATGCTGTTTGCCATAAGAAAACTGATGACTGCCTTTTCTGTTATGTCATTGCTGTTGAGTTCCTTTAAATACAAGGAGAAAAGTCACATTCCTTCATAGTTACCAAGGTAAATATAACCAACTCTGATCAGCCAGTCAGTGTCCAAATTAAGAAAATTATAGTGAAATTGCCTTTGAAAGACCTTGAGATAATTGTGTGTTAATGAGTCTTAAAATGTGAACTAATTTTCCATCTTTTGTCCAAGCTGAAACTATTTTTATTTCCTTCCTTCATCATTAATTTCTGAGAGCAACTTGTAGAAAGCAATTGAAAAGAATGGCTGGAACTAGGAACATGGTAGCATGAAATAGAAAAATAATGGCAGACTGTTAACAGGTTGTGCAGTGCCCAAGTCATTTGGTAGTGATACAGCAGAGACAGCACCAAAGAAGGTAGCCATGTTAGGAAGATTTGCAGACTTGTTGCTAAAATTTATTATTACTTTGATTAATTTTATCATTTTTATTTTTTAAATGTGGTGCAACTCCACTTAGCAATACTGCCTGTAATACTGCCTGTAAGCCACTCATGTGAATTCCTAAACTCATCATCCTTGCAAAAATCATAGTTATTCATAGATGTTACAAGTATGTTAGTAAAGAATGTCCTGATAATAATTACAAAATGAAACTTATTCTAATATACTTCAGTACAACTGAGGCAGCTGAGTAAGTCATTGCTATTGTGATTGATTACTAAAAACAACTGCATGTGTTCTAGGATACGAATACATAGGTAATCATAAAGAGGAAAAAAACTTTTTTTGAAAAACGAATCTGTCACTGGATAGAGCCTGCAAAGAAAGTTAAAAGGAAAGGAGAAATAAATGTTGAAAAGAGTATTTCCTAATGATAAATAACTTCCTGATTAGATTTTGTCTGTGTCCCTCAGACATAATAAACATCTATCATGCTAATAAAATTTATAATACACAAACCAAAATAGAAATCCCCCTAAAAGTGCACCATAAAATCTCCCATCCAGCCAAGGTCTGTCCCTGAAGTGTGTATTTTAAGTTAGATGTGATAAATACTAAGAACTTTTTTCATAGTTCAGAGCATTGGAAAATATTAGTAGAATGTATACTAATTCCTGAAAATACTCAGATTGCCATTTTATTTCTTAATATATGATGATCAACAAGAACGATTAAGATACTATGTAATATGATATGATAGAGGTTAAAAAAGCTACATTTTAATGGGAAGTTAAGAATAGATCACTTTTAGGCAGAGATTAAACTGATTTAATAGGTGCTTATTTTTACCATACTTATTTTCCATTTTTAATGAGTATTTTTCTAATCTCCCCAAGTCTAGTCCCTTTTCATCTCAATCAACAGTATTTGTTTCTCTGTGCATAACAAGTTTATCACTCACCCCAGTTACTGACACGACATAGAATGCTATTCTCTCCTTTTCCCCTGCAGCTGTATTCTAAATCCTCCTAGATTAATGATAATAGCATGGTGAATAGCTAGCTACCAACATATTTCTCTAGGCAACTTCCATTTTCTGCATGCATTAAGCACTCTCTAGGTACCAAGAACTGTTATAAGAAACAGCTGAGTAAGAGAGATTCCTGCCCTCCAGGATAGTACTTACAGAACTTTTTATAAATGAAAAACCCTAGAAGTGCGATCATATGCATGTATTTTCAAAGATGTCTTAATATCTTAAAACCATTATTTAAAGGGAAGGGGTACTATCCATTTTTCTTTCAAGGAAACACAAATTTTATTTTTTCAGTTGATTCTCAGACTTTGATTCAATATCAAACCTACTGACTGTTTGAGGCTTTCACTATGAAATGATAGTGAGGTATAACAATTTATGAAGGAGGCTGTCTTTTGTCCGTACACCTACAGTCTTCTCTTAGAGACTGTGTGTTAAGGGAGTTCAAAAAAATTAAGAAATTGTTTTAAGTATATAAGTTATAAGGAAAGTTATAAGGAAAAAGAAGTTATAAGGAAAAAGAATGCAAATCTGTTGGAATCAGAAAAACTGTAGATAATATGACATTGGCTTTCATGTTATTTTAATGTTAGATATTCCTAATTATAAAGACATGCAGATGACCAACAGACACATGAAAAGATGCTCAGTGTCACTGATTTTAGGGAATTTTAAGTCAAAACTATAGTGAGATATCATCTCACACCTTTCAGAATAGCAGCATCAGCAACATAAGAAACAACAGGTGTTGGTGAAGATTCAGAGAAAGGGGAATCCTTTTGCACTGTTGGTGGGAATGCAAACGGCACCAGCCACTCTAGAAAACAGTATGGAGTTGCCTCCAAAAGTTAAAAATAGGACTACCCGATGATCCAGCATAACTATTACTAGGTATTCACCCAAAGAATACAAAAATACTAATTCAAAGGTAGATATGTACCCCCAACGTTTGTGGTAGCGTTATCTACAGTAGCCAAATAATGGAAACAGCCAAGTGTCCATCAACTGATGAATGGATTAGGAAGATGGGGATTTGTATATTTCTTGTTATGTGGTCTAATAAATATATTCTAATAATATATAATTATATAGGACTCAGAGTATTGTTCAGATAATGGTTCTATGTATTTTTTAATAGTTATTTTATTTGAAATTGGAAGTCCACTAGAAAGTGGAGCTAACTTCAACTTAATCCATATTAAAGGCATTAGAAACCATTTCTTACTGTTAATAAAATAAAATGGCTAACCCTATACTTACTAAAAAATAGACAGGGAGTTTTTGATTAGGTATCTGTAGAAACAACTTCATGTTAGTACTCAGAATACACAATGATTCTTAAAGCAGAAACAATTGGAAAGAGTTGCAAAAACAAAAAAATAAAAAAGGTAAGAATAGTGTTAATACAGTACCTTCAGTACTGTTAGTACAGTACCTTCACTAAGCAAAAAGTGAAAATTGATTTAATCATCAGAAACAATTTTAAATTGAATCTACCACACTGTAGATGCTGTGACATTGTTATTACACTGAATATTTGAAAGTTTTGATAATAATCAAAGCAATTGTTTGAGAAATTGATGTCCTTACCTAAGGAGATAATTGAAATAATCATGAACAATTGAATCCTATACTTGTATAGTATTTTATGCTTTTCACAGTGCTTCCTATAAGATCACTTCATCCTCCCAAAAACCCTGTGAAATAGAAAACTGCAAATAATAAAATTTAAGCAACTTACAAGAGGATAGTAGTAACCTGCTATTGAATGAAAACTGAGACTAAACCCATATCTTCTAAACTCTCAGTTTTGTCTCTGACATGTTCATTATAGTATTTACCATTTTAAACTCTGTATTTCTGTCCTTTGCTAAAGATATTACACAAAGGAAATGTTTATTAAGTTAGATGGGAAAATACAGGCTCATCCATTTTTAAAAAGCAAAGATTTGCCAGGGTTAAAGGATTTTACCCTATAATAGCTCATAGAATGAATTGTTTTATTTATGCATAGTTTTAATCACTGAAAACTTAGTATATACCTTTGATGCTAAGAATTTGGCCCTCGGATGAGCAGCATGTGCTTCTCTGGGAGTGCATTAGAAAAGCAAAATCTCAGAGCCTACCCAGACCCTCTGAATTAGAATCTGTACTCTATCAAGATTCTACATTAAAACTTGAGAAGGACTGGACTAAAACATTACAAAGTATATTACATCTTTGATTATTCAAGAGACATAGAGACATAATGGTTTTGTTCCAGTCTACTATCTTATATCGCAGCTTAAATTGACAGCACACAAGAATGTGTGTGTGTGTGTGCTTCTGTGCATTCATTGGTTAGATTAAATTATTGCTCCTGATGTGTGTGGTCTAATTTAAACTCCCCAATTCCTCTAATCAGCCTTCTGAAATTAGAAGCTTTTGCTTCCATTTAAACTGGGGAGGTATAAGTACTAGCTACTTGTGTCCTTTGAGCAGATTGGCTGGAATCTCAAGCCCAATCACTGGTAAGACCTCTATGTAAGGCTAATAGGACCTACCTTACCCTGCTTGAATCCGTTCTGCTGAGACAGTGTCAGATTAATACAACTGGTTGCATGTTTACCATAGCCCATAAAATCTCCCACAACTGCATGTCTTGGTAAATGTTAAGAATTAAAAAAAAAGAAATTGTGGTAGAGGTGATGACTTTTAGGGTTCAGTGAAACCCCAAATAATTAAAATTTAAAAAACTTGTTTCAAAACTATTATAAATTAACTGTATTTCACTACAGCTGGGCTAGTACTAATAATATTTTAAATAATAAAGCAGATGGGAAAATAGCAACATAGAATTTAAAATATGCGATAACTCTTACTTTTCTCTAAACATCTTTTTGTCAGAGCATCAAAATTGGGTAGATTTTTAGTGCAGAAAAACAGAATGAAACCCAAATACAAAACTAAAAATTATACATTTATGTTACAACTTTAAATTTTGTATTACAACCTAAAATTTTAAATTATAGGATTGTGGTATGATTTTTATATATATGGCTTCCTATATTACATATTTATATATATGATTTTATATATTATACAGTTATATAAAATGTATGATTTTATGATAAATATGATTTTATATGTATAATAGAACCCTCCTAATTAAAGAACTTTCCAAATATCATATAAATATAACCAACAACTTTTTCACCATTTAGTTCACATAGATGCAATCCTAAAACAAAGCTCACAAACTAAAAATAAGAAAAGTTGTTTTGTTAGAATAACAATAATTGTTTGTTTTCAATAAAGTGTGATTAGGAAAGTACAGAAAATAGTAACTAATGTAAAATGTGAATTGCTATTTCTTAAGGAGTAATATCTTGCAAAGTAAACAGGATGTATAATAAGAATTGTTTTCTGCAAATTCTAATTACTTTGAAATTATGCTATAAATTATCATCTGCCTTGAATTTCCCTTCCTGTATAATTAGACATTTTCAAGAATCAAAACTGTTATTGTCTCTTAAGAACAAAAGCCATGGAAACTGCTAATTATATCACAGTTGAACATGTTTTTCTTCTTTGACAAGATCCCATATTTCCAGCATTTTTGAGAACACTATCTGACCAGAGGATGATAGAAATGCTGAAGGTCTGCTATTGTTGCAATCAGGATAATTAGTTTCTATCTATAATAGCATTCATGTTATTAAAAAGTTGCTAAGGTCTGTGTCAAATAAAAATTGACCTAAATCTTCCCTGGTCCCTAAATCATTATTTTATTTTAAGAATCAGGCCACATTCTTATAGAATTTTTCTTTTCCCTAGACCCCAAGGGTCTAATCAGAGGCAACTCACAGGAAAAAACCCCTGTCAATGCAGTACTTGAATGAGGGCTTGAATTACTACCACATCCCAGGAAATGGGCAGATAGAAAAAAGGGCATTTTCCTATTTCACTTATAAAGTTGACTTCTTATTTCAAAGAGTAAAAAGAATTTTGTGAGATCACATACTGAGAAATTTTGACAAAACAAATTTTTTGATTAAATGAAAATCAGCTTTTTTTCTGAATAAAACTGTTACTGGAATTTATTAGGTTCCAGTTTTGCCATCTGTAATTCCAGTATTACAAGGATGATATAAATAATAGGAAGTCTCTTAACTCATTACCTTAATATTTTAAAAACAATATGTTTTATCTTATTTATTTAATGTTGAAAAATAAAGTGAATCAAATGACTTTTTCTGATTAATTAAAATATGTTAGTGAGGAGTAAAAGAAAATGTTCTTAACATCATAAGAAAAAGTTGGACCCTCCCATTAAAGTTCTTAATGCACAGAAGCACTATTAATTTAGGTACTAATGCTATTATAATTAATTTTTAATAATAGACTTTAGGAGCAGTTTTAGTTAGGTTTGTAGCAAAATTGAGTGAGGTACAGAGATTTCCATGTAACCCTATTTCCACACATGCATAGCTTCCCTGTTTATCTACATCCCACTCAAAGTGGTACATTTGTTATATTATATAATGTGTATAAACCTACACATTATAACCTGTACATGATTATCACCCAAAGTCAATAGTTTATGTTAGGGCTCATTTTTCATGTTATACATTCTGTGGATTTGGAAAAATGTATATAATGACATGCATCCACCATTATAGTGCCATGCAGAGAAGTTTCACTAATCCTCTGTGGATTTAAAAATCATCTGTGCTCAACCTATTTGTTCTCCCTACTCCCTAACTCATGGCAATGACTCCTCTTCTTACTGGCCTCAGAGTTTTGGTTTTCCAAAATGTCAAATAGTTGGAATCATACAGTATTTAACATTTTCAGATTGGCTTCTTTTGCTTACTAATATGCATTTAAATTGCCTCAATGTCTTTTCATGGCTTTATGGCTCATTTCTTTATAACTCTGAATAATACTACATTGTCTGGATGCAACCTAGTTTATCCACTCACCTCCTAAAGCACATCTTGGTGTGTCTGTCAAGTTTTGGTAATTTTGAGTAAAACTCCTATAAACATCTATGTGGAGGATTTTGTGTGGATATAACTTTCCAGCTCTTTTGGGTCAACCAAGGAGTGTGATTACTAGGCCGCATGGTAACAGTATGTTAAGTTTTGTAAAAACAACAACAAAAAACACACCAAATTATATCCCAAGGTGGCTATACCATTTAGATGTCCCACAGCATTGAATGGAAGAGTTCCTGTTGCTCCGTATCCTCACCAGAGTTTGTTGTTGTCAGCATTGTGGATTTAGGCCATTCTAATATGTGTATGCTGATACCTTGTTGTTTTAATTTGTAGTTTCCTAATGACATGGTGTGGGGCATCTTTTTCTGTGCTTATTTGCTATCTATCTCTTTTGGTGAGATGCCTGTTAATGTCTTTGGCCCTTTTTAAATTGAGTTGTTGGTTTGCTTAGTATTGAGTTTTAAGAGTTCTTTACGTATTTTGGATAACATCAAATGTGCGTTTTGCAAGTATTTTCTCATAGTCTGAGACTTGTGTTCTCATTCTGTCTATAATTGTTTTTTCAAAAGATGTATGGGTTTATTTATTAGAGAGAGCATGCATGTATGGGGGTGGTTGGGGAAGGGACAGAGGGAAAGGAAAAGAAGTGGGCTCCCCGCTGAGTGTGGAGCCCAGTACATAGGCCTCCATCTCAGGACCTTGAGATCATCATTTGAGGTGAAATCAGGAGTCAGACAGTTAACTGACTGAGCTACCCAGGCGCCCCAAAATGCATCTTAAATAAGTATAGTTTTTCTTATTTTATATGTTACCAATGAGTGAGATATGACCGTGGATTGGAGTATAGTAGAAAGGAGATACTGTTATGTTTTTCTTCCATCTCAGAGAGTTTAAATCATACCTGTACTATATATCTTTGGTGTGGTAATTTTTTTTTTTTTAGTTTATTGCTTAAGCACTGAAACTTTTAAAAAATAAATCACCCACACATAAATGCACTTGTTTCATCTCATTTAATAAAGCAGAGTAAGCACACTGTCTAAAAAATTTGATGAACTTTCTGGCAAAGAGAAGAAAAACGTGCTATAATTTTGAATGAAGTGAGTCAGGAATACCATTTTTTGAACTGCTAACAATTTCCTCTTTAAGAGAAAGTTTTAGTGTGAAGTGACTACTCAGTAAGATCATATAAATTACTCGTTATCATGGAAAAATGACTTCTCTAAATAGAAAGTCCTGTTTTCTTTGGTTGTAGAAAATGAGGGTTTGCTGCCTTGGTTTTCTTCATCAAAGTTTGAAATTTATTTTTATTTTGTATTGTATGCAAAATATTGTAATTACTTTATGATCATAGACTTCAGTGATAACATGATTTTGTATTTAGAGAGCAGGGATTATATAATGTGTATTCCATTTAATTTCTCTTCATATTGAAAGTTCCTGTAATGAAAAAATACTAAAGGATAATTGTCTTTTTTTCCAAACCTTTTTAATTTTATAGGAGTTTATTGGGAAAAAATTCTATATTAAGTCCTTTCTGTCTTTAAATGCAATGAAAATTGATATCTAAATTATTACCTACAACAACATGTATACTGTATGTGTAGTCATTATGAGATAATTAAAAAAAAAGGGGGATTATTTCCTCTGTGAAATTGCATCTGATCTTCTCAAAAAACAAATGTTCTAATCTAATCATACAGTAGTTTATATTTAACATAATTCAAAAACATAATAAATGTAGAGGTTCAAAGAACAGCTTATAATGATGGATGAGTGCATTCATAGTATGAATTTATTTAGGTTCTCATACAAGGAAGCATCTATAAATATTGTAACTTCCTGTAGTTAAGAGGAACTAAATAGTCAAAAATTATGGAAATGCCTAAAAACATTATAGTTGAGGTAACTGAAATAAATCTTAAAGACATCAAAATATTTCTAATCCATATTTAACAGGATAAAACACAGACCGCTAAACCATTGTAGATAGTGTACTTGTAAGTAACAGGACATCATATGCAGCTCCCAAAATCTGCAGTAGAAAAGATCACTATGATATATAGTGATTAAGGAACATAATTATATCATTCACACATAGAAATATTGAATAATTGCTTCTTTTATAATCAAGCAATTAAAAAGACCATATATTTATAAGATAAAAGGGTAGAAACATAGACCATATTTTGATAGATAATTAACAACCATTAAATAAGAAGAAGAAAAGAGGAGCATCTGGGTGGCTCAGTCAGTTGAGCATCTGACTCTTGGTTTTTGGCTTAGGTCATGATCTCAGGGTCATGAGATGGTGCCCTGAATCTGGCTCTGTGCTTAGCTGGGGAGTGGGGAGGAGTCCGCTTGAGAGTCTCTCCTTCTGCCCCTCCCCCCAGTTGTGCATGCACCTACAGCAATTTCTCTCTCTGAAATAAATAAACCTTTCGAAATAAGTAAATAGTAAGAATAAAATAGTCATATGAACTCCTGATATATCCATTTAGTAAAATTAGATTAATATATTAATCACTCCTTAAAAACTACTTTGTACTAATAAACATTATGTTCCTGTAATTTGATAAATTCAACAAAACAATTAATTATAAGATATACGTGATAGGTAAATCAACAACAAAAACACAAAATGTATTTTCTTAAAAACACATACATATACATACACACAAATATTTATTACCAATTTACTTTCTGAACATAGATAATCATATAAAAATGTAGATAATCATATAAAAATATTCCTGTTGGAATAGATGAGGTTAAAGACCATAATAATTAAGTAAAAAGAACATACATGTTGTCTATAGACAACCCACCTTACAATGAAGATTTTACTATACCAAATTTGCATCTTCAGAAAATCTAAGTAATGCTTGGAGCTCAAGTTCAGTTTTATTTGAATTTATTGATTATGCTGCAGTGTGAGTTTAAGACTGAGCCATAAAAATAAGTATTAGTGTAAGAAAAGTAAACTTTTATTCACCATCCATAGCAATTATTTTATTTACACACAGATAACAATTATTTTATTTATTTTACTTTCTTAATTTCATCTTAACCCTTTTATGTACCTAATGTAGGGAAAAAATACAACTTTTTAATAGCTTTCAGGAGGCATAGAAGTGTTTTTTCAATTATTTTCTATGAAAAATTTCAATTACAGGAAATTAGAATAATTTTATAGATGATTACATTAACCATATATAGTTCTGGTCTTCATTTTCCATGTAGATTCTACAAATTTGCAATTTATAATTTATTATGTATCTATCTATCCATCCATTCCTCTTCATCTGTCAACCATCTTTTTTTTATGAATTCAAAGTATATTGCAGATATCAGAACACCTTTCTTATATGATTAACGATAATATGTGTTTAATATTTGTGTATGGATATTTTCGATTCAGAGAAAATTTATATGCAATGAAGTACACTAATCTTAAGTGTACTATTCAGTGACAGTTTGACAAACGATAACTGTCTGTAACCCAAAAGCCTGTCAAGATCTGGAGCACTCCAGCAAGTTTTCTTATGTGCTTTCCCAATGAGTCCCCCCATCTACTTACCCCCAGAGGAACCATTGTTCTGAGTTTTCCATGATAGATTACTCTAGAATAAAAGAGAATAGAAATTCCTATAAATGGATTTATACAATATGTGCTGTCTTATTGTAATGGTTTTGAAGTCCATCATGTCACTACATATATCAGTAATTTGTTCTTTTTATTGCTGTGTATTTAATTGTATGGATATACCACACTGTGTCTTTTCCTAATGATAGACACCTGGGTGTAATGAAGCTACTATAAACATTCTTTTTTTTTTTTTTTAAGATTTTATTTATTTATTTGACAGACAAAGATCACAAGTAGGCAGAGAAGCAGGCAGAGAGAGAGGAGGAAGCAGGCTCCCTGCTGAGCAGAGAGCCCGATGCGGGGCTTGATTCCAGGACCCTGGGAGCATGACCTGAGCCGAAGACAGAGGCTTTAACCCACTGAGCCACCCAGGCGCCCTATTGTAAACATTCTTGTTCAAATCTTATTGTAGACATTTGCTTTCATTTCTCTCAAATAACTAGGAATGAAATGACTAAATCATAGGGTAGGTGTATGTTTGGTTTTTTAAAAAATGCCAGACGATATTACACTCCCACCAAAAACTATGTTAACAGAGAATGTTAAACAATGGATTGGTGTAAACAAATTGAATATTGGTGAAGTCACTCTTGGCATTATGTGAAAGAAATAATCGTAGGAAGGTGAGACTGATAACAAGAAGCTCAAAAAACTATTTAAAGGGTAGAAAAAAATTAAGGACCTACATTAAGACGTGAAGGATAAAGATAGATACTATAGAAGTTTAAGAGAAAAAAATAAAACTTGATGATTGATAAAATGTCAACATAGAGAAAAAAGTCAAGACTAATCCCAGGCTGCTTTGTTGAGTGACTTCAACAAATAAGGTAGCCTTGAGGAAGATCAGATACTTTGAGGAGCAAGCATAGAAATGATGGAGACACTGATTCTTAAGAACTAAATATGCAATACTAGTAAAGTTGGTCAAAAGTCAGCCAAATAATGTCACACAAAGAATATTTATGAATTGGGGAGTCAAATTGATTAAGATAAATCAAAACCAGTTTTATGGCAAAGTGTGAGAGGCAGTAAGCATTGAATGGTATACTTTGAGTATTTCTTTTTCTTTTTTATATTCTTTCATTTAACAGCTAAAATAACATTTGATTATCTCATAATGGTTATACACAACCGTATGTTCTTTCTTATACTTAATGTAATTAAAAACAACAATAATTTAACTACTGGAAGGGTGATGAGTATACTTCATGGTATAAATTAATTTGTTGACACAGAATACAAGGAAAGACCTGTAATATCACAGCACACCAAGTTTTGTTGGGCTCTGAGTATAGCTCTTCAAGTCCCAGCATTAAGAGTAAAACTTCTTTTGAATCTTTTAAACCATATGTCTTTATCTAAGTCAGTATAGAGGAGAATGTCACTGCTGCTCTTTTTAGTTTCTGACTCATTTTGATCTTCTCCTTCATTATAGCTATCTGATGTGAAAAAAAGCAGCAATTGATTTGCTCTTTGTTTTTGCCCTGAAGCTTCCACTCCTGTTCTTTTTTTTAAAAGATACTTATTCTTTGTTGACTTCAATAATACGTTTTTGTTGTTGTTGTTTCCCCCCGCCACTCTGGTGAACAGCATATGGCTAAACAGTGAAGCAAAGGTAACCAACCATGGGATCACAAAAAGGACAGTCGTATTTTATAATAGTACATTCTTCTACCTACATGTGTCTTAGTTCTGTTAGATCATTGGTCCTTTTTTTTTTTTTTAATGTTTATTTGTCAGAGAGAGAAAGAGAACAAGCAGAGGGAGTGGCAAATAGAGGGAGAAGCAGGTTCCCCACTGAGCAGGGAGCCTGCTGGATCCCAGGACCCTGAGATCATGACTTGAGCAGACACTCAACCCAGAGCCACCCAAGCATCCCAGTCATATGTTCTTTATAACATCTCCGTATTCTTACCTTAGAATGAGAATTTGAGATGCAAATATGTCAAATAATTTGTTCATAGTCACACAATAAGTAGCAGAACTGAGCTGAATAGTGTGAGAGCCCCTTAACTACTACACGGTTTAACTGCCATCTTCCATGTGAAGGCGGTTTACAAACTGTAAGACAATTACATAAATAGAATAGTGTTCAATTGAGATCAAGTTAGCAAGCAAGTATCTTAAAGTATAATACAGTATCCTATAAGGGGATTTGAAGATGAATGACAAAATCCTGCCTAAAAAGAACTTAGTGGGGACACCTGGGTGGCTCAGTTGGTTACACGTTTGCCTTCAGCTCAGGTCATGATTCCAGGTCCTTGGGATTGAGCCCCACTTGCTTAGCAAGGAGCCTGCAGCTCCCCCTGCTTGTTCTCTGTGCTTGTTTGCTCTTCCTCTCTCTCTCTCTGAATCTCAAAAAATAAATAAATAAAAATAAATTAGTGAAGAAACATGTTGTATCACTATGGGAAATAATCCAGAGCAGTTGGGAAGATATAACTACTCTAACTGAAATTTAAACAAAATATTATGGAAACCCAGAAGACAAAGTTTTACCTGAATAATTTAAAGTATTTTTGAAAGGTATGTGAAAAAGGCCTTGAAAAATTGGCATGATTCCTCATAGAGAATTCATGTAAGTGAAGTTATTTAAGAATGAAAGTTCTGGAAATCCAAAGTAGTGAGATGGAAAGGTATAGGGGAAAATGCAGTAGGAGCTAAGCCTAGAATTATATTTGGGGGATAGGTAACAAAGACCTGAATGCATTTTTTTGTGAGAGAGAAAGAAAGAGTGCACGCATGTGGGGGAAAAGGGGGTGAGGGAGAATCCTAAGCAGGCTCCAGGCCCAGTGCAGAGCTGCTCAGGCTTGATCTCCACCTGAGATCATGACCTGAGCCAAAATCTCGAGTAGGACACTTAACTGACTGAGCCACCCAGGCACCCCTACCCTGAATGCCTTTTCAAGGAGTCTAAATTAATTGTTTAGCTAATGGACAACTGTCAATAAAACTGAGCACATGAAATGTCAGTGGGAAGAATGATTTGAAGCAGGAGTAAGAAGGCAGAGAAATATTCAGGGGAGAGATGAGAGAACTTGAATTAAGATAAAAGTAAGGAGGAAATACAGTAAAAACTGTATTAGGGACAGAATTGATCAGAAAAGCCAACCTAGTAGATACAGGAGATGAAACTGAAAAGATGAAAATGGAAAAACATTTTCTCTTTGACTGTAGGGTTGAATAAGGGAAACTGTAAGGTAGTTAAACTTGGTGACATACAGAGGTGGAGGCACCTCACTCCCCAGTGATGTCCGTGATCACTACATGGGTTTCTTCTTCTAGGTCCAGCATCCCAAAGTCTTTCCACATCCTCTTCATTAATTTAGTTTCAGTTAAGAAAACTTGTGGAGTTTGTTTGGTTATGACCCAGTAGTTTAAATAGCCTTATTTTGTGGTGGTAAAGAGCTGCAAGGTTTTTCACCGATTTTTTATTGATGTTAAATGCTGATCTCTTTATTAAAATAGTAAACAAAACAGCCAAATATGCAGCTTAGAGACATTATTGCAAAATACATAGGTGTAAATACTTGTGGCGACCTGGTACAGTAGGAAGAACTCAGCTCTTGTTCACGTACTAGCCTTCCCAGTTACTAGAGGGCACTTTGGGCATTTGCGGAGTCTTAGTGTCAGGCTTTCTTTCTGGGACAGGCGTGGATCAGAATAATGGACAAAAAGCACAAGGAAGGGCATAGTAAATGGTACTGATATCTTCCCTCACCATTCGTACTCATTTCCGGTCTGATCAGGTTTCTCTCTATCTTCACGTGACTCATCTTGAACCATTTAAACTACCCCAAGGGCTGTTCATAGTTTCCCAGCCAGCGAAGCATCAAAAGTTTTTCCAGGCCCGTTCCTTGGCGGCTAGAGATTTTTCTCTTCCACAGCCAAAAATGATATATCCATTCTGCTTAGGTTGTTAGCAAAGAATGTGAGATGACTTTAGGCTGCATTCCCTGCATTCCCCATGTGCTGGAGTTCCCATTCACAGTCTTTTCATTCTTTGGGGCTTTTTGCCCCCTCTTTATGTTGCAGCAAAGCTGAAAGAGGAAGAAGCCAGTCACTATGACTGCCACTCTGGTGTGTTGGGTGTCACCTGGTGATGATTTTTCCCTGTCACCAGTTGTCCTGCTAGCTAGCTTAGAAGTATTTTGAAGCCTGAGTCTGTGACATTGGAAATCTTTTTTTATTATAAAAATACAGTCTTAAAATTTACATAATTTACAATTTGCCTTTATTCTTCTCAGTGCTCTTTAATAGGTTTATAGCTTCTTTATCAGCTGGCTTCTGATTCAACTTGCTTTAATTAGCAATCTAAGTTTCTATTACCATTAACTTTTAAACATGTATTTATGGAAGATATTTCACAAAGTTTTATAAATGGTGTTATAAAATAATAGCAGCTAGCAATTTTGAAGGCCTACGATATGCTGACATAGGTAGGTGGGTAGGTAGAAAGAAATAGAACATAGATCGATCGATCAGTATATAGATGGATAGACAAACATACAGATGTAGATGTAGATGTATTCTCTAATGTAATTCTCCCAACACCCCTCAGAGATAGGTGCTTTTTGACATATAAGGAAACCGAGGCTAGTTGACATTAATTCTTTGAAGTTACAGATCTAGTGGTTGTGAGAAGTCAGGTTTCTATCCAGTTTTATTTGAGGCCTATCATAGGGTTTTTTTAAGATTTTCTTTCTTTCTTTGAGCAGGAGAGACTATGTGTGTGCATGCGTGCTTATCTGTGTGTGTGAGCGGGTGTGTGAGCAGAGGGGAAGGGCAAAGGGAGAAGGAGAGAGAGAACCTCAAGCAGACTTCCAGCTGAGCACAGAGCCCCATGCAGGGCTTGATCTCGTGAACTTGAGATCATGATGTGAGCTGAAATCAGGAGTCCCTCGTTTAACAGACTGAGTCACCCAGGCACCCCCCGAGAGTTTATCTTTTTTTTTTCTTTCAAGAATTCTATAATTTTTTTTAAATTTTTATTTCTTTTCAGTGTAACAGTATTCATTGCTTTTGCACCACACCCAGTGCTCCATGCAATCCGTGCCCTCTCCAATACCCACCACCTGGTTCCCCCAACCTCCCACCCCCCGCCCCTTCAAAACCCTCAGATTGTTTTTCAGAGTCCATAGTCTCTCATGGTTCACCTCCCCTTCCAATTTCCCTCAACTCCCTTCTCCTCTCCATCTCCCCTTGTCCTCCATGCTATTTGTTATGCTCCACAAATAAGTGAAACCATATGATAATTGACCCAAGAGTTTATCTTTATACAGTGAAGAGAGAATTTGTTTCTTTTTATATTGAAAATTGAAAGTATGTTTAGCAAGGATTTTCTTGCATGAATGGTCAGAATGTCAGTGGAGCTGCCTTTCAAGTATGAAGAAAATAAAACTATGTATGTATGTTTTGTGAACTATATAAATTTTTAAGCCTTCCTTTTCCTCTCATAGACAGTGTCACAGTTAATTCAGAGAAAAAGAGAGAGAGAGCGATAATTTGAGTTGTTTCCCTTCAGTGGGTTTATGTTCCCTTTCTGCTCTGGAACTTTCTATCATGCTTAACAAGAGGCCTATTTCATGGTGTCAGACTAACTAGTTCTTGGGTCACCTGCATAAGAGCTTGTAATCATTTATTCCATCCTCCATCCAAATGAACTATGTGTAATTTATGTCCTAAAAAGCCAATATATGTTCTAACTTAGACACCCAAAAATTTTAATTAATCATCCTATTAAATTCATTTAAAAGAAAAAGCATACGTTTCTACAGTTTTAGTTGTGTGTTCTTATTCTCTGGTGGCTTTTTGGTGGAAAGGATAGGTCCAGCCAAAGGCTGGTCAAAATGTTTCTGTACCAGAGATTTAGATTGATCCTAATGCTGAGAGCAGCAAAATGTGTTCATTATTTAAATAAGCTGAAGCTGCCAAATGAATCATAAAGGCAGCCGGGTGTCCTGTGCCAAGGTGTCATTTTCATTAAGTGTGAGATTGCACCTGAAGGACAGTTTAATTTGCAGCTGCTAAAAATATTTCGACAGAGTGATACTGTTACAAGTGGCAGGTGGTGCCCAAACGTGAATTTTGCAAGAAATGCCATCTGTGGGATGAGGTGTGGGAGAATGTCAAGGGGGTGGTAAAGGAGATAAAGGGGGAAAGAAAAGATGTGTATTTACTCAGCGTTTATTGCTATTATCATGACTAAAGATTCCATACTTCACATGATAGCATTGGTCCAAGATTATTACATATGGTTATTTGTTCAGCTTCTACCATGTGCTCAGGGCATTGCAGAAGTACCACAGTACCTGTAAAGACAGAGTTTCTTCCCCAAAGGCATACCATTTAAACTATGCAGATGAGAGAATCCTTTCTAACTCTGTTTACCTTTCATAGTGTTTACATTGCAATTTCGTGCTGGCAAGATTAATGCACTTTGATCCTGCTAAAATGGATTTTGCCACTTTCTTTTGATGTTCAGCTTTTAGTACACATCTACATCGATTCCCTGCCTCATACTGTAAGAAATATTTTCAATTGTACAAGCTCAAAGATTTTGTTAAATCATTCTCTCTTGGGATTTTGTGAACTTTGCAGAGTAGACAAGATTGAAATGTGGAAAGGTATCTAGAGACATTATAATTGTTTACATTATTAAAAGATCTGTATATGTGTGTCTATTAGTTCAGTGGATTTGGCCACATTGAAATCAGGAACTTGTACACAGAGACTAGAAATAGACATTCTCTACTTTAATGGGATA
Organism: Lontra canadensis; assembly: GCF_010015895.1. Classification (NCBI taxonomy): domain Eukaryota; kingdom Metazoa; phylum Chordata; class Mammalia; order Carnivora; family Mustelidae; genus Lontra; species Lontra canadensis. The sequence goes on from NW_022631042.1 coordinate 2,420,375, forward strand.
CAGAACACAAACCTAAAAAGCAAAAGTAACTGGTGGGTTTGAGGTTTTTGTTTTTGTTTTTTTTTCATTTCTCCCTACCATTTGATGGTAGTAACTAGAAGTAGAAAAGCTTCCTTTGTGACTATCATGATCTTTCTTTGATTCTCAAGGAGAACTAATAAAGTAGGTCAGTATGAATGAATTTGGGTAAAAGTTTTCCATGGGGAGTTTTTGATGACAAGGCAAGTTAGTGAATTGCTTGTAGTTTTTCAGGACAATGGTAACCTCTGGCCTCCTACATATACATTGTTTTTAGCTTCATAAAATGGAGAGAAATATTTTGTTATTTTAATCCTATTGATAGAATCTAATTTTGAAAAATTGCAAACAGATCATTACTTTTACTGTATTAATTAACAAAAAAGGATGTGATCATAAGCAGAAGTTTCTCCCATGTTTAAAGAAGTGCATGAAATTTCATTTTGAAAACTTGCTATTGTGTAATAACTCTTAGAAAGAGTTGCAATTTAAAGAAACATGTCTGAGCATTTCTTGAACTGGGAACCTACACACTGCTGGGTTGGGCCTACGATGAGTTCTGTTCTTTCCGATAGCTTTAACAAACTGTCAAAAAGCAAGAAAATGTGCCTCTTTCTTCTAAATAGACACACACACCCCTACGTATTTTAGCTTAGAAAATTCATTTTCACTCATTTAGGAACCATGTTCTGTTTCAGACGTTATGCTTAGCCTGGAAGAAATAATTGGGGAAAATAGGGAGATCAGCTTACAAGGAAAGGAAAGAAAACAAGTGATTAAAGTAGAATTTTCTGGATTCTAGTTGAGGAATATGCACCAGGTGCCAGGGAAAGGTTTGTGTGTTAAAAGATGATAGACAGGACAAGATGGTTTGGAAAAGGTGAGGCCGGAGGCAGGGAAAACAGATTGAATGTGACTGCCAGGAGAGATGAGATAAGGGCCTACATTTGTGTAGTTGCAGTGAGACAGATTCAAAATGCTTAGAGAAATACTTTGTTATATATAGAAGCTGAAGGCAAGGGAGGGAGAGATATCAGACAAATGCCTGTCATAACAAATATGAAAAGAAAGATACTAGAAAAAGAATTAAATGTTATAAAAGAGGTAAAAAGCAAACTTTCTTTCATGTTATGTGAACTAAATGCCTACGAAGATAGCAGATTGGGTGTTTTCTTGAATGATAAGCAGATTCACTAAGGTATGAAAGAAGGGAAACAGTGGTCAGTTCTGCTAGAAATATAAGTCAAAGTTAGTTTGTGAATACCACTGATTGCCCTTAGTTTGTTTTTCATATTAGAGATACTGTGAACAGTGCAGTTGACAAGATTTCCCATTTTCCTCTTATTCTGGAAAGCTTGGAGCCAAAATTGTGGCCCATCTCAAATACGTGTTTTAGTGAATGTAGCTTCTACTTTTAGACTTGTTACTGGCTCGTAGTAACATTGGACTTACTGTCCTTTCTGCTTGCCACATCTTAGTTTATGCTACTTTGTCATATCCTATGACACTTGATATCTGTTCTGGAAATTATGTGGGATAAATGCATTAGTACTTTTTTTCTGTAGCACTGTATGGATGGCTTAGAAGAAATAGATAATACATGTGTAGAGGAACAATTAGATGATTCCAAAAGTATAACTGTAAAGTAAAAAGAACATGAATTGTACAAGCAACATTAAGATTATAAAACAGGGAACGAAGTAGCAATAATAGCAGGAATAAGTTTGATAGTGAATTGGGAGGGAAAAACAAAAGTCCTGCAAGAAATGGAAGCAATTTAAGATAAAATAACAGTTTATATGTAGGTGTTGATGTTGACATTAGCCAAAATGGAAAGTTAGGAGCAGAAGCAGTTCTAAGAGAAAAGTAGCTAAGTTTCTTGCTCGTTGTGGTGAATTAAAATTGTAATGGGGTCCTTATGTAGAAAATTTGAGCCAGAAGTTTAAAATGCATACTTGGATCTGGAGGAAAATCAAGGCTGATATAGTTTGAAGATACCTGAAGCTCTAAAAGTAAATCAGTTCCTGAAGAAAAAAATCCTAAAATTATAACAAAATTAAGAATGTTGAAACAGTGGAAGAAATGCTAGGAGATTACTTCATTTATAGGAGTAGGGGGAAAGGAAATGTACCCCAAAAGACAGGAATTTAGGAAACATCTGTATTTGGGGATTTAGGAAGAAGGAAAAGGGAAGTCATAAAAGAGATAGTGAAGGCTAGATAATGAACAGTTCGGATTCAAAGTCACAGAAGCCACATGCCAGAGAAAAAAATGATAACTTTAGGAAAGGTGTGTAGATTTTGTTGTGCCAATGGCTGAAGATCCAGTTGTTGTTGATGTTTCTGTTGATTATCAGTAGAACACTCGCAGTGGTGAAATGCCGAAAGCTAGGTAGTAAAGAGTTGAGAAATGACTGGTAAAGAGGACAGGGAGTCTGAACATGGACACTCTTCTCAAGTCCTAGGCCTTAGTGGGGGCGAGAAACACGATGGATGCTACAGCATAGAGTGGCAGTGGAAGTTTTTAGTTTTCTTTCGTTAGGGTAAAAAGATGTTAAAAATAAATATTTGACACAGAATCACTAAGAAGGGAAAGACTGACATTCCTGAGAAGAATCAACTTCTTCCCTTCATTTTCAACTCCCCAGTTCCTATGTTTTCTCCTGTGTTCATCACTTTTCTCGTTGTGTTAGATTCTGTCTTCTTTGCTCTTTGTACTCTATAGGCTACTGTCAATTTAAAATAACTTCAACTCTAGTCACCATTTCATTCCTGAACTTTTGTATTCCTTGGCCTGTGGGACAAATTCACAAGCATCTCACTTTAAAAGGTGCATGAAATTGAGCTCATCTTCCTTCTCCACTCTATCTTCCCCATGTCTGTCCTTTCTCAGGTCTTCCTATCTCAGTGAATGATTCCTATCCAACCAACTTTTAAATCAGACATTTCTTTAATATCCCCATGATTTTTCTCACTACTCCCTACATTCAGCATCTCAGTGAATGCAATCCATCAATTCTGCTTTCACATAATCCTTTCATACGTCACCTTCTCTGTTATACCATCCAAATCACCATCACTTCTCACCAACCTCCAGAGTGGTTTTCATGCCTTCATTCTTGTCTCACTATATTTTTTTTATAGCAGTCACAGTGATCTTAAAATAGGAATCTGATAATGTCATTACTAGGTTTAAAATACTTCAGTGGTTTCCCTCATAGCCATTAGAACAATATGCTCCTGAACAATACTTCCTTCTTCTTCTGGCCTCTGCTTAACTTTTTGTCATTGTCTTTCACCACCTGTCTCTTCATGGACTACTCTCTGTGTACAACATTGTGGTTTCTCTGACCTGGCGTGTGTTCCTTCTACCTGGGATATTCTTGGTTATTCTTCAGATCTTGAGTTACAGGTCATGTCTTCTGAGAAAAACGTTCACTAATTCCTTTAAGTCAAGATTGATCTTCCTTTCTATTTCCAATGCATTTTTTTCAAACTCTTAGTTTTGTTCTTTTTGTGCATTTTAATTTTTTAAAAGATTTTATTTATTTCTTTGACACAAAGAGAGAGATCCACAAGTAGGCAGAGCAGCAGGCAGAGAGAGAGGAGGAAGCAGGCTCCCCACCTAGCAGAAAGCCCGATGCGGGGCTCTATCCCAACACCCTGAGATCATGACCTGAGCCGAAGGCAGAGGTTTAACCCACTGAGCCACCCAGGCATCCCTTTTTGTGCATTTTAATAAGCACTGTTTAATTGGTATTCTCTCTCAGATAGAAAACATTTTATCATAATATCACCTAATGTTCCATAATCCAGAGCATAGAGTAAGCATCTAGGAAAGATTTGATGAATGAAAATATAGATGGTACATGATTGCATGAAAAATAGAGATTGTTGGGGCGCCTGGGTGGCTCAGTGGGTTAAAGCCTCTGCCTTCGGCGCAGGTCATGATCCCAGGGTCCTGGGATCAAGCCCCGCATCGGGCTTTCTGCTAGGTGGGGAGTCTGCTTCCTCCTCCTCTCTCTCTCTCTGCCTGCCTCTCTGCCTACTTGTGATCTCTGTCAAATAAATAAATAAAATCTTTAAAAAAAAATAGAGATTGTTATTGGAGCAATATTTCAATTATTGGATTGAGAGCAAATAGAGGCTTTAGGCTTTAGACTTAGAAATGAGGAGAGATCATTTTTTCCACAGAAAGAAAGAAACGAAAAATTGGGATTTGGGGTGAAGGAAGGAAAAAAAGGGAGTTCTCATTAAATGGTTTTGGTTCTGTCAGTAATGATTTGAAGACAATCAGAATGATTTTAAAGAGTTGCTTTTAATAAATCTATAGTAAGCCACTAAAAGTAAATAATTCCTTAGCAACACTAGGATTCTTGTTTAGGATAAATAGCCTGAGTTAATAAATAGCACATCCATTTACTATGATTATATGATTTTCATCATCCTTGCTTAGATGTAGGAACATAGGGGGAAAAGTTCTGGGGTTTTGTAAGGCAGGTGAAGTAGAGGTTCAGGAGGCTAAGAGGTTCGAGGATAATAGGGAAAGCAGTTAGAATGACTGATTAGAAGGTTTGGATTGGATAAGAATTCACAAGGAAGGAGAAGAATAGATTGAGAGAATAGGAGGATGAGTAAGAGGACAAAATGTAGTAAGGAAGGGGAACACAAAAATTGAGGAATTGAAGAGGTAGAAAATGTATAGTGAGAAGCTTATTTATTTATTTATTTATTTAAGATTTATTTATTTATTTGACAGACAGATCACAAGTAGGCAGAGAGGCAGGCAGAGAGAGAGGAAGGGAAGCAGGTTCCCCACTGAGCAGAGAGCCCGATTCGGGGCTCGATCCCAGGACCCTGGGATCATGACCTAAGCCGAAGGCAGAGGCTTTAACCCACTGAGCCACCCAACCACCCCATGAGAAGAGTTTTTGACCCTAGAGAAGATTTTCTAAGTTCAAAATAATAGAATGAATCCTTTTAAATTTTTGAGAGAGATTAACTAGAGACCTATTTTATTTTGAAAAAGGAATGGATGTTTTTCCAAGAACAAATCCTAAAGTTCTTAAAGACAAATTTCACTAGAGTGACATTGTTTTCCTTTGATATTCTTTTTTTATTATAATAAATTTGTCCTTTTTCAATGTATAATTTATGTTTTGGTTGTTTCTGAAGCTTTGTCAAACTTAATTCAGCTACGAAGTCCTCCATGCCTATAGTATCAGATATTGAAGGAGAGACTATGATTGCAGGCCCTTTCAACAATGAATGTGCTTGATAACTTGCTTGAATTATTTCCCACTAGAGTCCACATTTGTAAAATGATAATTTTCTTCACATATTTTAGAGAGAGAAACATGATGCTTGATAACGCCTTCTGTCGTGCCCAGACATTCCAAGCAAAGAGAATATCTGTTCATGTCAAATATTGTTTGCTTTCTTGTCATTTTTGTACTTCTGATATGACTTTTGGTAGATTATAACTTTCTGAGAACAAGGGAATATATATTATTCATGTTGCTTTCTACACAATGCCTTATGTGTATCTGTAGGCAAATAAAATAGCTGGATTTAATTACTTGAAATTCTTTAAGTTATGCAAACATTTATGTGAACAACTACACTAATTTGGAAGGTAATATTAGATGAGCTTGTCCTTCATTGCTCTAGTATTAAAGAAGAAGAATGTATGACTTTTATTCTAATTCTGTAGCTGAATAATGAGATCTCCAAATTTAACATGTGATTAAGCCTTCCTTTCACTATTATCATAATGACATAATATAGTACATTTGTTAACATTTTACAAAGTTGTTTCACATGCACTATTTAAGTTTAAAATATTTGTTTTGATATGAAGTATTTATGAAAGACAAAGTGAATAGAATCCAATTTGAAATAACTCAATTTGAAATAAACCCAATGAGAAAATCAGTCATCTCAGATCTGAGAGGTAAGAGCTTTGCCAAAATGTCACAAAAATTGCAAGTCATTGAACTGAATTCTTTGACATGGAGGTTTCTGTTATATATGTGCATACACAAACACATAATGGTGCATTTCTGGGACCCTGTTTTCATCAGTAGGGTATGAATTCTTTCATTTGTAACATACCAGTTCCTACTATGTCACACAAGTTATTCTGCTCACCGTTCCTCATAAGACACAAACACATATATACAAACATATTTATGTATATGAACAAGTAGAAATTTGTGAAGAAAAATAAGCTCGCAATAATTATTAAAATTAAAGTAGTATATTATTTTATGTCTTTTTAAAGTTCTGGTGCTAAGTGAGCCCAATTTTAAATCATTTCCCCACTCTTAGGCTACAGGCACATTGAACCTTGAATATGAATACATAATAAATCGTTATTTTACATTACTTGCAGAGTCTGTATAATTTGCCTGAGTAGGATCATGGAGTGCAACCTGAAGTGCATGCTCCCAGAGCAAATGTTAAAAGAAGATTATAAGCATAAAACACATGATAACAATGATTATACACAGGTGTAAAGATTAGGACTAAATAACACCGATAAAGCTAGTTCCAGGCTTCTGACCTCTTCCTTGGTTTCTCAAGTATGGTACTGACCTATGTGTGGATATTTCATTTCTAACTTAATAACATAATACACCATGGTAGTTAAAGGTAGATTATTGTAAGAATTTAATACCTGCAATGTCCTAAGTGGTTTCAGTGAGATGAACTCAGCTTCTTAGTTTTTACATCTTAAAGCCAATGAAGCTATTCTGTACTTTGATTATTTGTCCGTATCATAACCACATCCACCCAGGTATTTACAAAGTTTTGTTTTGTTTTGTTTTGTTTTTTAGATGAGGCTCTGAACATTGCTAATAAACCTTCCACATAATCTAGCCAGTCTTCTTTTTTTTAATTTGTTCTCTTTTTCCTTCCTTGCACAGATATTCTCTGAATGACCACTGTGTTTTAACCTGTAGGATCATAGCTACAAACAAAACATGCCAAGTCCTTGTTTTCTTGGAATTTGTATTTCATTGGGGTGGGGAGAGAGACAATAAACAAGACTAGAGAGAAAGAAAGATCAAGAAATCACAGCTGTTTAATTATGGTAGGAAGAATAATAATGCATGAAAATTAGCAACCAAAAATAAGGATTTCAGTGCTTTAAATAGGGTAGTTAACAAAGATCTGTCTAATAGTGCAATATTTAAACAAAGACCTGAGTAAAAGTAGGAATCCAGTAGCTATAATATATAAGGGCAGAGAATTACAAAGGGAGAAAAATCTGAGGCAGGACTGAGAGTACTTGACTTGTTTGAAGACCAGGAGGAAGTGGTATGGCTGGCTAGGAGTAAGTTAGGTAAGGAGGGGTATGTAGAAAAAAAGGCTTATGAGGTAGCAGGGACGAGATCATAAGTGGGGTCTGGTCACAGGAAAGACTTTCTATTCTCTATTTATTGTGAGAGATTTGGAAAGATGTAGGAGGGTTTAGAGAGGGAAGCAATATATCGGGAGTTTCACTCTGACTGTTGTGTGAAGTAATAGAACAGGACTGGTGAGGTAGAAATAAGGAGACTGCTAGGAGTCCATCCCTGGCCATGGTGGTCTGGGAAAGATTGGTCATAGAGGATGTGGTAAGAAAAGGTGATGGTTGTGCCCATGGATAGAATGTGAGTTGTGAGAGACAGAAAAGATGCAAGGGTGGCTCCAGAATACCAAGGTGGCTTGAGCGCCTAGTAAATTCACTGAAATGGAGAGGACTTGGTTTCTCGTTATTGTTTTATGTGGCTCTCTCTTCCCTCCCATCCAGTCTTTGCTGCAAACTAGAACAGACCGATTTGTACTTTGATTTAAACTATTGTATGCTTAGAAGGAAGAATAACAATGATGATGGCAATAAGCAATATTTGATAGCCTTTACAGTTTGCAAAACATTCTAATATCCAGAAATGAATTTTCACTGTGTGGTCTCACTAAGGATTTTTGCACCACTCCTAACTTTCCAAAAAAGAATTAAAGAATCTTTTTTCTGCACCACTCCAAAAAAGAATTAAAGAATCTTTTTTCTGCAACATACTTTAAAATACATAAAGAACAGTTCACATGTACTGAAAACTGTGAACTAAGGAAAGATTAATTCTTGAAATATGTAAAAAGGAAGTGAAGAGAAAGTGAAAATGGACTGAAATGAATGGTATTATTTATCTAACTGTGAATTAATGTATATCCTATAATTTGTCTCTCAGATCCAAGGTTCATTAGTGCCCACCTCATCCCAGAAAGTGACAACCCTGAAGATGACAAAGTATATTTTTTCTTCCGTGAAAATGCGATAGATGGAGAACACACTGGAAAAGCCACTCATGCTAGAATAGGTCAGATATGCAAGGTGAGGTAAAGAAAAAAAGCAATTGAGGAGGGTTTCACTGTCCAATCATGGTTTTATTTCATTTTCTTTTCCACATATGTGCAAGTACAATGAAAAATATGGCTCAAAGTCTTGACTGATCACTACAAATATTTAAATGGCAAAGAATGATTGAAAGCATAGTTGCTCATGAGTGACTCTTCACAGGCAAACATGTATGTAGAGGCTATGACACATTATTTCATACTTACATTAAATGAGCTTTGAAATTTTAAAGAAACAATTTTTTTCATGTTACATAGGAGAACATACTTTTTTGTATTCTCAGATATAGCAAAATTTCCTACACTGTGTAACTTTTGAACAGACTTTTATTGTTGGAATAGCTAAAGCATTAATGTAAGAGAGAAAAGTGTTTAAGCTTGATTTTATAAATTGATTATAGCATCCTATGTACATAGATGTGAACACACAGATGTAATTGTGATGTTCTGAATTTTGAGGTAATGTATTTCCTGTGTGACACAAAATTGTATGATATTACATTATAATGTTAGATATATAGAATAAAAATTGCTCAATAAGTGTTTATGGTTTAATTAGTATCAGTGTGAAGACATGGTAACAGTACCATTCTTTCCCACTACACTGTATAGTGCAGGATATATATACAGTATGAATAAAGCCAACTGCTACTATAAATTCAAGCACCTTTCACCTCAAGAGAATCACAAAGGCAGATCCATTAATGTCTTCAATGGAATTTTCTTTTTTTAAGAAAATGGGAAATTTTTGAAAATCTCTGTTGCGGGGATTGGTTAGCATCTTTCCTTCCTTGGTCATGATCAAATTATTTATCTCTAGCATATTAAGTTGCTGGAAAATTAAAAGTTTTAACAGTCGGAAACATACAAAAATATGTGAAATGTATGAGAATGTTCCCCAAAAAGTATAAATCATATTTAAAAGCACTAATTACAAGAGTTAAAAAAAACTTGATAGTATATAGAATTACATAAGCAAAATATAAATCATTGTTAGGTTTTTGAAGGAACACTTACATTCCTTCAAACATATGCACATAAATATTATTTTAAAAGGCTTTGTGACCAGTAAATATATACTATCATAATAGAATTTATTGCTACACTAAGTAAAAATTTAGTTTCATTATCAATGAAAACGTAAGTGAATTTCTTTTATTAAGAATTATGCAAATACTTTTTCAGTGTGCTGTTTGTAAAGTCAAAATTGTTTCAACTGTTTAACTTATAAAATATTCGATGCTGATATGCTTTTGTTTGGGATCTGTTGTCAGTGTGGGTTACAAGGTATGCCTTTATTCTTCCATTCAGTAAATACTCTTAAACGTATTGTACCATTATGTTCATTGTACGTTGTAAGTCATTCCTTGAATAAAGTTTGAATAGCTTTGACCAACAGCATAATAAGAAAACAGCTACTTGGATCTAGGATAGAATTACTTCTATTTGGGGACATGAGGAAGTTCTACGTCTGTCTCAAAGTATGAAGGGGAGAAATATTTGAAATTATTCATATGCACAGTTCCTAAAACCAGTGTTCTCTCCTTTCAGAATGACTTCGGGGGGCACAGGAGTCTAGTGAATAAGTGGACAACCTTCCTCAAAGCCCGTCTGATTTGCTCAGTGCCGGGACCAAATGGCATCGACACTCATTTTGATGAATTGCGTGAGTCACTGACGATGTTGTATAGAGAGTATCTGTTCAGACTTTGTCATAAGCACCAAAATGCAGCTTTTGCTAATTTTGTTTTCAAACAGAGGATGTCTTCCTAATGAATTCCAAAGATCCCAAGAATCCCATTGTATATGGAGTGTTTACAACGTCCAGGTAAACAACATTTTACTATCTTGTTAACGTAGAAACTTCATGTCCTTCAGGGGCTTTGCGAGTATCCATACATTTTGGAAATACATTTTTGAAAGAACAATGTTGGCTTAACCTCTAAGCTGTTGTAGATTCCTGGATGGCTAAAATAAGTTAGGGTCTAAATAGTTGTTTAAGAAACAATTTTTTTAGCAAAGAATATCATCACTATAAATAGGATGAGAATGTGTCGTGTCCTATCTGAGTCAAATGTAGACTACTCTGAAAAGCAGAAATCTGAATTTTGATCAGAGTTATTGGTGCTGTAAACTGCAGGTGACCAACTTCTTCCTCTCCTCTCCTCTCTCTTCCCCTTCTTCCTCCCTCATGCTCCTCCTATCCTTCCCTCCTCCACCTCTTTCTCCTCACCCTCCTCCTTTCTCCATTACCCATTATCACAAGGCTTATGCTGCCAATCAAGCAGCAATTATCTCCTCACTGTCACAATCAGTATAAAATTTATATTACCTGGAATTGTTAAAATTAAATAGACATTAATCCATTTCTTCTTTTTCCTCGTTACCTAGTACGGTGGTTCTCAAACATCTGTCTGAGCAACCATCAGAGTTGCCCAGAGAGCATGCTAGGCCCTGCCCCCAGAGTTTCTAAATCTGTAGGAGTAGCATGAGGCCTAACTATTTGCTCTTCCATGATGAAAATATTGTCATTAAATTCTCTAAGTATTTACTGAGACTTATTATGTGTTAGGTATGATGCAATATGTAATTGATGTTCCAGAAAAGCAACCAGGCATCTTTCTTCCCTCATGCAGCTTGCACTCTACCAAATATTGTCCGTATGGAAGAGTTTCCAATAATAAACTCTTATAAACACGTGTTTTTCATTTGCTATGATTTATATGTAATTTTCTGTAGTGAAAGATTGGTTAAAAGATAAGCATTCCATATTTTAAGTGTGCACAACTGTTTTATATCTTCATATAAGTACATCTCTCAAGCTGTATTCATATAAGTACAATAAAATGGAAAATTGTGACAGCTCATGGCTGTTTTGGGTACCTGATTTTTGTCAAGCAAAATGATGGGGATAATTGCTATAGTACTCCACTTCGAGTAGGACGTAACAGCTACTAACTTAAAACAATTTTCTGAGTTAGGAAGAGATTGTTTAAAATGCCTTCACACAAATCAGACTGTGTAACTGGCTATAATGCTTTTGGTGATTTGGGAGTTTAAAATAATATAATGTGACACATCATTTGACATTAACTATTCATTTTCTGTACCAGTTTCAGCTTATAAAATGACTTCTTAAACATTCTTGCTTGCTTAAAATTTCTCTGGTTTCAGTAATTATGCTTGAGGTTTAACATATTACAAAGTTTATATTTGTATTTCTATTTGATATCAAAATTACATATTACTTTGTAGAAGATCATGTATATGGGTTTTTCCACCAAAGTTTATGTATATCTTCATATCATATATTATCTATACATGATATAAATGTGTACTATCAGTACTAATGATGGTTTCGTCTATGCCTTCTATTTTTGAGCAATCATAATTTGTTCTCTTGTGTATTGTTAAAATACACAAGATCTTTTTCAGTTGAAAAAGATCCCAAGTATTATTTGGATTGCACTTATGTTTAAGTCTTGATAGTTGATACCTGATATTTAAGAATTTAGAACAACTTAAAAACAGTTGTCTTGTCGCTGTATAAGGATGAAAATCTGTTGTTGTTTTTTCTGTCTCCCTTTTTTAGTAACATCTTCAAAGGGTCAGCTGTGTGTATGTACAGCATGAGTGATGTGAGAAGGGTGTTCCTTGGTCCATATGCTCACAGGGATGGTCCCAACTATCAGTGGGTGCCTTATCAAGGAAGAGTCCCCTACCCACGACCAGGAACTGTAAGTGGCCTAGGTGTTTTATTTATTTATTTATTTATTTATTTATTTATTTATTTATTTATTTTTAGTTATCTCTATACCCAATGCGGGTCTTGAACTCACAACCCCGAGATTAAGAGTTGCATACCCTCCAAATGAGCCAGCCAGGTGCCCTCCACCTTTTTTTTTTTTTAATTGTTTTTTATTCATTTATTGCCTAGGTGTTTAAAATACCAAAGGAATAAATGTATGCTGAAGGTTAAGAAAAAGCAGATACAAACATGTATTAACTATAGATAATGTAAAACAAAGGTGCAAAGACTATAAACAATGGCAAAGCAAGGATTTTTTATGATATTTGGAATTTACATTTAAAAACTTGTTTTTTACAACATCAGTGGTTAAGTTCAGTGTTTACCAGTTATTAATAACCAAATTTTTGAGAAGTAGAAACTGAGTAGGTAGCCTTATTTATTATCTTTTCTGAAGATGGCCTTCATGGAGAGTGGAAACAATTAGGATAATCTGAACTTGTTCTTCCTAGTTATAATGAAGGCTTCAAGGATTGCCCATTAAATAGGAGGAAGAAAAGTTTTAAGTCAATATTATTTTCCCATGGGAATGGGACACATCCCTCAAGTAGGTAAAGAAGATATTCAAGAAAATCTTATAGAGAGAGCAGGGCCTACATATTTTAACAGACACTGTCTCCTCTTGCTGACCTTTCTCCTTTTTCCCTCCAGCAACCCTGGGGCACATTCAGGCTTAAAAAAAAAGAAAAGAAAAGAAAAGAAAAGTGGAGGGAACTCAAAATTAAACCAGCTTTGAATCTGCAATTTAAAGTAGGGAGAAAAAAACAAAACAAAACAAAAAAACCCCAAAGGCTTCAATATTGCAGAAAATGAGTGAAGTTATCAATGATGGCAGAGGCCATAGTATACGTGGACTGAGCATCTGGTTCAGTGCAACATTTCTAATCCTAAGAATCTCTAAGGAAATAACTTCATGTGATGAAAAACTTATATTTGAACTTTAGCCATGACTTTAATTTTATTTCAGTTTTGTTCCGTTAAATTCAAGTAATTTATATTTTATATATTTTATTAAATGTGAGGCTTTTAATCTTGTTTTCTCTATTTATAAACTTCTTTATGAACAAATTGAAAATTTTGCATTTCATAGATATTAGTTCTAGCTGATGATTCTTGTAGATAAAAGAAACCTACAGAGGCTTTCAGAAGAATGAACAAACAAAACAAGATGAAATATTGATTATATGAAATCAAATGGGTTTTATAGAAATCACAAGATATATACTCCATTTATTAATGGCAAACTGCTTTTACTTTTTTGGTGATGGCTGTTTATATCTCTGTGGTTCATTTATGCGAGTGTATTTTCAGTATAACCTGACTTTCTAGTTTCGCTTTAAATTCGGTGGAATTTCTTCACTGTGCTGGATATTGTACTGCTATTAGAGATACAAAGGTTTTGATCTGAATACATATACAGTGCATTTGCAGTTAATGATAGACATTAGAAATTATTGTGTGTCAGACCCTATTCTAAGAGATTTATATTTATATATATATTATATTCAATAGCCCAGCTGTTGCTATCATTTCCTTTTCACAGATGGGGACTCTGAGGCTAGGAGAGGAACCAGGATTCAGGTCAGGCAGTTTGGTTCTAGAGCCCGTGTTCTCACTCATTCCTCACAGAGAGTTGTTAAAACATGGGACATTAAGTCAGCAGTATGCACCGATTGTTAAAGACAGAAGCAGAGAGTAATGCCTAATCTAGGAATTAGAGAAGGGCTGCCAGAAGGACATAACACCTAACTCCGTGAATAAAATTCACTTGAACGAGTTCATTAATTCAAAAAAGTGGCATCTGAGAGTAGTCATTTTGTCAACACTAGTGGAGAAAAACATACTCAGTGAAACATATTAAATAAGTAATTTTATAATTTACTTTAAAATTCCTTAAATCCTTTAACTGTTGTATTAGTGCATTATTATGGTGTGTGTCTCCCTCTATATACAACACACATACATATTCAGAGATAGATAGATACTCTTCCCATTTCAAAACAAGTTTATTTATTTCATTTTCCATGAATTATTAATGACCTGTATCAAGGTAATGGCAAAGACGATTGATTTCTCCTTCTAATAAGTCTCTTGTAAAATCAAGAACTTCTCTTAATTACAGTTCATTTCCCAGTGAACTCTTACATTAAATGGCAAAAAGTTATGTAGCTATAAGACAAAATGTAAGAGATTAGAGATATTGTACATTGAATGCTTATACCACATAATTAAATGCAGCGAAAAGAGACACAGTGAAATCTGAATTTTCTCATTTTTGTCTTATTGCCTTATGGGGAGTATTTATATCCAGAGCTGATGTTATGCCAGCGTAGCACGGGGCATCCTTTCTGCTTCTCTGTAGCCGTCATCGCTTCAGCTTGGTCCACTCTTGATTAGCCAGTCACAGGGCCATGGAGATTGTTAAACACTACGAATAACACATTTCCTTATCCTTAAAATTAATTATTAATGAGATAGTATTGGTACTTTTTGTGGTGCTTTTTCAGGGTTATGTTAGAAACAAAGCAATAAAGAATAGTGTATACTGTCCTTTAGTTTGAAAAGAGCATTTGTATTTTAGAGTAATGTCACAGGGGAAAAAAAAATGTATCCAAGAAAATTCTGAGATTCTCTAATCTGATTATTAATTGGATTTAGTTGTCACATATTCCATTTCTTATTCCAAATACTTTACCATACTGGTAAAATTTATTGTGTTGCCACTAACAGAGGCATCAGATTCCTGTACATTGAATTCATCAGATGTGTTTGTAGTTTTAGGTGAGAAATGGTGATGTAACTAAATTCCACTGAAATTTCAGAGATGTTTAGGAAATGTATGCTATATATTACATCTACTAATATTAGTAACATTATGTTTTAGTTTATCAGAATTTAATTTTAAATTCTAATTTTAAAGAAATACTGACAGGTTTAGATTTAGTTTATGATCATTGAGATTATAAATTATTGTATAATTTATAATTCTATTTACTGTATTTTAATCAAAAGATATTCTCTTTCTCTTAACAGTGTCCCAGTAAAACATTTGGTGGATTTGACTCTACAAAAGACCTTCCTGATGATGTTATAACATTCGCAAGAAGTCATCCAGCTATGTACAATCCAGTGTTTCCTATTAATAACCGCCCGATAATGATCAAAACAGATGTAAATTATCAGTTTACACAAATTGTAGTTGATCGAGTGGATGCAGAAGATGGCCAATATGATGTTATGTTTATTGGAACAGGTAAATGTTTTAATTTTAGCTCTGAATTTCCTGCCAGAACATTGTTTAACTAACTGAGTGTGCTAAGAACTGAAGGAAGTTTTTATAGTCACTGTCAGGATAGAGTTAACTTCCAATAAACAACTAAAAAACCTGAACATCTACCATGACAGGGTGTTACTAAAAAAGTAACAAGCTGATGTATATTGATTTAAGCTAAATCTCCTTTTCAATCAAAAGCTGATAAATGCAGTCAGTAAAGCTAATGATTAGGTAGACAATCAATGTCTATAACTGAATCCTAACTCTTTTCTAGCCATTGACTTTTTAGAACCAATTTGTATTGGTCAAACCATGGTAATATTCCCAAGACATTCAATAATGTTTCTGGACTATATTGATGCAAATTATCTGAACTTTAAAATTATCACAGGGTGCAAATCTTCTGGCAAATAAATATGGGCTAGTGTTTTTGCCGTACAATGAGAGAAAACAAAACAAAACAGAACTTCATCAGGGGAACAACAAAATGGACTTAAAGAATCATCAGATACAGTTTCATTCCATTTCTGTAGAAATGTAACAACAGATTTCTACTAACTCCATGATTACCAACAAACATTTTAACAGGCATATTTTCAGAAGGAATCCCATTGCTATTGTATTTTCCCCCTGCTCTCTTCATTAATACTGTTTTGAAAGCACCGTTCCAAAACTGGAACTTGCTAGTTAGGGTCAGATTCCAGGGCAATAAATTCCTAGTCTCCATTAGCTTTGTTAACTGACATAAATCAATGAGAAGCAGAGTGACTGCTCTGCTGAAACCTTGTATAATAGCATGTATTTTCTCTTGGTGAGAAACAGAAAAAAAAACTGAATTAACTACAGGGGAATGGTCATTGTGTGATAAGTGCTTTAAAGGTTTAAAGTTTTATAATGAAATTGTGAACTACTTGTTATCAGATGTAATGGTGTCAGATTCTTAGCAACACGGTGCAGTCTACTTTTATAAGGGAGAAAATTTATCAAATAAAAGAGTCCCATTGAGACTCAGTTTGATAAAAATTAGTGAATCAAGTATCAACTGCTGACCATATAAACCTTTAGAAATTATGAGATGATAGGATTTGTATTCAGTTAATGTCAAAATGTAATTAGATCTATCTACAGAGTAATTAAGTTTATTCAGTAATGTCACACTTACCTCTTTTTTCACCTCTTGCCCAAACATGTTGAGAAGTCCCTCACTCATTGTGCAACAAAGGCTTGCTTCCGGGTATTTGACCAAAGAAATTCAGTCATGAGTTTTTCATTCCTCTTGGACACAAGCTGTCTTTAAAGGAACCAGTTTCATGAGTATGTTGAATGTCTGAAGATGTGGATGGCTATCGGTCAGCATAGACCAGGGTCATCTGTCAGCAAAGTAAATTGATTATAGTAATTTTATCTTTTAACTGAATTGCACATCACAGTATATTGATCCTAGTTAAGTAATCTGATTCAATTTGTGTGAAATTGTTTGAAATACTACTCGGTAAAACTAGATCTGGAACACAGATAAAGTTATGTTTGGATACTGGAAACCCATCAGAGGCACTGAGTAGATTAACCCAATTTACCTTTAATCTTTGGTGTCATGAGTAGTCTAAAGTCCTATAAACATAGAAGTAACCTTTTAACAGAGGGCATTTTTTTTTTCACTTTACAAGGGACACGCTAGCAAATTTTCCTTCTTTTTTTCACTAGCAACTTATCTTGATCTCACAAAACATATCATATTGATCCCCTGAAAATGGTTATCAGTGGTTACTCAATGAATACATTAAATTATTTTTCTGATGTATGATTCTCTTTTCAAATAATGATTCAGTTACACTGGACTAAAATGAGCCAGCTGAAGCTAAAAATAATTGATCAGCTGATCAGAACTGGAATGTTGAAACGTTAAGGGTCCATTTTTTTTTAATTTTAATAAGTCCTGTTCTTTATTCTATCAAGGAATAGGAACATACCAGTAAATATTGGAAAAATAATATATCCCCTTAACACAACTTAGAGTAAAAGCAGCAGCTCTTTTCCTTAAAACATTTTGTCTCTTCTCGCAGTGAGAATTAGGGTAAACAATGCTTTAAATCCCTATACAGTGTTTCCAATTTATTATTTATGCCTGAATTTTACATTTCTTTAGTACTCTAAAACTGATTATTCAAGACGTTAATCAAACCAGTTTGTTAGCCAAACCTGCTTAACCGTTATTGAAAAACCACCGGAAAAAGTAATCCAAGGTGTTTATTTTGGGAAATCAAGTTATTGTCATTCATCACTTAATGGTCATTGAGCTGTCTTTAGGGGCCTGTAAGTACTAAAGGCTTCCAGGGGACAGGAAGATGAGCAGCAAGGCTCGGAAGCTCCAACTACTGTTGCTTGACAACATTCCTTGCATTTTGCAACTGCATTAAGTCTTCACAAGGAGTCCCCGCTTTCACAACAAACCTGTCATATCAAAGTAGGATTATCTTTTTTTTTTCTTTCTGAGATACCTGATAATGGAGATTAAAATATTTTTTAAACACAATTCAACCTAGTGATTATTACATATATTTTTTTTAATTTTGCAAGTTCAGAATAAAGCCATCTTCCATGCTTCATATATTTCTAAAAATTCAATTTTTTTTATTCCACAGCTATGTTTGTAGTTTATCTAGTTGCATGAAATGCATTTGAATATATACTTTGCTACTGCTATACCAAAAAAAAAAAAATAAAAGGAAGTCTGGGGTCAAATACCAATTCCATTTATTAATGCTATCCTTTGTTCAGATCTATTTAAATTGTGTTCTCCCCCTCTACTCTCTTTCAAAGATGTTGGGACTGTTCTTAAAGTAGTTTCAATTCCTAAGGAGACTTGGCATGATTTAGAAGAAGTTCTGTTGGAAGAAATGACAGTTTTTCGGGTGAGTGCTGCTTAATTTCAAGTGTCAACAAGTTCACTTGTATGTCTTTCCCCCAGGACAGCTGCACACTGAACTTGGTATGGACAAGGAGTCTAGCATACCCTTCTAATTAGCTTGTCAATTAGAAAGCCAGACACTAGTCAAAATAAACCTTGAAACTTTCAATGCTAGTTAAATCTAAAAATGTAAAGAAATATATTCTTGGCTCATATTTTGTTTTCTCAATAATAAAATATATGATTTACATTTTATATTTATATAAGTTACCTCGATGAATAAACTCATGTTGCTCCCCACCCCCAAATCTCCCCTCTCATGCATTATGATATAACTGGAATGAGAGGCAACGTCCATGAACGTATTAAAGGAATGATATCAGAATGACAGGGAAATGAAGACATTTCAGTCATTTTTTGGCTTATTCATGAATTGTTTTATTATATTTTCTTAAATCATTTGTTATCCCCCAAAATTGAGGTTTTTATATCACTGGTGCCAAATAATGTTATGGGTTCCTAGTCTACACACTTAAGAAATATATGGATATTTGTTCCTTTGTCCAGAATCACAGAGGGCCCAGGTAAATTCATATGGTATTGGGGATAGAGGCAGCAGGATATGGGTTGAAGTGAGAGAGGAGAACCAAAGTATACATATACTACACATATACTACATATACTATATACACTACACATGTCTGTACACATATACTACAATGTCTGTGTTTCTTTTAGATAGCTAGCTAATAGGAAGAGTTTCAATTGAAATACACCTTGATATAAATTATTTAGGAGATATGACAGGGAAATAGTCCCCATAAAAGGTGTTGCTTCAGTTTTTATTAAAAGAGTAGTGCAAACATATGAAGCATTTATAACAGTAGAATAAACTGGAATTAGAAGAATAGGCAGAAAGAAAGAAAACATTGGATCTAATCTCACAACTCAGAATTATCTCATTTTAGTCCCCAGGTGTCCCACATACTGTATCTGTAAAACAAAGCTGCTGGATTAAATTTTTCAGTTGATTAAATATTTTAATTGGGAGCAAAGACTTCCTAAGACTTTTCTTAGCCCCATATTTCTAGACAATTTTTCTTTTAACCCAGTTAGGTTCTTGCTTACTATTCAAGAATATTTTGAAGAAAAAATGAAGTAGAAAATGGCAAGCTCGTAATATATACTCATACAATTAAAATTATGATTGGCACTGAAACAGATAACTGGTCAATCAGGACATAGGTATTTTGTGATAACAACTAAAACAGTGTTCTGGTGGAAAGAGTTTAGGCTCTTCACTCACATCTAAATAGCATTTTTTTGGAATACTTATATGATCTCTTTGAGCTTCCCCATCAGTGAAACAGCAAGTGTAATACCTACTTCAAGGAAGCTAGAAAAATTAGACATTTACATAAAACATCCAGGACAGTGTCAGGTACTATACTCAAATTTTATTAATACAGTTTTATTGTTTTAGCTTAGCTACACTGAAAGTAAGCCGCATTTCCAGTGGAGTTTTCTGTTAACCCTTGGTTTAAGTCTCCAAAAGCATAAAAATCATCATAATTCTATTCTGATTTTTTTAGAATCATGTACTTTGGCCTTATTTTACGTCTAGTATAGAGTAATAACTAATCACTGTTGTTCACCAAGTCCCATTTCAGTATTTACACATTGATACTTTAGCCAACAAATTCAAAAATACAACTATCCAAAAGGACAGTGTTAACAATATAGAGTCCTTCTAGATTTAGCAAACACATCATGGACACTGAGGGGTGAAAAAGTGAATTGCTGTCTTTGTTCATTGTTGTCTCCACAGCCTAAAAGTTTTTCATCCAACATCTATTAAATGAATAAAGGAATCAGTATTGATGAAAAATTGAAATATGAGAAATTAAAGAGTTTATGGTCTTCCTCAGGAAGGCCATACTTAAAGTGAGGTGCTAGAATATGTAGAAAACAAACTGGGAATAGCAACAAGTTATCCTGCTGATTATATCCCATAGTAATCTCTAGTGGAAAGAAAAAAAATTACCAACTCTATTTAGAAATTTATGTTCCTATCACTGTTACAAGTGAAGTTACAGGAGATATTGTGAAATATTATAACTTAAAAATGTCTTATTTATATCCAGACTCTCTTACTTTTATATTTGTCCTGTTACTGTTGTATATTTCCCTTCAGTTGTTTATATTTAATTCCTTGTGTCTCTAGGATTTTAAGTTTATCGTTCACACCTTAGCCATGTTCTTTAGTACATTAATAAAAATTCTAGTTTAAAAAGATATGAATTTAAGGTAATCTAGCAAATGACAACAAAATCTTGAGAGGTTGAAAGCCAACAATCTCACAAGCAAAATATTTAATATCTATTAGATTTTGTTAATATTTTGCAGTTTCCAGAGAAATACACAACTGAATTAAGCCTATGATAACTATTGGAATGACATTTTTGTGTTTTTTAAGATATCATGAGAAAGGTTATTGATCATTCTCCTACAATTAAGTACAAAGAGGTGATATTGTGCTGGTAGACAAGTAGGGTTTTTTTTTTTGTGAATTTATACTTTTATAAAAAGATAGTTTGCAACCTGGGACACATCTCCTTCCATAGATAAATGTTCCAGTTCTCTCCCATATTCTCTGTTATGCATTATTGTCATTATTATTTCTCTGGCACTGAAGTAGACAAAACATATTTGGGCAGAGTTTAGAGAAATATTTACTTTTAACATTCTATTCTATCAGGCAGAGTTCATACATATATTGTGGTCTAGCAATTGGAATATTTCACTGTCAAACTTTGTTTAATTTTGTAGTGGGAGGGAAAAAAACACAACACATTAAAGCGATTGCTATGTACAGTGAAACAAGCAGAGAAATGTTACAGTTTCTGTATTTCTATTTGAACCCTGCATGTCATTCCATTTAACATAAAATAAAATTAAAAAGTGTTAACCTGAGCATAACAGTATTTTGACAATATAAATAGACAAGGAACAGATTTAGAGTCATAGTAGTATCTGATACTCTTGGAGTTTAATGTCAACCAACAAGTTAATTTTACCAAAATATCATCTCCAGGAGACCATGTTCAGTACGTGTCCTTGCTAGGCTGAATAAACCAAACTTCATATAAAAGCCTGAATTAAAGCCAGTACTATGTCCATTGCCATCTTGAGGTTGGTTTTAGGAAAACACCCTGGCTAATCACAGAACATTCCATTGGTTTCAGTTACATCCAAGAGACTTTTTTTATTCTGGGTGAAATCAAATCCCAATCAGAGTATAGAAAGAAAAATATTCCTCAGTAACAGAAATTTCCATTTTAGAATAAAATTTTAATAGGTAATAAAATGTGAAATAAAATTGGCATTGGTATAGGAAATGATTTTCAATTGCCATTACATATTCAAAATGGTATTGAAATGGTACTGAAGTACCAAGACACAAACCTAATTCCACGTATTGTAATCGTAAGTCTGTATTTGGATCATATTTACTAGTGATTCTGAACAACTTAATTAAAGTCAGTTGAGCCTCAGTTTCTTAATTCCTTAAATTTTTAAAGTTTTTTACAAATTAATTGTACTAGTAAGTTAATATTAGTAGTAAGGTATTATTACCTTACGATGGGGTCTTCTTTCCAGTCCAAGGAAAATTTTACTTTTGAGACAGTAGAGTGTTACATCAAGTTGCCGTGCATTTAGTACAATGGATTTTATTTATAGTCCTATTGACTGCAAAGGATGGCAAGTCAGTTACATTGATAACGCATGCATTTTAAACTCAATTTATGCAATATTCCGCGAACAGCTGAGCTAACAAATGAAAGAGTTTAATTTTCATTCAAATGTAAAACAGAACTGATGCTTTCCAAAACCTAGTCTCTTAACTCATTCTAAAGGAGCGCCCGCGTGCTTTAGCATCCAGGGAGTTATGTCAGATTCTCCTGGGATCAGCAGGTTGAAAAGCTCTGCAAGCACGAAAGTTTAATAAGGACTGGATTAAAATATCTGAAAAAAAAATGGTAAATTAGAGTCATAGAAAATCTTGAAAAGATGCTAAGTTTTTAATTTCATTTTTACTTGAACACCAATTAACTTTGCAATTGAAACCAGTTTCATGAAAAAATGCTTATGAAGCTACATCTGTTTTAAATGGAAGTTGTATTCACCACCAGCTATTTCTCAGAAAGAAATATAGCTTATTTAAATGGATGTCATCTTAATATATTGTCTATTAAAATTCAACGGCCGGCAGCAAATAGCACATCCTATTCCAAACTGCTACTAATTTCCTGGTCCAAAAAATAAATAATTTTCTTTTAATTAAGACATTCTAGGATCTTAATTTAAGAATGTTGAAATCAGGGGCACCTGGGTGGCTCTCTCCATTAAGCTTCTGCCTTCAGCCCAGGTCTTGATCCCAGGATCCTATTGCTTGTCCCTCTGCCTCTTGACCCTCCCCCTGCTTGTGAACTCTCTTTCTCTCTCTCTCTGACAAATAAATAAATAAAATCTAAAAAAAAAAAAAAAAAAAAGAGTTCCAAGGCATAATGAAATTTAATAGAGGAAGCAGTCAAAAGAAATGAGTAGTCAGTCATGCCATATAAAACAAAGAAGCCCAGTAATAATAAATATAGAATAAAAGTGTTCATTCACCAGTATAGTTCATTAATGATTTCTGCTTCTGAGATTCATGGGCCACCTCTCTAGGGGAGGGGCTAGCCTCAGTGGGCTGAGGAATAAATGGCATTGAATGGGATATGAACAAGTAAAGACAGTGAGTATAGAATCCTCAGATTATTTTCAAAGGAATTTCAGCTGAACTGAAAGATTAAGGAAAGATCTTTTTAAAAGATGACTGCCTTTATCTCAGACAAATTAAGAGGAAGGAACAGAATGCAATGGGGAAAGTGGAAGAGATAGGAGAAGAAAGGAAAAATTGGCAGAACATTCATTTATCTTTCATTCATTCAATTCATTTAACAGATTTTTTTGAGAATTTATAAATACCAGAAACAATCCCAGGTGCTAGGAATATAGCAGTGACTGAATAGCCAAACATCCCTTTCCTAAATTAGAGAAAGAGAGAGAGAGTGTGTGTGTGTGTGTGTGTGTGTGTGTGTGTGCGCGCGCGTGGTGGGGTCTGGGGGGGGTGACTTATGGGGACAAACAGGAAAGAAAAAAATATGAGATGCCTGTGCTGCCCCTCCTTACATCCTATCAGCCTCACTGTATGCCCCAGGAATTCTCTGACAGCAGGCAAAAGGGCAGGAGTTCCAGCTGGAGGTGTGGGAGATTTAACACTCCTGTGGGCATCCAGTGAATAATGGAATGAATAAATACTTTTCTTGGTGTAAACCTCAGAGAACAATTTTGAGAGTCACTGTCTACTCTCTTCAGATTTTCTCTCATGGTGACTTCCATAACAAATTATTATTTTTTTTCTTTACTTTTTCTCCTTCCTGTCACTCCTTCATTCCTTACTCCTGTTCCCTACCTGCAGATAAGAACTTCCCTCAGACACTGCTTTGGGGTATAAGGGGAAACTCACAAGACACAAGATAAATGTTATATTTATATCATATATATGTTATTATATATATTATATATACCCATTAATACAATATGTATGTGTGTATTTCCAGGTAGTGATAAGCACTAGAAAGGAAAGCTAAAGCAAGTAAAAGATATGTGGGTTGTGTATGTGTGTGAGAGAGAGAGAGAGAGACAGAGATTTGAATAAACACTCTGTGCCAAGCACATTTGTAAAGTACTTTGCCTTTATGAACTCATTTAGTCTTTTCATCAATCCTACAGGGAAGATACCATCATACTCATTTTTAAGATAAGAAAAGTGAATTACAGAGAGGTTACATACCTCCCCTACTATCACACTTGTGGCCAGGTTTGCATTTGAATCTATGCAGTTTGGCTTCAGAATCCAGCTCTTCACACTTTGTTCAGGGCTCGGCTATAGTCACCTACGCAGTGAGGCCTTCTAAGATTCTTCTTCCCACCTAAGCCTCTTTCTCATTAGCCACCTCTGAAACCCTCAAGCAGTCTCCTTCTTAGTATTTAGTATGTCACTGGTGAAGGATACAATGGAGCACAGTTCAATGAAAGTAAATCTGAGAGAATGTAAGGTAATGTGTTCAGGTGAATAGCCTTTTGGTAGTCTAAGTTAATCAAAGAATGGTATTTATTTATTCAAACTAT
Source organism: Lontra canadensis (assembly GCF_010015895.1). Classification (NCBI taxonomy): domain Eukaryota; kingdom Metazoa; phylum Chordata; class Mammalia; order Carnivora; family Mustelidae; genus Lontra; species Lontra canadensis. The sequence continues at coordinate 2,445,016 of NW_022631042.1, forward strand.
ATATGTTCATGATGGGCTTCAGCAGAACACTCATTGAAATATATTGGTGGTTGTTACTTCCCTAGTTATTATCTCTAGATAGCCTGTTGATAGAAATTGAAGAGATCGTGTACTCTGGCAAAAACATGTAGTGTAGGCCTTTGCACATTAAAAAGTCATTTTGATAATAAGGTAATCTCATCCTACTCTGAGCTCTCACAGTCCTTGACAGCTGGAAACTAGCCTAATACTATCAACTTTTAGTTGGTGTTATTGATAGCTGGCCTGGTACTCACAGCCCAGTGTTCTCCACGTGAGCGTGCAAGTTTTCACAGAACACAAGCATCAGGCAAGGCTACTCTGTGACCATGAGGAATCAAGAAAAAAGCAAGACCCTTCTGTAATCCTGTCTGAAAACAGACAAGACCATAAACATTGTCCAATCCACCAAAAAATGACCAAATATCCCCCTATCCTGACTCTATGAGTAATGGCTACTTCTTTACCAACTATTACTTTAGCCTCATTTTGCGCTTCCCTCCTCCTAAATAAGATGTATGAAGAGACGTAATCATAGAATTACCTCTGCTTTCTTCAACATCCCAGGCGGAGCAAACGCCACTTCCTTGAACCCTCTCTCAAATCAACCAACACAGACCCAAAACCTCTGTGTTCGTTCCAAGACTCTTCTGCTGCGCAATCTCATGGTCTCCCTTACTGCTATGAGCAATAACCCAACTTGATCAACTGCAGATATGTATGTCTTTGACTGGAAGACATTAGCATCCTCCTTTTGTCTGTGCCACATCTTCGCTACTCATGCATGCACCTTCCTTCATGTATCTTATTTCCCGATTACATTGCTTCTTGTAGGCACTGAAGTTAACTCTCTGAAAGCTTATGTTGGTGTTCTATGTTCATTAATATCAATGACTGACTTTTCTAATTGACCAAACAGTTCACATTTTCTTTTTCTTCTTTAGGAGCCAACTTCTATTTCAGCAATGGAGCTTTCCACCAAGCAGGTACTATCATTATGTATTACAGTCATTTTGTTAATTTGCTGTTTCAGTTAGATAAACATAGTTATGATTCATCAGATTTTACAGCTTTATTAACAGTAGTCTCCCACCCCAAAAAGAAAGAACATTCTTACAATAAGCTAGTAGAGTGAAAATTAAAGATCCTTTACATTGCCCTCTGTTTTTGACCAATCTGACATTCCTATAAATGTATTTCTTAGATCATTGTTGGTTGTAAATTTTCATTTATAGCATTTCTTTTTTGGGCCATTGTAAAATTTTGCTTAGTAATTATTTTTATCTATCCTTAAAAATAGCATTGGTGTGTATTTGAGAATATAAATAAGTTTATCGTTTAATTTAATTTGCATGAATAAACAATATTTATTTTATAAGCTAATAAAATTTTGCACTGGGCTGTATATGTTTGGAGGATCTTGACTCAAAAGTTAACTTTGCTTTTTCAGTAATATTGTGTACTAGAGAAAACATTTAGCTTGGCTGCGTATTAAAGGAAAACAGCAAAGTAGTCACTGCCAGTGATAAGTTATTAAACTCCATGAATTCAAACGTTAAGGGCAGTGTGTTAATAGGCTTTGCATTCACATTGAATGAATGCTTTGGCAAGACACTTAAGAAACACAAATGACTTCTAAATGTTAAATTATATATACAAAACAAATATAATTTTAACTTTTAATAAGTTATCTTTTCCCCATAAATGTTACATAGCTTTCTATTCAGTGTATCAGTGGTAACTCAAAAAAAAAAAAAAAAAAAACACTTGGATACAGAGTTGAAATTAATTATTAAATAACCTAGAAGAAAAAGCCACAATGGAGTAGGAAGCCCTTCACTGACCATTCCAAAAACTTATATGTAAAATTGTTAAATATGAAAATCATTTGGCTAATCTTATTGCTGAATTGTTTACATGTTTTATCCCTGTACATGACACTAAAATACTGTGCCAGTAAAACTCAGTGTATATCCTTTCCACACTTACATATCAAAATAGATTGATAATCTCTAAGATATTTAGAGAAACTCAGAGTGCAGATATTATTGACCCTGATACTGTTATCTTACACTTCATAAGTATGTGTTCACCTGTTCTTGTAATCTAAAAATTGTCAAATGTTGGCAAGGAAATCCGGGGATTTCCAGAAAGGAAGCTAGACTGGGATATTCTTTCCTTTAATGATTTTTTTAAATTATTTATTTATTCTCTGCTTGGTTTCATTGCCATTCTTAATTATGTTACATACAGTTTTATAAAAAATTTTTTAAGTATTTTTAAGTACTTTAAGAATTGCCTATTAAATGTAGCACATTTCACACACACACACACACACACACACACAGAGAGAAAACACCCAAAATACCAGAAACAGTTCATCAATTTAAAATACCATGATACAAGACAAGTATTCCTAGCCTTCATTTTCTGTTACTGGCAGTTTGATTTCATTTAGATCTGAATCAGTTTTACTCATGCTCATGGAAATTTTAAAAGTGAGGCAGTAGTTTCAAGAGTGTCAAATAGTGTTGCAACTAATTTTCTGGATAAATGGGCTCATCGCCTGCTTATGACCCGAAACTTGTTAAGGAGGATAGTGAGAAAGCCTGTGGTGATGTTAAATTGGGCAGAAAAAGCACATCAGGTTACTTGCTAGGGACTAGATTATGTTCAATGGTGCTTGCAAGCCTCCCCTATATTTTTTCTAGATAGCATAATTAGTTTTGCAATTCTTAGTAGTACTGCAGAATAATTATAAAATGAAAACTAGACTAGTTGTATTTAATTTGGGGCATTTTATCACACTTTTAATTTTGGTTGCCCTATTTTTGGTTTTTAATTCCCATGTTAATTTCTCTGGTTTCCTCCTTAAAGGAATATGACAGATTTAGATACTGTTATTTAGGTAATAACTCCTTCCCAACTAAAATTTCATATTCTTAAAAATTTGTAAGTATGAATTTTGCTTATGCTTCTTAAGTTATCGGCCAGTCCTAGAGATCTTTTGATTTGGTGTGACCAACTTGATCAGTAGTTTTTTAAATAGTTCTGACCACAATACGGGGTTCCACAAGTCCATATTCACCAATGCCAACCATGCTTGTGGATATGGCTACCCCATTTTAACTAATTTGTTTCAGTGTCTCATGTTGGGCACCTGGGTGTCTCAGTTGGTTAAATGTCTGCCTTCAGCTCAGGTCATGATCCTGGGGTGCTGGGATCAAGTCCCACATCAAGGTCCCTGCTCAGCAGGGAGTCTGTTTCTCCCTCTGCCCCTCCCCCTGCTTATGCTGTCTCTCTCCCTCTCTCTCTCTTTGAAAAAGAAACAAAAAAAAATTAAAATTTTAAAAAGATGTCACGTTTATTTCATTTTTTATTGCATTGTGATTGCCTGCCTTCAGTACAAACTAAGCTTTTTTTTTTTTTTTTTAATATGATTTTGAAAGAGAGAAAGGATAGGAAGGGGAAAAAGTTCCTTCCAATAGTTCTTTACTAATATTTTTCAAATCACAGCCAACTTTTACCACATTCTGGTTCTGTGGAAGCTTTAAGAGAAGTACAAATCAACATAATTTTCTCTTGACAGAGAGCTTAACAATACTCATCTTTTCCTCCCAAGGACTCAACTACTGCTTTTTTAAATTTGCCATGGTTTATAGGATCTTTTGGTTCATAATAAAAGATGAATATATTAAGAGATTGAACATCCATAGTACATATTCTGTTTACTACTAAACTAGAATATTGATATAAATAGTCTTTACTACTGAAATGCAATAAGCAATATGAACCAGGGTAATAGTTATCAAGGTAACTGTTTTAATAATGGCTTACTTTTTACTGTATTACATTTTCTCCCTCATTTCCCTTTCTTTTATTAAGGTATGTTAGCTGGTTAGCTTTAAACACAGAATTATTTTGTGTTTAAATACTTTTTATAACCTCATTAATTTCATAGATTCTAATAGATACATCAATCTTCAATTTATGTTTATATATGTAGCTCATCTTTGGGAAAGTAATTTGTAAATGTAATTTTAATTATATCCATTGCTTTCAGACAATTTGTAATATTAAAAGAGCACACCATGTTTCAAATATTAGATTTTCTACAACTTCTTTTTCATTTACATTGTAGAGAAATTAAAATACAATTTTGAAGTCTTTTCCATGTGCACCAATACATGGTTCAGTATTTATTCAACTTTTATTTAAGGCTTACTGTAGTCATTCAGTCCTTTAGTACAAGAAAAGGAGCTATGATACTAATTACAGCAAAATGTGGAGAAATTACAAAACAGTTTTATTTGTATTTTATCTTGTATTTACATGTATTTGCAGTTGCTCAAATGCTACATTGGCTAAACCGTAAAAAGCATTTTTAAAACTGTACTGAAATCCTGGTTTGTTGCTGCCACAAAGTTTCTCCCCCTATATTCTACCTCATTTGGTAACTGCAAATTCATTGAGTATAATGGCATTGTAGAACATTTTATCTGAATGCATACTTTAAAGATCTAGTTAAACATGCTCATTTTGTGACTAAGAAAGTGAAGTCTTAGAAAAATTAGGAGAATGGCTCAAGATGACACAGAGAATTAATACAGGGCAAGATTTAGAATCCAGGTACCTTGATGGTCAACATAGCACTTTTCCACAACAGCCAAGTTTTGTGTTCAAGTCTACTGCACCAGCCAGACTGTACATTTCCCCATTTGATGATCTTTCAGATGAAAAGTAGTTTAGTTTAGAGTAATCTTCCTGAAGGTAGTGCAAGGACAAGACAGTTGATGTTGAGTGAAACTTAAAATGCGAGCACCAAAGCTTTTCTCTGGAGGACTTATAGGAGGGCAGACTATATAACAGGCAATGATACAGGGCACCCATGAGTCAAATGCAAATGTTCCCTGCTTCAAGACCAAGAGAATACATGGCAATATAGATGTGCTGATTAATCAAAATTACAAACAGCAGAGAAGTTAAAAAAAAAAAAAAAAAGAAAGAAAGAAAGCTTTCCAAGAACAAAAACATTGAAGATTTGAAAATTATATTACTCAGTGTCTTCTTTTAAATTTTTATCTTTATTGAGATATAACTGATATATACCCTTGACTGTCTTCCCTTGGTTTTGTATTTTAAAATACACTTGTTTTATCAAATATTTAGATGTTGCTCTTGGTCTTTTTAAATGTTCATATGATCTGCCAGGCTTTTGACAAAATTGCCAATAATGGGATTTTTTTGAACCCACTAGCATAATTTATTTTTGATGTAGAAGTAACCCTTTTTGTTTTGACATAATACTAAACTTTTCCCACAGCAACAACTATATATCGGTTCCACCACGGGGGTTGCTCAGCTCCCGTTACACCGCTGCGATATTTATGGGAAAGCCTGCGCAGAGTGCTGCCTCGCCAGAGACCCTTACTGTGCCTGGGATGGCTCTTCATGCTCTCGCTATTTTCCCACTGCAAAGAGGTAGGAGAAATATCAGAAATAAATACAAATGTTTGCTATTTATCTTACTTGAATCTGTTTTTAAACAACTTTCTTCATATAAGTACATCACCTTTTTCTGATGAATGAAGAGTGGTTTAAAGGGGTTTGGGGGTTTTTTCCTTTCTCTTAAATAGTCGAAACAATCAGAAAAACATGTATAATTATAGTTGGGTACCAAATATAATGAAACAAATGGTTTTAATAAATTGCTGAGGGAAATCTAAAACATTACAGTAACGTCCTTGAATGTTTACACTCGGAAATTACAAAGTTTTCCAACTTCATTTTACACAGGGGGAGAAATGAGGGCCAAAGCCACAGAGAAAGTCAGGAACAGAATCTAAACTGGGCCATGTGCCTTTTGACCAAAATGCTTTTCTCTCCAAAAATACTCTTCTTTTTCTATCCAGCAACATTCTATCCTGGTTTTAAATTTTAATAAGGCAATTTATGTCATTGGATGAATGGAAAATTTGCAAAGAAAGTAATTTATTTACTTTTAGAGTCTTAGATAGTATACAGGGATTCAATTATAAAAAGTCAAGAAAAATATTTGCAATTTTAAAAGATACTACATTTTTTGTATAATGCTGAATAACTAGCATCATATCTTTATTTGATGCAAAATATATATCTATTCGACCTCCCCCAAATTTAAAGACCACGTTATTACCATAGTATCATTTTGTGTTTGTAGTGTTTGAACTTGAAATATAAAACCACATGATGAAATACCTATTTGTTAATCTTTGTATATATTACACAAATATTTTAAGCATATTCATAACACTTAACAGCATCTTTTTTGGACATGCTTAAAAGTTACTAAGATATGCCTAGAAGCTATCTAAAATGATATGTTTAGATAAAACATAGCTATACGTTGCGGTCTAGGAGATTGTGGGCATTAGGAACAGGCATTTGATTATTTGATACAGTACTGTTGAGGAGTACTATTAACCTTCAGTGAACTCTTAGACACATCTTAAAAGTTGTATACAAACTGGTTTACTTATGCTTCAAAAAATAAAAATACTTCATTAATCTGACAAAATATTCACCTCAGCATACTCTCTACAGCAAACATATGGCTACCTTTCTCTGTAGATATTTACTAGTATTTCAGATACAAGCAATGAAAGTAATACACAATATCTTGCTAATATAAACCCAAGATTAACAGTATGCACATCAGCCTTTTGAAACATAAAATAGAAATCAGATTTATCAAGGTCCACTGCATTTTAGGAGCAATAAAATTTGTTTTATTTTTTACTGTAGTTAATGTTTTACAAGAAGCTGTGATGTGGATTTTTTTCATTGCTAGTAAGCTGTGTTCTACATTTGGGGCATTTGACATGTTTTGAAAAAATTCTAGGGGAAAGGAATAACCCTAATATGTACTTAAATCATTTGATTACATACTTCAGATAACATTGGCTGTGTAAAATCGTGTACAACTTAAATTTTTCATATATAATCAGTCCATATAGATTAAAACAGTTATCTTGTTAATATTAAATGTAAGTGTAGTAGTAGCTAATTCCATTTAATAAATGCAATTTCCTTAAGCCTTCAACATTCAGAATTAAAATAACATGTTTATATTTTTTCATAAACCAACAGATTTTGCTAGAAGTTTAAAACTGAAACAAAAGTTTAGTGTGGAAATGGTGTGTTACTGAGTAAAGAAACCATGGATAGTTTAATAAATAGGAATATGCAGTTTTTATAGCAATAAAATTAAATTATTTAAGGTTGAACTTCTGTGGTTCTTAATATCACTCAGATCTAGGTACTTTTAATATTGGAAAACATAAAATTCATGCTTGAATTAAAAATGAGTACCGTTACCTTTCCACGTGAAAGTATATATTACCTAAATTAGCAATAACTCATTCAAATTTTAAGCTTTTTTTAACAAGAAAGAAGATAAAAATGAGATAACTACACCTATAAAAAGTTAAAAACCTGTATATTATATATTTGAAATATGTTTATTGCATACCTACAATTCCAGACTGAAGAAATTATCATTAACACATTTTTGTTGTGCCTTGAAGATTTTACTTAATCCAATTTCATGTGTCTTTGAAAAGTATGTTTAGAGGCAGGCCTCACAATTTATATATTCCCTGTGATGGCTTTTTTCAAAAGCCTAAATGGCGGTAAAAAATGCCTTCCCAAATGCTTTGTGGTTCGTGTTTCACAAGTTCCCTTGTTGGCTCAATTTTGAAATGCGCAACATCTGTTTGATAGTCTCACCAATTCTACAAATAGAAATCTATAAATACTTTAGTCTTCCAAATTTATGAATACAGTAACAATTTCCATGTTTGCAAATCTCAATGGCCTTTGTGAGAGCTCTTTTCAGGGGTGGTAACTAACTTTGCAGCAAGACAATATTAATTAACATTGACACAGAAAACAGTTGCGCAAGTGTCCCCAGTCTTTTTCATTTTGTTATATGTAGCCAATCTCCATTTTTAGCCTCTTTCTCAATCTCCACATCCTGCTTGCACTGAGATAGCTAGAGACAACCTCCTTCCCAGTCAACCACCAACAAAGTAAAGAAAGAAGACACCCAGAATGTGTTGCAACTAATATGATCTGAGCAGCAATATGTAGGAAGAAATCTCTTTAGATTTTTATAGCAAATTTGGCTTTTCTTAGAGGTGAGTCCTCCTTCTCTCATCTTCCTCTGACAGGAGGCAGACTTGCTCCACAATATTTGTTACCGCACTTCTTCTTTTATTCATTTCACAGGTATATCAGTCTGCAGTCATAGCCGTAGGATCATGAAAGAAATGTTTTATTAAAAAAAGGTTGATATAACAACCAAAAAGAAAAATTAAAAAGTAACTTGAAACTAGATTTCATAGGGATGCCTGGGTGGCTCAGTCAGTTAGGTGTCTGCCTTCCACTCAGGTCATGATCCCAGTGTCGTGGGATTGAGTCCTACACTGGGCTCCCTGCTTATCAGGGAGTCTGCTTCTCCCTCTCCCTCTGCTCCTCTCCACCACTCTTGCTCACTCTCTGACAAATAAATAAAATCTTAAAAAAATAGATTTCATAGAATACTTTTAAATTTAGCAAAAGGCTATGTAAGGAATTACGTATAAGTATTAAGAGAAAGAAAACAATCGTCAATTTTAATTTTCAAGCTCATTCTCTCATTAGTGAACAGAAAAAAGTTTAATTCAGATTATTGAAGAAATGGGTTGGTATTCTATATTTTGTGCCTTTTCCTCAGAATTTAAAATGTTAAGAATTTTAGATTTCCTGATGTTAGATTCTTCCTGATTGGCATCCATTTGTACATAAACCATGAGTCTTCTGTTATAACTTTGAAAGACTTTGCTGCATTGTTAGTGCATTTATATATTATTTTCCATTTTGATCACCTGGAGACTTCTCCTACAGGTGTAATGAGCTCCTTTTAAAAAAAAATTCTTTAATCAGATACAGATGCATATCTTCCTGTAAGCTCCTGGTGTCTTTGATTTTTGATTCTTCTTAATTCTTGTGACAAATTTGAAGATGGAATAAGAATGCAGTAATACCTTTTAAATGTAATTGTTTTAGACGCACAAGACGACAAGATATAAGAAATGGAGACCCACTCACTCACTGTTCAGACTTACAACACCACGGTAAGTTACAACATTTTCATCTTTCAACCTGCTAATACCAGGGTAAGTCATAAGCAGTAGTGTGTACCCACACATGTGCATGCGGGGAACACAGCAGTACCAGAATACTTAAAGAAATGCAATTGAAGAGAAAGGAAATCTAGAAGAAAGAAAATTCTAAAGAATACTAAACAGTGAATTTTGCTTTTTTAATTGCAGATATGATAAATCCAAGTTTTAGATCCTCACAATGCTTAAATTTCAATTTTCTCATATTACCAAAAAGAAGCCAGGTTTAAATACATGCTTTCATATGTAGTTAGCAACTTGAGAGCAACGGGCAAGAGAAATATTCATTTAAATATATTAAAGAAGAAAATGTAGCCTTAAAATAAGCCATTCAAATTATTATGGTGATGATGCAGCCCTTTTGTAATGTTATTGGGTATCCTAGTCAAGTAGAAGATAATTCCGCTATCTTCACATTGATTTTCTAGTAGGATATTCCCTTGAACTGGGGATTTGGATTGTTTCATTTTATGCTTCCTTAAAGACATCAAGTTGTAATTAATATCCAGTACTTAATGCTGGAATATCATATCAACCAAACTTCCTTTAAAATGTGGTAAAATTATAGTATATCGCCCCCCCCATTTCAACCCTTTACAAAAACAATAATGAGGTTGTGCTTCCCTCTGCTGGGAAAACATATCAATGACATCACAGCTAATGAACAATTCATAGTTAAAAATAGCTGAAATACAAAATGTAAATATGTTACGTGTAATTGAACATAATTACCTTATTAACTTTTTTGGTGTCTTTTACATTGATCTTAAAAGAAGGTCTAATATTTTTATCAGTTAACTTGGATTTGATGCACTACTTCTGGTATACAATATTCACATTTCATGAATGTTGAGAAAGAAAACATACTGCATAAATAACACCCCAACATGCATTCCAAAACCTAGCTACCTTCTAGAGGTCAGATCCCCCTGTTGTGTATCCTGTACATGCTGGTGTCATCTGATTCATGAATACTCACAGGGCTGTCTGGGGGATGCCAGTAACAGAAGATAGGTACCCACAAATTGAGCCTATATTTGGGGTCCATCTTGCTTGCACAATTTCTTGCCAAGGACTTTACTGTCTTTTATTGTTCTCATTATAAAGAAAAAGGATACCACTAAATTGGAGCAAATGTCATGTTTTTTATGTGTTTGTGCAGGTAGGGTACATTATTGACATATCCTCCTTAAATTTTTCACATGGTGTATTTCAGTTGGACAACCAAACATTAATAGTCTTGCATTAATCTATTTCATGTACAAATATTGAATTATGATCAGCACCGTTAAAGCAGTGCAGTATTATGAATTTGTCATATTAAAGAATCTTTTTGCTTAGGTATGGAGAAGCTAATGATAAAAACTGCAAGTAAAAGAAACAGAACAATAGAATTAGAGCTCATTTCTGATCAGACTTCAATCTCCCTATCAATATAGACTTTGCTATTTTGCTCACTCATATTTCTAGGGTTATAACAGATGCAATTATCTTGAATATTATAGATATTTAATAGTTTTCTTGAATGAATCTAAATATTTGAAGCTACAGCACAGATACGTCCCTTATTGTTTTTGGTTTTCAGTAAAGATTTAGACTAAATAGCATCTATTATTTATTGTGAAAATGACTTAAGTCATACACTGCTATTAACACAACCATATTTAAAAATAGATTTCTTAAGAAACATCACTGACCAATCAATTAACTAATAAAAAATGATTATATACTACTACATGTAGGATACTATGCCATATTTTAAAGATTGCTGGTGAATTACTGTAGATATATCCATTTGTTGAATAATCCAGTTCCTTCATAGACCCACTTGGTATTTTTTGAAAATGATATATATGCTGGAATTATGGACATACATATAATACAAAGAAAAGCTGACCAAAAACATATTTTTAAAAAAGTAAGACTGTGTATAAATAAATGTTGACTGTTGAATGAATGGCTTTTGGAAAGTGCTTCAGATTTTGAAGTTCTGTTTTGATGACGTTAGAGTGATGAAAGCTTTTAAAAATTGAGAATATAGAATTGCTTAAGTATAGAAAGTAAAGTGAACATGAATCACTTTTTCTTTTAATACTTCAGTCAAAATAATATAGGAAAGAAAGGGAATTTCTGTGGTTCAGTGTTCCTGGGTGTGTGTGTGTGTGTGTGTGTGTGTGTAAACAATGCTACCTAGATGCATGTGATATATGGGAAGAAACAGTAAAATAGTCTCAGAAGTTCAGCAGAAATAAAACATTCCCTTTTTGAAGGCTTCTTTATTCCTTATCTGCTTGTATTATTAATTAACCAAACATGAAAACCATATACCATAGATTACGGTAAATTTCAAATGTTTGGAAACTAAGTCAGGCATTCCCACGGGGCCAGGCTGAGTCTTACCATTAGGAACCAGTGAATTACCTTAGAATAGGTGATGTCTATTTTTGAAATAAAATGGGCAAAAACCCAGGGCCCAGTCCTGTGACATCATGTATGTTGTCTTGCTAGTGTCACATCTCACATTGAATAAAATATATGTGCTCATATGGAAACATACAAAGATAGGAGATGTTTTCCCAGAAAACTGCTAAGCAACTTGAAGCCAAGTTATACACTTCAGGACAATCAGTTCCAGCTGTAATGGTAAACATATTCTGTAACACTCTATATTTTACATATCCTGAGGTTTTAATAGAGAGACTATATAAAATAACTCTGCATTAAGGTGGAAGAAATTTCACTCTCGATGAAACCTTTAACACTCACTCAGCTCTTTGCTCCCTCTTGTGTAAAGGCAGCACTAATGGGGAGCGGGCCTAGGTGTCACATAGAAAACTCCAGCTCCACCTTCCCTTAATCTGGCACACTCTTTTCCATCACTAGTGGCTAGTCACCTAGGGAAATTTTAGTATGAAACCCTAAATGTGTATGTGCTGGCAGATCTTCTTGTCTTCTAGCTCACACCTCATACAAAATGCTAAAGAGAAACTTCAGGTTGTTTCCATTATGTTGTTCCCTTCCCTAAAATAACTTATGCACAGAATAGGAGCTTGTCTGACTTTGCCTCCAAGAGCATGACTATTCTCCCTTCTTTACTAAACAAGAATGAGTAGTATTATGATCTCCATGCCCAGAAAGGGACAAACCATATATAACAACGTTTAAAAAGGTTAACATCATCTTGGATTTTTGAATCTTTGAAATATTTTACGTCCTAACTTTAGTTCGGTACCATCATTGAATTTACTTTGTGTTAATTCTCTTGGCTGTTCTACATACATGCATTTCCCTTCTAGCATCGCACAGTAAAACATCCACAGAATTCAGTCTTCTTAATTATCTCTGCAACTGGCTCATCTCAATTTATGTCTCAGTTGGCATCAGCATTGTTCCAGAATTTCATAAAACATCTTGGCAATGTCATCTTTGTGGTCTGCAGAGCTGTAAACTTAGTATTTTGTAGCAATGCTAATCTGCTCTCTGTTTTAGCTTATTTTATACACATAGAAATTCCAAGGGAATCTAAGCATTTAGCCCCAAGAGAGGTCTCAAAACTTGATAGATGAGCATGATGTCAGCCCTAAAAAAAAAAAAAAAACCCTTAACTTTAATAAATTACTAAATTGTATCAAGTCTAAGATGTCACTGAATATAAGATGCACCATTTTTTAAGGACTGCTAAGAAAGAAAAACTCTCCAAGATGGATACTCTAACAGTGATGCCAGCATCAAGCCAGCTTACAGTGTTTCACTATTAGTGAAAAGAAGAAATAAACTCCTATGAAGAAGACAGCAAGGGCATTTGCTTGTTTCACCTATAATCATGGGTGGTAGAAAAGGGGAAAACCACTTCTTAAATCACAGGGTGATACTCAAAACATTTACTTTCTGAATTCACACCAACAGTGTGGACCAAATACCTCAGACAAGACTTTAGTTTAAAGAGGTGTCAGGGGTGCCTGGGTGGCTCAGTGGGTTAAGCCACTCTGCCTTTGGCTCGGGTCATGATCTCAGGGTCCTGGGATCAAGCCCCACATTGGCCTCTCTGCTCAGAAGGGAGCCTCCTCCCCCAACCCCCGCCTGCCTATCTGCCTATTTGTGATCTCTCTCTGTCAAATAAATAAAATCTTAAAAAAAAAATAAAATAAAGAGGTGTCAGGTTAGGAGAGACACATGTATCTGGCCAAAGTGAAAACAAACTCTTTCCAGAAAAAAGCAATTTGAACTCAGGTGAAGAACAGCTCTAAGTTGGGGCGCCTGGGTGGCTCAGTGGGCTAAAGCCTCTGCCTTCGGCTCCGGTCATGATCCCAGGGTCCTGGGATTGCTCAGCAGGGAGCCTGCTTCCCTTCCTCTCTCTCTGCCTGCCTCTCTGCCTGCCTCTCTGCCTACTTGTGATCTCTCTCTCTGTCAAATAAATAAATAAAATCTTAAAAAAAAAGAACAGCTCTAAGACATATTCTATTATCAGAGGTATTAAAATATACAACGTGTATATTCTAGAATGAAATTATTACAGTATCATCTTGTAAATAGGCAAATCCAATTATCCATACTATAGGTGTGTGAGACATGCACACACATACACACCTGAATGAAAAGAGGTTTGAAATATTTTGTACTATCATTGTTCCTTCCTAAACAGTTTTTAAATATGTCATAAGAGATTACCCAACTGTTTATGCACCCATAATTTAACTGTTGTAAGGTTTTTAAAGCATGCTGTATTTTTTAAATTCCAGAAATAAGGGAAACATATTAAAATACAAGATGGTATTTTCATTATTGTTTACGGAAGGTTTCTGCTTCAGTATATGGGTGTTTTCCATCATCTATCATATCTCTTGGGAAGAAGTAAATTAAAGTCCATGTTTCCTGATGTTTAAATGTAAAAATTCCTATGGTAATTTTATTCTGCCGTATATATTATATATGCTTTCTTGGTAAAACATTTGCTATAAAATCATAAAAATAAAACATATGAGATATTCAATATAGAATAAATAAACATGGTAATAGGTATCTTCATATTGGTTGTGCTTTTTTCATAATGGAATTTCAGTCTGTCTTATACCAAGAAGCACTTCCGCCTTCCACAAACAAAGGTATCAAGCATAAATGTAAATGCAGTGATTCAGATGGCTTCAGTGTTAACTTCATAACATATCAATTTCATTTCCATATTTTAAACTAATTTCTAAAAATTAAGATACTAGTGACCACCTCTAATATAAAATTACCTATGAATAGTAAAGTTAAAATACCGTGGTCTTATCTACCTGCTTGTTTATCCATTATATATGCCAACAAGAACATTTTAAACTAACATCCACAGGAATCAGTGGGTTGAAAAAAGATGGGAAACTACTTGAATTGTAAAATTTTACATGCTGTATTCTGTTTGGTAATTATTTCCCAGCACCAGAGACAGATCTTAATTTAGGAAATAAAACAAAGTAGTTTAAAATCTGATATTTTCACAAGTTGATAAATTTTAAGTTTACATTTTCTCTAAGGTTTCATAATTGAGTCTTTTTTTGTACTTGGCAGATGCATTAAGCACGTGGACTTTAATACATACATATGCATGCATGCAAACTCACATTCAGCTAGTTAGTAACTCGTTGGTACAAACATCATACAAAACATTGGAGAAATATTGTACTAAGCATTTTATCAATAAACAAACAGGACCCCTATTATATAGCTTAGTATATACCGTAGAACTTGTTTTCAATGTACTATATGAGATTATTAAGTCAGTTTTAGCCATCTTAATAGTCTGGTTGAAAAATGTACATAAAGGTTAGGGATAAATGAAATTTTTTGTCTTCAATTTTATTTATTTTTAGGTATTTTATGCCTTCCCAAGACTTAACTGATAAAATGCCTTTTTTGCTACTGCTACTTAAAAGGGGGATTATTCCTTCATTTGAAGTCAAATTAGGTTCTTTCCTATTGATAAATCACCATTTAAATTTCTATAAAAGAACATCTAGAATCTGGTAAGGAAAATCTAAGTAATGATGTTTATACTTAAGAAATGCATTTTTGGGGCGCTTAGGTAGCTCATTCATTAAGCATCTGTCTTTGGCTCAGGTCATTATCCCAGAGTCCTGGGATCGAGCCCCACATCTGGCTCCCCGCTCAACAGGATGCCTGCTTCTCACTCTCTTACTCTCCCTGGTTATATTCCCTCTCTTGCTGTGTCTCTCTTTGTCAAATAAAAAAATAAAATCATTAAAAAATTTTTTAAAAATTTAAACAAATAAGAAACGCCTTTTTTGTAGTCTTGTGTGTCACAGAGAGCTTGTGGGCAACATTTCCTTTTGTCCTTAGTTTAGCCTTAAGTTATTGAGAAACAAATTTACAATGTAAAATATTAACATTACAATTTTAAAGTTACAATTACAAATATAATTATAAAATGTGATGAAAACAACTGGAATTAGATTTCCCTTTATGTTGTTCAGCAACTAAAAGTATTTGTTAAATATTTAAAATAATTTGCAACCATTTCCTACTATCCTAAATTAACTTTTACTAGTATATTCATTACTTATGAAGTTCAACTTTAAAAGAACTTTCAGGGGGAAACATCAAAAATTATAACAGAAATTAAGTAGTTGAATAAATACAGGGTTTACTATCCCACCTATCTCTATCTTTTTTCCATGATATCACATTCTTACATTATTAACATTTCAATCCTGGGAGACATTTATGGGGTTAAAAAGGAGAGTGAAATAAATGGAAAGCTGAAATGTGATGCCTTCTGTTTCTGCTGTATTGGAAGAGAATCAAATACTAAATAAGGCCTTTAGCAACATGATATTTCTGGCCAAATGATGGATATCATGACTTTTTGTTGTTACAAAAGGAAGCAATTTATTTAACTTCTTTCTTTCCTCCCATTCTTTCTGGTTTATTAGCCTCATTTCATTTCCATAAATTATCCCACTAAAGGAGGAAATGATTAATTGAAGATTGCTTCCTTAAAAACATTATTTCTTGTCATTAACAACAGCGATATATTGTAACATTGTGTTATTCAAACACACTGTGGTACTTTTTAAATAATTTTAATGTTTGTTGCTCTCAATTATTTTCCTTTAACTATTCAGTTCAACTCATGAGAATTCATTATGCCAGTTTAGCAACTAACTCTACCCTTCTTGTCTACTGATAATTTTCATAACAAAAGTTTATATTCAAAACAGTTGCTTTCTAAGTGCGAAATGTATTTTAAAATAGATTAAAATGGGATTGCTTTCTTTCTGGAAATGTACAGAATTACTCATTGGCATAGACATCCTTTGGACTTATAGGTGTCCCTGGAGATGTGAGAATGTATTCATATGATTTCTCTAATCTCTTTCTCTTCTTATTATCCCATATTTGGAATTTTTTATTTCGGAGTATACTTGATCAGTTATCTTCTACCACCATATCTCAAATCAACTCTTGTAACATTATAAAACAAAAAAATTTAGAAGATTTGAAATGTTTACATTGCCAGGGTGGTTTAATAGCATATTCTGTCATATTCAAGGTTATAAACCCTATGCCCTTTTTAACTGATTAAACTTTTAACCATTTCTTTTATGTAATTATGATAACTCTGTGTCTGAGGATATCAAAGTTACATCAAATTTCAGCTTTAAACGCAGTGTGAATAGTTACCTGGATTTTCCATTCAGCAAACATCAGCCAAGGGTTTATGACTGCCTAGTGCCAGGATTATAAAACATATGGTATGGAGGAAGACAACCAGATTAATAAATAATCATAACAAATAAAACTACATGTGTTCTAAAACTATATGTAAAAAGATTTTTAGGAAGCATAGAAGAGGAAATAGTTTATTTGATGGTGGTCAGGGAGTAGGATTGATGTTGGGAAGCAGTTCATAATTTGTCTTACTCTGAATTCTCAATAAAGATTTTAAGTTTTGAATTAATAGCTGAAACTATCACAAGAATAGCAGTAACAATAATAGTACCTCACATATTTATGACTGTTTCTGTGTTCAGGCATTATACTCTTATTTTTATGTAGATACATTTTTAACAAGAAAAAAGGTATTAAAAAGGGTTATAAAAATTTTATGTTGTCCAAAATTGCTAGATGACCCAATAATATATTTCAGATGATGTGTAATTATTTGGTTAAAAACAAGGATAAGACAAAGATAGCAATAATGCTACACAGACAAACAGGTACACTGACAGAACAAAACCAGGCACGAAGGGAGAACATAGTCATTGTGAAGTTCTAAGGATAGAACGTAAATTTGTCTAATGCGTTTTTTTAGCCAGTGGTGTGGGGAAAAACTGATCAACAGATGAGCCACAGAATTAATTCTTTAAACAATTTTTTTAAAAAGTCAGTTTTTCAGGGCACATGTCCAGCTCAGTCAGTAGAGCATGTGACTCTGGATCTCAGGGTTGCAAGTTCAAGCCTCATGTTGGATGTGGAGCCTACTTTAAAAAAAAAAAAAAAAAATCAGTTACTCAAGAGAATCTCAATAATTCCTAAAACTAACACCAGAAAAAAAAAAATCTCCCAAGGTGAACATCAAGAAAATAGTGCATGGCAGTGGACACCGTACTGGACAGCATTGTGACATGAACACAGTGAGCACATCAATAGAGTATTCCTTTTGGGCTTCCTCAGCATAGATCAGAAGGACCCCATCCAACACAATTCACAAAAATCAGTTATGTTATTGGATATATATATTATTGGAATAACCCAATGTGTTCCATGTAAACTGCTCTCGGATCAATTAGTTTAATCCAGAGGGAGATCCTCGTTTATACTTACCCTGAATATGCAAGGTTTCCTATCCTTTCCTATCCTATTCCTATCTTTAATCAACAGTGTTTTTCTTAGTTGAGCTTTTGATTTATATTGGATAATTGTAAGTTCAGTAATATATGCACTGAAAAATATTTAGCCTATAGCTGTACTATGCTACCATTTCAATATAGAGCTTTTTGCTTTAATAAAGTCAAAATGATAGTATGTTTGGCATCCTAAGGAAAAAAAAAATTGAAAATCTAGTAAGACAAGAATCAAAATATTGTCCCTATTTATATTTTTTAATAGAAAGATAGAAACAGAGACAATGATTAGGGGGCATAGGAGATAAAGGCAGGAGAAAGAGAAATAGAGTATTATCAGAATTCTGATGTGTCCTGTGTTGTGCAACATTTACTCAAGGATTTGGGGTAGAAGGATCAGGAAAGGAAATGGATAGTTATTGAGTGCCTTCTAATTGGTCTCAAATGTTTATCGGGTATCTGTTTATAAAGGTTCACGTATGGGGAAATCAATAAAAAAATGCTTATAGGTTGTTATATCTGAGCACCCAAATATATGAATTCTTGCCTAGGGCAATTTAAATGAAAATTATGGCGCTAAGTTAAAATTTGCGGATGATAGAAACATTGTACTGAGGAAGAATTAATAGAAACTACTATATTCAGTGGAAATTTAGTTTTTGCAGTTGTTACTGATGGCAGCAGAATCTAACAAAACATAGAATAGGAGAATCTCAAACCAAAGAAAGACAATAGTACCTATGCATACCGACTCTGATTGATAGTTAATATGGCAGAACTTGTAACTTCATTGCTTACTAACTAGAACACTTTCTTTTGCTTTTTTATTTGGACAAAAGAGAGAAAGAAAAGCCAAATTTAAAGGGGGAATGAGTACTAATGGTGTTGGTGAGAGTAGTTATCAAGGCAATGTAAAGACCCCTGGGCAGTGAACTAAATTCTCCAGTTGTGGTTCTTACTCAGGTGGAAAACTACCTGAATGTCATGTTTCTTGAAGAACCCCACAAACTATCGCTATTATAAACTAAAAGCAACTTAGTATAAATTCTTGATTAAATCAAATACCATCTTATACTAGACTGTACTATAAGTAGCAGATGAAATGGTTTCTTAAATATAAGAAAATATTTACTGTTAAGGAACTTTTGGATGTCTGGGTGGCTCAGTCCGTTTGGTTCAGGTCATGATCTCAGGGTTGCAGCATTGAGCCTGGTGCATCAGGCCTTAAACTGCTCCGGATGTGGATCCTGCTTTAAGATTCTCTCTCTGCCTCTTCCTCTCTTCCCCCACTCACTCTCTATCTCTCTCTCTCAAAAAAAAAAAAAAAAAAAGAAAAGAAAAGAAAGAAAGAAAAGAAAACTTCTATTTTATTTTTTTAATTTGTTTATTTTTTGTGCACTGGGAAGCAGTTGCTGTCACAAGAGAACCTGAGAAACTAAAAACTGAACAGGTTTCCCAGGATTAGAAGAAGGGTTAACAGAAAACTCTCTATGGAACAGATAGAATGATTAAATTAATTGGGAAGAAGACAATTTTATGAATATTTGAAAATGTACCTACTGGATGTTACATTTACATTAAACTCTATACTAAGCTTTTTTTTTTTTTTTAAGATTTTATTTATTTATTTGACAGAGAAAAAGATCACAAGTAGGCAGAGAGGCAGACAGAGAAATATAGGGAAGCAGGCTCCCTGCTGAGCAGAAATCCCCTGTAGGCTCCATCCAAGGACCCTGAGATCATGACCTGAGCCAGAGGCAGAGACTTAACCCACTGAGCCACCCAGTGCCCCTGGAATAGGCTTTCTTATTATACAAGGTACATTGCTCTTCCTTACTGTGTGTCAACTAATCAACCGAAGGAGCTCTGTGTTTGCAAAGAAGAACTTAGATCTTAAGATTTTTACAGATATCTCTCTCTCGTAACTTAGGTGAGAGACAAGTCAGTTCTTATCATAAAGTTCTACAAGAAAAATAGACCTGGATAAGCCAGAAGATACTGGTGGATCATCATGTTGTTTGCTTCTAATTCTAATGGTTTTTACTGTTTTATGCTGTCACGTTTTATGAGTCATTAATACGTAGAGATTGAATGAAAAGTCTTTGCCTAAAAGTTAAAGGATTTTTGAATTAAAACTTTTCTTTTACTTTTTTTTTATTTTATTGGAGTAAGAACACTTAATGTGAGACCCACCCTCTTAAGTTTTGAAGTGCACAATACAATATTGTGCTCTGTAGCACACTGTTGTACAGCAGATCTCAAGGTCTTACCTTGCATAACCGAAACTACATACCCATTGACTAGCACCTACCCATTTCCCTTCCCACCTCCCACCCCTTCACCCCCCCACCCCCGGTCCCCGACAACCACCATTCTAATATCAGCTTCTAGGAGTTCGACTACTTAAGGAATTTTATGTAAGTGGGATCATCATACAGACTTGTGCTGTGACTGGCCTATTTCATTTAGTTTTCCCCAAGGTTCATCTGTGTTGCTACGTTTTGCAGATTTCCTTCTTCTTCTTTGTTTTTTTATAAACTCTGAATAATATCCCAAGTAAAAGGATTTCTAAATCAAAGTTCAAACTGCACAGCAAGTAGGGAAAAAAATGTATCCACTGACCTATGTGACAAGGTACTCTAAACATGGTATCACAGGAGATTTTCCAGTGCCCATTAGGCAGAGAGATTCAGTTCACCTCTATCCAGGGAAGCAGATATCTTGCAAACTAGCACAGCAGCATGTGTCATATCCATTCATTCAATGATATACAAGTAATTTCAGAGGGTGCATTAAAAAGACTACCATATTCAATATATATACTGACATACAAAGATAGATCTCCAATATAAAAAAAGAAAATGTGACTTGGGATCAGTTAAATGTTGTTCCTTTACATTTCAGTCATTTCCTTTTTCCAGGTTATTGAGCTGTTAAATAAGAAGGGACAGATACTTCCCAACGTTTTAGAAGAGTTTCATTTCACAGTTTAGGGTGATAGAAAAGAAAACACTGAGATTGACCTCCCTAGGGATAGCAAATGGAGGCAGAACGTCCACCGTGGCAGGGTGATATTAGGAGTTGGTGGACATAAACCGTATACAGGGGTTAGGTAAAAGCAGGATTTTGGAGAGCTTTAAACCTAGTAAGAGCAAATCATGTTGTCTGTGACAGACAAAAGTTCTCAGGTGATTGGAACGAGGGTAAAATTGTCAAAGCGATGCCAAAAAAGGTGGGGGGGACATTTTTTTTAAATTAAAAATCTAGCTGAGTTTGAAGTAGAGAGCAAAAAATTTTCATCTGTCTACACTGTCAGCCCTCCATGCATGTGAAAATATATTTATTATTTTCTAAATTAATTTAATGAGTTCCAGATTGTACAGGATGTCATAATGGAAACAGGATTATACAAGATAATAACGAGGGGTTTTTTTTTCCCTTCTCTAAATGAGTTTTACCTAGACTCCCTGTGTCCTACTTTTGATCTTAACTGTGTTTCATTTACCACATTGAAGGAGGTTACATAAAGGGTAAAATAATAGAAATTTAATCAGGAAACAGGTTTTCTTATTTCTACATTTTATTATATACTCTTGCCATATTCTTTAGCCTAACTCTTGAAAATAATAGAAGATGTATCATTTTAAAATAAGGACAATTGAAACCATATTGCTTTATAATTGTGCGTCTTTCTTCTGAGCCATCCCAAACATTTCACACCAATTGATCTTCAGAACAACCTTGTAGATTATTTAAGGGTTATTGGTGGGAAATATAAACTTCCTGAACTCTACCTTCTGTAAAATACTAAATAAATATTAATGGCTGGTGAATTTAATTTTAAGATGAAAAACAAACATAAAGAGGCAACATAATTTCTCAGAAACAGAGTCTTGTTTCCAAATGTTCAAATAACTTTTCTGCTAGAGAATAGTACCATATGAACTGGTCCCGTTAGTGAGAGCATAGAGTTTTACAGTTAAAATAATTTCTTGGAAAGTATTACCACGGCATATAAAGATGTATAGTTAAACTGCACACATGACTGCTTCTTTTATTGTAATGCTATTTTCTGGTAGACAATCTCTGTATATGCTTTATATAACTTATACCAATATAATTAGTCTATTTAGGCAGGTTCTTGAGTTTTGTCACCTTACGTCCGTGACGTTTCTGCCATCCTAAATCAATTTGGAAAAGACACCTGACTAGACAACAAATTTATCTTCTGAATTTCCAAAGAAATACTTTGGAAGGTTGAGTTTACTTCTCTAATGTTTCCTCATTTCATTTCCTCATCACCGGCCAGATAATCACCATGGCCACAGCCTTGAAGAAAGAATCATCTATGGAGTAGAAAATAGTAGCACGTTCCTGGAATGCAGTCCAAAATCACAGCGAGCTCTGGTCTATTGGCAATTCCAGAGGCGAAATGAAGAGCGAAAAGAAGAGGTATAGGAATGAAATTGACTGGATTATTTCTGTCTAACGTATAATGTTAAGTGACCCCAGCACGGTTGACTTGAGGGTGAAAAAATACAGTGAATCTCATCTTTTTCTTAACCCATCAATAGTCCATTCATTAAAAGAGCATTCCCTGAATGCTGATTTTAACAGGCTTTGTGCTAGGAGCTGGAGAAACAAAAGTAAACTGATAAGACTTTTGTCCCAGAAGCCATTTGGGAATGTATTTGAAAGTCTTCTTTTTCCTTGTAGTTGCCTACAAAGCAATTTGTTATCTATGTTTGTGTACAAAAGAAAAAAATCAAATCCTCTACTAATTTTAACTACTGTTCAATTAATTCTGCTATCCAAACATGTTTTCTTTTCTCTATTAAGTTCCTCCTCAAATGGGGAGAAAAGGTTTGAGAATGGAAGTAGGAGATTTAGGATGAAGGGTCTACTGTCCCAGTATGAACTCTGATATGAACTATGCATGTAGCATCAGACAGATCTTCCTCCTCAATGTATTCATTTATTCCTGTGTAAAAGTAAAGAAATGTACACAGAAAATCTCAATGCTCTGAGCCTTTAAAACTTTTTAGAAGTATGAAATAAGGGTAACTAACCAGGTCATGTAGGTGATTGGTAAATGTATTCTTTGCAATTTTATAAACACAATCTGAATATAAAGTTTAAGGTCGCCCCTTGCCTTTTTTGACATTTGAAGCATCTTTAAATAGGTAATCACATCATACGAATGTCAGAGTTGATTTTAGACAATCTTATACCCTCTCAGCTTAGGGTTTCAGAGATGTCTGTTGTAAACTATATTCAAAATAAGAGGGAGGTTAGATATATTCAAGAGTGCATCTTCATATTTATGTCACATCTAAGGCTTAGAAAGTGGGTAATTATTAAGCATGTAGTCCTTTGCTTTCCACTGCTTGCTGAACTGCTGATTTTTTAACTTTTTCAAATCTCTGAGTTCATTCTAACGTTGCCTTGTCTTCTGCCATCATGGTTCTGTATTTCCAAGATTTACTGTTAACTTTCACCTATATTTATATACCTTCTTTCAAGTTTATAAAATAAAGTGTTTCTTTATCCTCTTATTATCTTGAATATTTTAAATTATAATGAAAAATTATATTAAGACAGTAGACACTGTATTAATTTTGCAACGCATCTTGAAATTGATTTACAGAAATTTCTAACTCTTTTTCTGATGGACAGCTGCTATCATTTCTCTTAAGCTAGACATTTATTAACGGTTAAAGTGTGCCTCAACACGTAATCTAAATTGTTACTGAGACAGAGTTCCAGAACTTCTCTTTCTTTAAATATGTATATTTTTGCTACCATTTCTCTTCTGCTAGATCAGAGTGGATGATCATATCATCAGGACAGAACAAGGCCTTCTACTGCGTAGCCTGCAACGGAAGGATTCAGGCAATTACCTCTGCCATGCCGTGGAACATGGATTCATGCAGACTCTTCTTAAAGTGACCTTGGAAGTCATTGACACGGAGCATTTGGAAGAACTTCTCCATAAAGATGATGATGGAGATGGGTCTAAGACCAAAGAAATATCCAACAGCATGACACCTAGCCAGAAAGTCTGGTACAGAGACTTCATGCAGCTCATCAACCACCCCAACCTGAACACAATGGATGAGTTCTGTGAACAAGTATGGAAAAGGGACCGAAAACAGCGTCGGCAAAGGCCAGGACATAACCAAGGGAGTAGTAACAAATGGAAGCACTTACAGGAAAATAAGAAAGGTAGAAACAGGCGGACCCACGAATTTGAGAGGGCACCCAGGAGTGTCTGAGCTGCATTACCTCTAGAAACCTCAAACAAGTAGAAACTTGCCTAGGTAATAACTGGAAAAATGCAATATACATGAACTTTTTTCATGGCATTATGTGGATGTTTACAATGGTGGGAAATGCAACTGACTTCCCCCAATTATAAATTAAGTCCATGAGTAACTTTGCTAACAGGCTTTCCGCCTAATACCAACACCTAATAGAGGTCAGGTGAACGCAGATGTTCACTTTAGCAGACTTAAATGTTTCCTATGAGATTTCATTGTACAGGTTTCACTTTCTTCTTTGCCTGAGAAATAAAAATGTCATTTGCCATATTGCCATCTAAAGAAGAAAAACTGCATCAGCAAAGCCATTTTACTGAACTGAAAAGTTTAAAATAAACTGCATGGATTTATGAAGCTGATGAATATTCCAAAATATAGTTGGATTCAAGGATATTTTTTTGTCTACCAGCACTCATGTTTATATGTACTGGAGGAGTAAAATGATACTGAATGAAATGGTCTGTGGAAATATAAAAAACATAAACCATCCATCATCCAGAAGAAAAATGGAATACACTGATCTACTACTGATGTCTTCTTTCAGCTTTGATCTAAAGATGTATTTTATTAAAACTGTAATTTAAATGTACCATGACAAATATGCAGTAAAAATTAGCTCTTTTCTAAGCTAGAGTAGGTTTTTGTCTTACAGTTATTGTGCTATATAGTTTTTGTTTTAAAAACTCCAATCGCGCGCTGCTTTTTTCCGACATTGTGTTTTTAGTTCCACAAGAGGGATAGCCAGTAGTGTTCAAGAAACACATAAACATCATTTACCGCTGTTTCCTGAAGCCTGCATATAAATTAGGCTTTATTTCTCTGAGGAATTCAAACAAATAACACCTCCCCCTTCTTTAAGTATTATCGAAAATTAAGTTTAACTTGCATAATGTTTTCTAGAAAATACAGAGCATTTAACCAGCAAAATCAGAAGATGCAAACTGATCTGTTAAATACCTTGTGTTGTACCTAATGGATCAATAAGGAGAAAAGGAACTGCATATTTCATGAAAAGAATAAGCATTGTTTAAATATAACATTAACAGAAAAACTCTTAATTCTGTGCTTGAAAACCTGCATGATATTTGAGATATAAAAAACTCCAATGATTCCTTTAGGAATTACATCTCTGTCACTCAATTTTTTTTTTTAAAAGATCAGTAATATGCAGAACAACTTCTTAAAAGCAAATTTCCCAACTCTGTTTACATCTGTATCAGCTGTCTTTTATCTCATCTTGTTTTAAACAATGATTTGTCTAAGGAACATATGATTCGTTTCATGTTGATGGGAGCGACTTATACAAACTGTTTTCCAGGGCACAGCTCACACTCAAATCATGTAACTTTTTGTTTCCTGCAGCAATTTATAAAGTAAGGTAAAAGCTGATCAATAAAGGACTTGCCTTGTTCCTTGTCCTAACATGATTCCTTGAGAATCATTGACTTCAAGGTGTGTAAGCATTATGACGGTTTTCTCTTGCTCTGCACTCACCTTTCCAGGAAGCCCTCCCTAGATCTCATGCACAAAAATGCAAAGGAAACATCTTCTCGCTAATTAATGAAAGCAGCATTGAAATTCTAACTCTAGCTGTCTTGGGATTCTAATTAACTCAGCATTAATTTCTCACCTCAGACTACAGTGAATTTTTTTTTTTTAATTCTCAGATGAAATATTTCACAGATGGAAGCTCATGTTTCAGTTTTAGTGATTTGAATAAACAATTTGTTAATGCCTATTCCAAATGAAAGCCTAAAAATATTCTGCACTCAATTTTAGGCTCCATTGATGAATACAGTGTTACTTTTAGAAATACATCCTCAAATGGTATTTGAATTTTAAATTATTTGAAGGACATATTTCTGTAGAGAAAAAGAAATGTTTGAAGTACTAATCAAAGAACAGAGAGTACTCCAAAAATAGGTAATTCTTTTATTTTCTTAGAGAATCTTAACTGTGCTAAAATTTGGTGTTGCATTTCCTTCGAAATTTGAGGCTGAAACATTTATTTGCAGTAACAAATATCTAAATTCTTATTAGTCCTCAAAATGAATGGATCTGAAGGGCTACAGATTGAAAT
Organism: Lontra canadensis; assembly: GCF_010015895.1. Taxonomy (NCBI): domain Eukaryota; kingdom Metazoa; phylum Chordata; class Mammalia; order Carnivora; family Mustelidae; genus Lontra; species Lontra canadensis. Next base: position 2,471,480 of record NW_022631042.1, read on the forward strand.
TGTATGATAACTTTAGGGATGCCTTCCAGTGTCTGACTGAGTTTTGTTTAGCATTATGGAAAACCCAGAGAAAGGAAGTCTAAACTTCAATTAAAAGAAGCAAAAGAAGCAAATCTCTGGCATGTCTTTATAAACCATCGGGTCTGAGTTTTCAAAGAAAATTATAGATATAACTAGCAGATAGATAACTCTTAGTACAGTCATACTCTGCCAATGTGTATTGAGGGGGACATTTTGCACGAAAAAATAATGTCCCATTTAATTAAGTTTTTCTAGACTTTGGCATATTGCATGTATCATCCGAGTTGGAACTTTGTTAAGAGGCTCACATGACCATAAGCAAGTTCTGACCTCAATCTTACGATTGGAAAAGGTCATCGCAGCAGAAAAATTCTGGCCCAGTTGAAATCCAATGTAAAATGTAAATGCATGTAAATCCACACTCAATGCTACTTTTATGTACAATTTAGTGATTTTCAGTGGTAATGTGTTTCATATTTTTGCTACCTACACATTAGGCAAAAGAGATGTAAATATTTTTGAAAATAAGAGGAAGGACAGTGAACTACAACTTTATATAGGTTCTCCATATCAGTGTGTTCAACATCATCCTAAAATGCAAGATTTCCCCACACAGGTGACAAGGGGGGTTATGCGCTATTCAAGGGCAGAGACTGTGTGCCCATTCAATAAGCATGGTTTTTTTTGCCAGGTAGTAAATATGTTCCATATCTGTATTTATCACTGCATTTCAGATGGGAACTAGAAAACTGGAGAGACAAATGTAATGAAACTGCTGCTGTAAATTATTCCTTTTAGCATGTATTCAGTTGCTAAATACACATTTCTTCAAAATATTTGAATTCAGATGTCTTTACTATTCCCTGTAGCATATGGTGTCAAGGAACATAAGTTTTAAAATTGCTGAGAATGAGAGTCAGGTTGCTTCCTAACAGATTTCTTCATTCTAGTCTTCTGTGAATTGGGTTCTGTATTTATGGGGACGATGTGCATTTTGATGCCCTTTAAGTTAAATACTGTTATTTTTGTCATGCCTAAAAAAGGACATGTGGGGATGCAATTCTATAATGTGTCATTATCATGATCAGTTTGGTTTCATCCAGGCTCTGCAAAGATGCCAACAATTGTTTCTGAAATTGCCTATCCTTAAAGTTATAAGGAAGCCTTTTATTAATATGAAGTGATTAGTATAATATTTTGTAATCTTTGTTTTATGAATTCACTTTTAAAACACAGTTTGCATTCAAACTTTAATGGGAATCATCCAATTTGATGGCTTCAAAGACAAACTTAACAAACAGGATTCAACATCATCTTACTGCATTATAGTGTATTAGATATAAACTGCCCTAATGCCAAAGGCATCCATGCTTTTTATTTTAACTTTGTAGTAATTATTCAAAGTCATTGTTAATATTTGCAAAATACACTTCCAGAAAAAAGAAAACATTATTTTTCCCAAAGTTTGCAAAAGCCTATTAGTTTATCTGATTTCTAACAATTTTTTATACTAGTTAATTAAAGAAACACACTTTCTTAAAGTTAATACACTAAGAGAACTGTAAATGAAGAGAGAATGGAGCCACGGAAATGGAGCAGCCATTTTCACAGACAACCTGACCAAAGAAAACAGCTTGGTTTTTATTTCAAACATGCAAATGCACACAGGCAAAGGTAGAGGTACCAGATTGAACCCCAGTGGAACAAGGTGATTTTGAATATAAAGAAATTGGGCTTCTGGACACTTTGAACTTTAGAACCAGACTCCTACCTGTTCAACTAAATTATATTGGTAGATCTTGTCTATCTCTTATGTGCCAGGCACTGGTAGGTGATGAGGATAGTAAAACGACTTACCATCATTTTACTTGGCAAGCCTTTCCTGTTTCTTCCATCTCTAGATGAAACTAACCACCTTCTCTGCACTAAATCTGTGCCTTGTATTTACTTTTTCATTGCCATACTTATCACAAAGGTGTCATTTCTTTGCTTACATCCCCATCCCTTTCTAGACTGAAAGCTTCTTGAGGACAGAGTTTGTATCTAATTTACCTGAACCCCCTCCCAACCTCCTGCTCCAAGTACCTAGCATGATGGCTGGCACAGGAAAAGCTCAACAAATCATTGCTGGAAAGAACCGGATCACAATGTGAGTGTCGCATGAATAATGTCACATGCAAACTCAAGATAAAGGTGCTGTGGGATCCAAGAGCAAGGAATTTGTTTAAAGAGATCATGGAAAGCTTCAGAGCATAAATGACATGCAATCTAGGAATTGAAATACAAGTTAAATTTGCCCAGATGAAGTAAAAAGGGCAATGTAGGCAGAAAAAAAAAAAAATCAGGCAAATTGAAGAGAGGTGTGAAAAAATGCTTTTATTGCGGGAACAGGTATTCCAAATAGAGTATGGGGTTCATAAAAGTAAACTGCCCCACTACTATTAGTCAAAACAGTGTATTAGTTTGATTTTTCCTGGACTTTGGTTTATTGCCCTCTATTTGTACTCCACAATTCTCCTCTCTGGCAATTGGTATTACTCACTCTGCTGCTTTCTACTCCCTACCCCTTTCTGCTCTCCCTCCCTCACTTCCCTCTTAAACGTTTACCTCTTTTATCTTTACATAGCTGGAGTCATAGCACTTGACATTTTCAAACGAATCTTTATGCCATAATCTCCTTTCTAGTCCAACCAACCTTGCTTTTGTGCAATTTGGAACTCAGAGGAACAGCTGGGAGAAGATAGCTTTGTTGGGCTGCTCTTATGCAGTTAGAAATAAAAGCTTCGCTTATGTGTCACCTGCCTTTAACATTGCCCCACTCATCTAGTGTTGGACCACCTGGACACAGGTCCAACATTGCCTTGCTAATTAATAGGGTGGCCCATAGACCAGACTTCATCAAAGACAGCATTAAAATATGAAGCCTGTGTTTATTCATTGAATACCCCAGATGGAGTATTTACGGCTGAACAGTGATGAAGGTGAGGTTAGCGCATGTAGTTGACAGGCAAAGACTCCTCAGTAAAAAGAAAAAAAAGAAAAGAAAAAAATTAAGAAAATGAGGGGCTTAGCTGGATCTTGAAATTGTCAACTGAACACCACCATTATGTTAAACTGTCAGGTTTTTTCTCACATAACAAAAGACTGTATTTTATTTCTCTTAATCTAAACATTATACCTGTAGACACACTGTTTATTTATGTAGTACCTAAGCAAAAGTTTTCATAAATGTGTGTAAGTCATCCCAATTTGGGTAATTCTGAAGTCTCAACTTCATCCTCTCTCTGTAAATCTCACTGAAGCATTAGACCTCAAGAAAATACAACTTAAAAAAAAAGTCCCTGTCATTTGTGTAGCTCAATTCTTAATGTTTTGATTATTTTGTTGATGGCTAATTCCAGAGAGGCTTAAACTGTTTTAGGCAAAGTTGTATGTGTAAAATCAAGCAGCTTTTCCGCTTTAGGAATTTTTTTATTATACCTCAAGTTTAGGAAGTTTGCATTCTTGAATGTCAATAAAAGAATGACACTTTCAGTAGTCTTCAAATATTTTCGCCTTTTTGTTCACTGTTTTAAATTGCTGATAAATGTCAACAAATGAATATAGTCCTCTATATACCATTTGATAAATTCTACTTAAAATTACATACTGACTAAAAATGGTAAAATATGATTCAAATTTGAATTGTTGGCATTTACCAACTTCAGAAATACTGCTTATTCTCTTCTATGCATTACTTTTGACCTTAATAGTTTTTGTTGAAATTAGTTATGTTTGAATTGGTTGAGGATGCAGGTTAAATTATTACTCAGCGAGGGTTGCCTGGGTGGCTCAGTGGGTTAAAGCCTCTGCCTTTGGCTCGGGTCATGATCCCAGGGTCCCGGGATCGAGCCCCACATCGGGCTCTCTGCATGGCAGGGAGCCTGCTTCCTCCTCTCTCTCTCTGCCTGCCTCTCTGCCTACTTGTGATCTCTGTCTGTCAAATAAATAAATAAATAATCTTTAAAAAAAAATATTACTCAGTGAATAGTAATATGGCATCAGAAATAAAAACCAGCACCCATATGAAAAAGTGTACTATCAAAGAGTACATTGAATTCTTAAAATTGTGAAAATATTTATTCAGAAGGGTTTGAGTAAATATTCATCTAAGATTATTATATTACTAAAATAATAGTCTAGTCATTTAGGAACATGCCATTTTTAAGATTTCTCCTTTAACTTTATTCTTAACCTCTCTAGAATTTACAAAACAAACAAAAAATTCCCTAGGTTACAAAATCTCTAATCATTTAAAAAGTAACATATGCTGTTTCCCCCAGTGGAGACTGGAATATAATTTGTAATTGTTTCCATATTCGTTTCTTCCTAAACTCCCCTTTGTCATTAGACAATGTTTATTAAAATTATTCATATCAAGGAGCTCTGTATTCATTACTGAGAAGTAATATTCCCAAACTCATTTAAAGGAAATGTTTATGCATTCTTACAATATTGTCCAGTTGATATCTGGATAATATATTTAATTGTATTATACTATAATTTAATATTGTAATACTTATAAAATCAATTAAGCAGAAGTATAGAGCATTAGTAAAGCCCACTAAAGCTACTGCTTGGCAATATAATGTTACATTTTTTTATATCACTTTATAATGTTCAAGGTATTTTTGTGATCTCACTCGATTCTCCTTATATGAAGTAGGGCAATTTTATTATCCCAGCTTTGTAGGAAAGAAAAATTAGGAGTGGCTTACTTAGATCTAACATTTAGCAAAATTTAAACCTCTCATTACAATCTTGTTATCTGATCCAATTAAAACAGAAATATTTTATCACCACATTAGATCATATAGTGAAAATAATCTATTAAACTTCTAATGGATTGTACCTACAATATGCTTTATTTTAGTTTAGATCATCTAAAAGCAAGGTACATTCAAGGAAACTATTTATTGACTTGGGCACTTGGTAACATAAGCTATTAGAACAGAAAATGAATGAACCAATGAAAAGTTGGTCAAGTGTTCAGTTATGAAACACGAATTGATGTCTGTCATTCACTTTCTCTTAAAAAAATTTTCAAAGAAAAAAATGGGTTTCTTCATGCATCTTACTTAAATATTTGAAATGAAGCAAAAAAGGCAGAATATTCTAATTGATACAAGATGAGCTTTCTTCACATATTTGACTGTGACCAAAATAGGAAAAAAAAATAATTTTGGAATCATATATGCATTTAATGCATTTATAAAGTCTGCTTTTATAAATGAAAAATATTTGTTAGAATATACCTCAACTTTTGAAAAACAATGTAAATATCCTTACAATAATTTAACATATCAAGGATAATATCCCATAAGTAAACTTCAAAAATTACTGGCATTTTAATAAAAATATATAACTGGATCGACTTTATATGTACTTTTCATGGACTTGCTAATTCTTGGTATGTAATAATGATCAATACCTATGTCTGTAAATGCCAGAAGAAATCCTATGTAGATTCCCATTTTTCAAAAGTAGTTAAAAATATGTATAAATGTATTCAACTTAAATATGTGCAATATTTTAAATAAGTTATGTTTTTATTTGGCACATATATCTAGATGACAATTTAAAATTACTGTTACTATTAAGTTACTATGACTTTTAAAATACTAATTTCCAAAATTTTCTTCCACCTCCAACAGTATCTGGCCTCTCTCTCTCTCTCCTTCCAGTTAACAGTCCTTCTTGCAAAGTTCAGTGTCCTCTCCAGTAGCCCACTAACAGCTCGGCTCCACAGTTAATTGCCCTGTGCCTCCAATTCATCTTCAGTCATCAACCAGAGATCAGGAAAGGTTTAACAGCATGTAAAAAATAAAAGTTCAAGGACAAGTGAGATCAGCTCTGGGCAGAAAGAGGAAAATAAAACACAGTTTCAAGGAATAAGGATAAGTTGTTTTGTAAATATGATTTAAGTCTTTTTTTAAAAGATTTTATTTATTTATTTGACAGAGAGAGGTGACAAGTAAGCAGAGAGGCAGACAGGGTGGGGGGTGGCAAAGCAGGCTTCTGGCCGAGCAGAGAGCCCAATGCAATGCAGGGCTCCATCCCAGGACCCTGAGATCATGACCTGAACCAAAGGCAGAGGCTTAACCCACTGAGCCACCTAGGCACCCCAATATGATTTAAGTCTTAAAAGATGAAGGCATGGGGCACCTGAGTGGCTCAGTGGGTTAAGCCTCTGCCTTCGGCTCAGGTCATGATCCGAGAATCCTGGAATCAAGACCCGCATCGGGTTCTCTGCTCGGCAGGGAGCCTGCTTCCCCCCTCTCTGCCTGGCTCTCTGCCTACTTGTGATGTCCAATAAGTAAATAAAATCTTAAAAAAAAAAAAAAAAGATGAAGGCATGAATGGGATCAGAGTTGACTTTGGAAGCAGGGAACACCTCTTTCATAAGGGAAAATAATCAAGTCGCTTTAGAGGTGAGCAAACCTGGTTTGGATGCCAGTTCTACTCCTTTACTTAGTGAGGTTTTGTTTTGTTTTGTTTTGTTTTGTTTTTCCCCTGAGCTCCAGCCCTCCTGTCTGTAAAACAGATACTACCTCAGTCCTTTTATCTGTGTAGGACAGATGATAGAAAACTCATTCATAGAGATGGGGTAATAATTAGCATCAACATAGAACACTACTGATAATGATACATACTGACTTTTATCCATTTCTGTCTTGATAATGATAAAAAAAAAAAAGGATGTTCTTTAATGTTAAAAAAAAGCTCTTGATTTTATCTACTGCTACCCTGTCTAAACCTTTACCCCTCCACTTGTTGTCTTGGTTTCTTATATCTATAATGCCTCCCTTTTTCCATTCTAAAGTAATAATCGTAGCAATAACAGTAATTTCCCTCACTTCTATCATTCACTTGAATGCTTTTCTACTTGACTATTCCCATAAAAACTCTCATAAGAAATGCTGAAGGGACTCCCAGTTAAAGATAACTTACTGTGCTTGAATTTTATCCTCTCATAAAACATCATTAAATTAAGATATCAACACATTTATCTTAAGTTCCAACTAGGTCAACCTTTAATTTCTATTTTTTAGAACTACTCTCTGCCATCATCACCCCAAAGGAGATATCCTAAGGGTGATTTAGTCAGTTGTTCTGTACCAAGTAATCTCTGGGGTGTGTGTGTACGTGTGTGTGTACGTGTAGAACATATGGTTTCCAAAGTTAGCATTTTCAAGCTTGAAAAGAAGACATTTCTGTATATGTTACTTCATAAACAATCTTCTGGGAAACAATTCTTTTCATATAGGCTCAAGTAAATAAAGTATATTACATTAAGTACAGATCTTAATATACAGTGATGTATAATGAAAAGGTATGTATAATGAAAGATATAATGAAAGATCTTAAGATACAGTTGAAGGAATTCAAGTGCTGATGAAAAACTTTCAAAAATAGGATCAAAGGTAAAAAATAGTATAGAAGAAATTATATTGATTGCAATAAAATATAATTTACAGGAAGAAACTGTGAGAACAGACATTTATTCATAGTCTCTAAAGAACATGGGAAAAGGAGCACTACCATAATTCACACCTAGAAAGATAATAATTTATGCAAAATCACTCCCTTTAAAAAGTAGAGATGAGAAGAGACATGACACCTCAAAACCCTGCCAAGCTAAGGATAAACATAAGAAATAAACCATATGTGTTGTGGGAGGCAAATCCACAAAGAAACTGTTAGGCAAAAATTAGACCAAACTATGACATGATCCAGATGTTCGCTAATACAAAGGTCTCAGCAAAATCTGAGGGACTTCAAGGTCTGGTAAGAAAGAATAAAAGGTCCGAAAGTGCGAATGCTGATGGGCTTCAATTATTTGGTAATTCTTTTTAAATAATTGCCTTTTGTTTGAAGTATTGTCATCTTTCACCCGTAACTATCTTGGAAATTGATAAAAAGCAGCATAAAGAGATGAAACAACAATGCAGGCTTTGATGTAGAATTATTCTGTTCATAGGAATTTTAAGAGACCATTTGGTCTGGGTCCCCAGGAAAGGCTACTATATATAGTAGAAAAACTGGAAGAAGGAAAAAAGAACAAGAATTGTCAGAAAGTTATGCTGTCTATAACTGAAAAGAGCATTGAGGTCAAACTCAATGGGCAGTATCTATATTCATGATAGCACCTTTCAGAGAATGAAGAGAACCTTCAGAGAACATTGAGCTGGGTTTCCTCTTATATGCTAAGTCCAGGTCTGCTCTCTGGGTATCTTGTAGGCTCTGGGTTTCTCAATCAGCTTCTCTTCAGTCCCACTGTGCCTCAGTATCTTGCTCTGAATACAACACAACTCATCTTGTCCACAACGTTCATTTACTGGCCACGTGATGACAAACCATATTTAACACGACATGAAGGGATTGGAAGAGAGTACTTAAAAATTAGAAATTTTAGGAACATAGGAGCAGAAAAATCTCAAATGCTGTGAGAGTATGAGGAAAGAGAATAGAAGCTGGGATAGACAAGGGAAGAAAGTGCTTTGATCTTCAAAGGAAGGAAAAGCATAAAGGAACAAATGCTTGTGTCCTGTCTTCTTCCTCTTCTTATCCTTCTGGAGATCCCATCATTGTGGACTGTTGATCTCTGTTGGTCCTCTCTGGTTTGGCCAACCATGCGCTAACTCCATGCTACTCAAAACATGTGGCAGAAGTGTGGACTACTGACAGCAGCAGCACCTGGGAGCTTATCACAAATAAAGATACCGAGGACCCATCACAGACCTACAGAATTAGAACTGGCATTTTAGCTCAGCCCTCAAGTTATTTGTGCCTACATTCAAGTCTGAACAGCCATGTTCTAAGTGACTCATTCCTGTAGATTTATCCCATTTTCTTTTAGGGCACAAATTTAGATCATTCTTACTATATTTCATGACTAATTTCTCAAGATTTCACTGGCCCCCATAGGTTTTCTCCTGCCTGAATCCTAAGAAGGCTTACCTGTCTCCAGGGTCTGTATTAGGGGTACAGATGCTAAGATGTATGGGTCCTGGAATATCAGATCAAAATTACTTAATCCATTGATAAAGACAAACTATTGTATATTTTGAGAACAACTGTAATAGAAATTAATTGGAAGTTGTTATAAGTAACATTTACCCCACAATGATACTGGCTGGATTTGAAGTGGGAGAATTTTGCTTGGGAGAATTTTCTGTTATGGGGTATCTGGGTGGCTCAGTCAGATGAGCGTCCAACTCTTGGTTTCAGCTCAGGTCAAGATCTCAAGGTCATGAGATCAAGTCTTGGGTCAGGCTCTGTGCTCAGGGGGAAATCTACTTGGACTTCTCTCTCGCCTTCTGTACCTCCCCCTGCTTGCTCTGTCTCTCTCTTTCTCTCTAAAATAAACAAATCTTTTTTTTTTTTTTAAGAAGATATTTCTATTATTTAGATTTTTAAAAAGTGGTACTTCCTCCAAACTCCCTTTGTTTATTCTTGGATAAAAAGAATATGGAACAGGGACGCCTGGGTGGCTCAGTTGGTTAAGCGGCTGCCTTCGGCTCGGGTCATGGTCCCAGCGTCCTGGGATCGAGTCCCACATCAGGCTCCTTGCTCAGCAGGGAGCCTGCTTCTCCCTCTGCCTCTGCCTGCCTCTCTGTCTGCCTGTGCTTGCTCGCTCTCTCTCCCTCTGTCTCTGACAAATAAATAAATAAAATCTTTAAAAAAAAAAAAAAAAAAAAGAATATGGAACATATCAACTGTATAAATAGTTTTATCTAGTTTTTAAATAACACCTTTAAGAGAGTCAATGCAGTACAATGAGAGAGTATACTTTGAAGACAATGCCATCCCATTTCCTTTAAGTTCCCCGAAATAATGAAGGTACAGATTTTCCAGGACTATTCCAGGAGGAGGCTTCCTGAAGTTTGTCAGCAGTATGAGAGGGACTGCTTGAATTTCTCAATCATTTGTTTCCCAGTAATTTTAAAGTATTTCAATTCTATGAAGAGAATATGGCTATTTCAATATGACCTATAAATTGAACAACTCAGATTACCAACAGAAAGCTTTTTTAAAAAACAGTAATCAAACGCTATTTCCTTAGAATGTGTTGGTGCCATTAAATCCTAATACTGTAGAGATCCAACGCTTAAAAGCATAACCAACATTAACAATGTATTCGTACATGCCATATATTTCCGAGATTTATTTTTTACTTCCTCCTGGGTGGTCTCCTACTGCTTTTTACACTACAACCAACTGATCCCTAAGTTCAGGGTTATTGAAAAGCATAATAAATAAAATCCATGTGTGCATTAAGTACCAGATGATATTTACAAAGGTTTCAGCAGCTTTGCCAGTTCACGGCCAGCAAAAATTACCAATGTCTACCCTTCGTTGTATAATACAAATGTTTTTATAATGTTAAATCCACCCCAATAATCTTTCCTGGCAAATTCAAGTACGACTGCACGGGAATGATATTATTTACGCCGTGCTCACTGTTCCACGTCAAAGCAATAGATACTATCTGTTTCAAGAAACACGTGACCTTCTTGTTAGAGGACCCATTGTTGCAGATCCATATTTCTTATCAACCAGGAGAGGGGTCCTTAGGAGAAAGTCTCTGTCCTATTGTTTCTATGCAAATAGTTGATTGATTAGAAGCAGAATGCAGGCCTATTGAAAAAAAATCACTTCCAAAAAAAAAAAAACCCACCATTTATAACTGGAAGTACTGGATGTTTTCTGTCAATGAGATTTCAGGAAGCGAGTACTTTAAATTAAAGCTCAAGAGAGTTTCCAGCCACAGAATTTGAAAAGTGCAGTTTTCTCTTAAGCTCTCTGTAAATCATTTTAAAATACTGCTGATTTGCTAATGTGTAATACAGACTCCTAAATGTTGGGGGTGGGGGAAGAATAAATTGGGAGCACTGGGAATGGAGTCTGGGGGCAATTTGGGGCATAAGAAAGAATGTTTCCAAAGCACATATAATACTCTAATTGAGAAGTTGTGAGGATAAAGTCATTGCCACAGAGGTGCTAGTTTACTGTCCCTGAGTCATGAAATAATTTTGTACCATTGAGTATCAGCTTCTTGATGGAACTTAATAACAAGTTATATTTTTATATTTTTAACATAAAAAGACAATCCTCGGATAAAATTTCATATGGCATTAACAGCTACGTCATTAACCAAAACCCAATGCTAAAGAATTTAAAAACCCAAATCTCTATTGATAGTAACCCACTCCGATCTCAGATCTTCATTGACAAATGTGTTGTCTCCAAATATATTTGTGACAGTTTCCTCGAGGATCAACGAGCCTTCGGGAACTGTTTTCTTGACCAGGTACAGTGGAGAATCTATATTCCTTTCCTAGCCAATTCCTGTGCTGACCCCCCAGAGCAGTGGCCAATGGCTTATGAGTTATAATTGTTCTGTAAAGTGGCCTTAGTCAGAAGTATTGGAAAATTGTTCATCATGGCAGAAGAATGACACTTGCCAGTGTGTTCTTCATCCTTTCCACTCTGGGGAAGAGAAGACCACACAGGACAAGTGCAGAGGAGAGTCAGGAGGACTCTGGCCACTTTCAGAGAGGAAGGAAATTCCCCCCCAGGGCAAAGCAGAAGAGCTGTGTATGGTTGAAAGGTCAAAAGAGATACTAGAAAGTGGAAATAGGGAGAGAAATGGGAAAGAAGGTAGAGGTAACTTCCTTCCTTTAGGAAATCTGAATTTTCAAAGAGAGAGTTACTGTGATGCTAGAAGGAAGATGATTTTTGTTTGGATTAATCTGAAAATAGATGTCACGAAGGGACTGGTTCAGGAAGTTGCTTCTTTAGCTGGAAATGCAGGTTCTCAAACCTCGGATTGTTTTCTCTGTGTTCTTAAAGAGCTGTGTGCATGTGCTTGTGTTTGTGTGTGTGATTGTGTATGTATGTGTGTGTCTTTTAGTTGATTCAAACATGATAGCCCTCTCTCCATTTATTCAAATTTTAAAGCAGCTGATATGTAGAAACCTGATTATCAAAGCTGAAATTGCTTGTTGAGATTCTACATTCTTTATGCCTCAAGCGTCCATCTGCCTTCTTCATCTTTGCACTCCATACATCATTAGCCAATAGAATGGATTACAGCTCTTCTTCCACTAGGAATGTACAGTTCCATGGAAAGAAACCCAATAACCCTTCCTTATCACCAACAGGGAACTCATCTGGAGAAACGAAATGCAATATGGCACCTTATGGTTGTAGATTCACTCTGTAAAGCCTTGTCCTTCACATTTTGTCTAGAGACCCTGCTGCTATCCACCTTCAGTTCCTGCTACTCTTCTACATCCAACCCAACTCCAAGCCTCTATGAATACACATCTGTGGGCATCCCAAGCTGGCTGTTACCTGCAATCCTTTGAGTCGATCTCTGCTGATACTCACATATCCAACACCAGGCATGTGCTCTAGGAAAACGCAACAGTCCCTAGTGCCACTATTGGTACCCTTCCAATTCCTCTACTCCCCCAGCTTTACTATTCCTGACACAGTCTAATTCCTGGTATGTTCCATATAATTGAAAAATAGGAGCATTAGGTCTGTATAAATTTTTTAATTCCCTTAATAATCCCTTTTAAGAGCTCATTTAAACCCCTACAGACTTCAGGCAAGATGAAGATTTGGGCCAAAGATTTTTGTCTGTCTCATGTGAGAGTATTCAAATGCATTATTCTCATTTACTTCCTTAGAGTGCATTTTTTAAAAGAGAAGATGAAAATTAGGCCTCCACGTCTTTCTTCAAACTCATTCCATGGATTCTGGAGGAAAGAAGGTAAACCAAGTAAGTCCCTTAGGGTTTGCTACAAATATTTTAAGACTGTTCCAAAAAGATTGTAAACTGTGATTCTAACAACCTCTCAGGTTATGCATATTAACATAAAGAAAATAATTGCTGTAAATGAGGGAATTTGAGAAATCTAAGTGATAATATAAAATATTAAAAGAGAAGTCTCTGAGGGCTTGAAAAGGTCTGCCCCAAATTGTATTATCCAGATTACTGACTCTTTTGCCTGCTCACTCTACTTTCACTCTCTCCTCTTTGAGAAAGCTTTTCATCTCTGCTTACAATTGTGGATACTCAAGCTCTTGTACTATGGTTATAATCTGAGCCCACTTAAAAAAGAGATCATCCCATCTCCTGTAATGCATTCATATCATCACCATACTCCACATTAACTTGAGCTTTACCGACCGGAAACAAATACGTATGACAGACAATCATCTGTCCCAAGCTTAGAATATGTAAAGGTTAACAATGAAATAATATATGTTATGGAAGAATTGACCCTAGGCTCACGAAGACCAACAGAGATTGATACATCTCATTGATTCACTCAGAAATTATTTATCAAGTCCTTACTTTGTTCTAGACACAGGAGATATATAAATTTACTTCTAGGAGATTACAACCTTTAAGAGGAAATAGGAGTTGATACTGAAACATGTAATAGAAAGTGATGAACATATTAAGAGAACAAGAGGTGTCCATGCCATAGCAATTGATAGATCCCGTTGTCTAAGAAGAATCTCAGAAGTAATTCTTCAACAGTTCCCTTCTCTCAGGGAGATTTGGCATTTTTAGCCCCATTACACAGAAAAATGGTCAACTAACGGAAAGCACTAATGCTAGAGTTCATGTCTCATTATAGAGTGCTTTTCATGCTAATTATCACTGTCTCTATGATGTATAAAGTTAACATAAATATTTCTCCATGGTAAATGAAATATTTATACAAATTCATTCATATAAAACATTTTGTGTAAATATTTTTGAAATTTCAGGAATAAATATTTCAGCTTGGTAACTTTCTGCTTTTTTTAGTTTGCCTACTAGTAGCCTCTGTGACTTCATACTTAATCCCTCCTTAATAATTGTTTTTGTTTTTATGTAGAAAGATCCTAGGAGTTTATATTACTCATTTCCTTCACATAACTGATGCTGTGCACAATTTATATTTAGCTACATGTGTTCAGCTTTTAAGAATATATTTCAGGAAGAGTTCAATCTTGAGAATGGGTTTGTACTGGTGGAAAGCATCAACAGGCTGTCAACTTTGTAAGTAAAGACTTCTCAGGATATGAGTATCTAGGGATTTTGCAAAGGGTATTTTCACGTCATAAAATGTCTCAGTCTGAGTTTCATGGCAACTTTTGTTTTTGACATTTTATTTCTCAAAGACATCTCAATGTGTCATTATCTTGAAGAATGTAACATTACATGGATCCAGATGAGTAACAAAAATGCCATGATTTTAGCCAATCTGTACCTGCCATCTTCCCCGGAGACCCACTCCTGTGTGATTTCTTTACATGAAGCAAAAGCTTTTTACAGATTGTCCTGCAGTAATTCCTACCTGTTATGGAGTTGTGAAACCCTTTCATTATTTGAATTTTGTCCTCCACCTCTAGCATTTTGGAAAAATTTGAAGGAATTTTAATTTGATCTAATATTAAAAAAAAAAAAAAAAAAACAACCTGTGATGAAATTCAGTAATGAGAATGAAAAGGAGATTGTAAAGTCATCAATAGCTCTTCTTTTTGGATTGGGCTCCTGGACAAGGAAATGCTTCTGTAGATGATGTATCTTTCTATTCCTCTGATCCACATATCATCACTCCAAGAGACCGTATTTCATTCATTTGTTATTCACGCATTCATTCATTCATTTGGTCAGTTGGCTGTTCAGTCAGAAAATGTTTGATGAGCATTCCTGAAACCAAGCATGGTCCTAGATGCTGAATATTTAGTGTATAAAAAAGAAGACAAAATTCCCATAGTAAAGCCTCTTTCATTTCAATGTGTGAAACAATAAAATATCTGAAAAGTAGATGACTAACACCTAGTTATTCAGTCTTCTTTAGCACAAAGCGGTGTTTTGTACATAGTAAATGTTGAATAACTATTTGCTGAATGGAAGATGTAGTTTGGCTTTGCTATTTACTAGCAAACTATCATCTTTACCAAATGGAAATAACAATAGGTATCTCCTAGGTTTCTGTAAAGATTTACAAGTATAAGGTATTTAACATGTAAGTCACAGTGCCTCATATATAGTAAATGGTGGGAAGTGTTCACTTACATGGGCACAAAATTATGCATAATACATTGTGTTATGGAAATCTAAGGCAAGGAGTTAGTGATGTTCTGGTAGGTGGTTAGATAGAGCTCAGTGGGATTGGGTGGACCTAAAGGCATCATGAAGAAGGAAATAAAGACATGCTATTCCTTCCTCACATTCAAGGCTGGTACCTGACAGTTTAGAACTGAAAACAAAGATATATAAAGGAGTAAAAGAGATTTCAACTAATGATTTGAATCAGCCTGACAAGTGCTGGTGATAGCTTCCTGAAGTAGAAAATAGGTCAGTATTGGTGTGAAGGCTGTAATGGTTAACCAGGCAGTTCCACAGCTGTGGCTGAAAATTAGTCTCTTCCATGTGGCTTTAATATACAAACTGAAGTGGTGTAAGTCCTGGGAATGGCAGATGTACCAAGTGAGAGAAGAAAATGCATTACAAATATTAAAGCTGGTAGTTATGCTATTTGATAGTCCCACTATTTGCACTATCGCCCTTCCCTTTTATTATTATTAATAATTAAGTTTTGATTATAATATACACCTTGGTTCATTAATTCAACAACTTCTGAGTACCTCTGATGTGTGTGTACTTTAAAATGGAATATCACACAGAAATCCTTTAATATGGAACAAACTCCTCCATATGTTATCATAATATAAATTCTCAGCTATCTGACCCTTCACATCCTTCCACTTACGTTGATTCCTGTTGTCCAACCCTGCAAGAGCTTTCACTTGCAAATTTTGCTCCATGAACATAGACTCAAGTGGAAACCATTTAATGGAGAACTGGCCCCATTTCATTGGAATCTCAACATCTGTCCTTCTCCAAATTAAAAACCTCCATGGGGGAAAATGACACATTGTAAATCATTGTAAATCTGTGATAGTTTCAATCAGTGTCCGTTGGTAGAATTTAACTAATGCTATTTGAGGTTGTAATTACATGAATAGAGTCAGTGTTTCACATATGTTGATTCATACACGAATTTAGTTCATTTACTCAATTCACCGAGTTTATGAAAAGGTAGTAGGTGTCATAAATCACAAAATTATAACCTTCACTGTTGGAGAACCAAAATAAACAAGTGAATAAGTATACTTGCAAATACTGAATAATTAACTCACCCAAAGAGTATTTCCTTAGCATCTAAGGTCTTACTTGTTAGAAACCATACTGTAAGAAAGTATGCTTTTCTTTCTAAACTTTCTTATGAGCTATAGAGAGTATAACCTGGTTGGATAGGGGAAATGAAGTAATATGAAATCCACTGAGTAAATGGGAGAGCTTAATGAGGAGAAATGTGGACAATCTACTTATTCAGGAACATTTTCTTAACAGCAATTCTTTTCCACTACTATCTTTTAACTCTGAAATCCCAGTGGAGTTGAATATTATATTTTCTTATTTGGATTGATTTCCCAAATTCTTTGTTAATTGAGAAAGCTGATATTATATGAATTCTCCAAATGACTGTGGTTTCAAATGAGAGGTACATTTATAAGAGGACTTTAATTCCTCTACTTTTGAAATGAGAAGACTATTAATCTTGATTACATATTATTATAGCACCTAATATTTTAAAAATAAAATCAAACTTTAAAAAAAAAAACCTTTCCCATTAGAATACAACAAAATTATGTTTTAAATATGGTGATTTTTTTCCTCCAAAGTAATTAAAGCTTGTTTCATAAAGATTTTGGGCTCCTTATTCATTGCTAACTAACTCAACTCCGAAAGTTAGCCTGTTGCATATCTTAGGTTAGCTATATAATAAAAATATCTACTCTGAAATACTGGGGTAAAAGCTAGATCTGGAACTAAACTATCAGGGTAAATATTTCGATTCACAGTATCTCAACCATCTTTCAATTTTTATCTGTACTTTATAATTTTTTTAAATTTTATTTTATTTTTTCAGTGTTCCAAGATTCATTGTTTATATAAGTTATGTAAGTTACTATTACCTTGATCACATTTATAACACATTAGTGCAAGAGTGAAATAACATGAGAATAGAGGAATATTAAAATGTTTATGCAAAAATATGCAGAAAATAATCTCAGAAGTATTGTGGAATATGAAATACGATTTTTAGAAGTATATGTGAAATGTCATAAAAACATACCAACCAACAACGATGTTATATAGAAAGTTTTTCTTTTTTCTGAAAGTTACCAGCTACTTAACATCCCAAATACTCTTAATAGATAAAAAAGGCAACTGCCACTTAATACTTTCATCTAAATAAATTGTAACCATCTTTTCATATATATTTTTCTTCTAAAAGAATAGATGTCTGTAAATTCTGTGCCACATAGAAGAAAATACAAACATGACTCTCCTAAGATCTGGCTGAGGAAAGCCCATTTTGGTTCTTTGTAATTGGGATTCTTTATTCAAGCTATTTTGGGCCAAATGTATATGAAGAATAGCAGTAACAAGATGATTTCTAAAATCAAATATTGTGACCAGGCAGAAAACAATATAATAAAGTTGTTGAGGAAATGCACCTGCCACACAGATTACTCTCCAGCAAAACAATGACAACAAGTAGGTCAGCCCAGGAGTGAGCTCAGATACGGTGACAGATTTTAAGCCAAGATTTCACACAGTTCACAAGACAAAGAGGCAAAGGCGGTGTCAGATTCTATAAAGAATGAAAAACCAACAGAAAGGCTTGGGTGCTCAGAAAACCATGACCATAGGGAGTCAAGTGACTCAAACTATGAAGCCTTAACCAAAGCTTAACCACTATCTTCCCAGTGAGAGAGGCCCTGATCTCCAGTGAGGAACACAGAGGGAAGTGACAATGAACACAAACCCAAAAAGCAATGGCAAATATAAAATCTTGATCCTTTAAAGGCATTGCCGTATTATTTATCTTTATCATAAGAATTTCCCAAGCATGCTTCTATTCTAGCACTCATAATATTATATATCTCTATAGAGAGATATATATTTTTATCTGACTGGCATCTTAACCAGATGATAAACTTTTTGAGAGAAAAAGAAGCATGTCCTCTTTACATTTATATCTGCAGTTTCTAGCTTAGTTCTAGACCCATAGCAGTAAATACGTAATAGATGTTTAATCGATTCATTGAAAGTTAAAGTACTATAAGAAACATGTTAAATTTTCTTATCAAGTGTATTATAATTAATAGTGCCATCTTTGAGTATGAATGAGTAATGTGTCTGTGTATCTATATACACCAGATTATCAAGTTTATATAACTTGAAATTATACTATAGCATTGCACAAAAAGGCGTATTGAGCACACACTATATTTTTCTTCCCTCACGTTATACCCTAGAACTGAAAGAAAGTATATATGTATTTTTAAAAATTGCATAAATGTAGAGCATGTTCAAATGGGAAGCAAAGTTCCAGAAGATCAAAACTGAGTTACTTTTGATAGACTGAAAGGAGACAAATTTTAATCAAGTGGAAGAATGTCATCAGCTCAACAAACTTTTGGAGGATTAGGGTTTTTAAAATGTGACAGGAATAAAGCCACAGAAATCTCCTGGGGGATCCCTGGAGTGGGAGGGGACTAGAGTAACTGTAGTAAGATTAACTGAGGTACCGCAAAGGAAAGAGTCTCTCTGCCAGACACAAGCCGGTTTCCCGCCCCTCCACCCCATCCCACAGGACACATCCCTCTCCATCCAGACAGGTTATAGTATGAGTGTTTGTCACAAGGTAGACTCCAGGGTTGGAGACAAAATAGGGCGAGGATTAGAAAGTCTGGAATAAAAGAGCAGAAACATCTCTTTCTAAGGTTAATCTTGCGCCTCTGCCAGAGCCACCAAAAAGGGTGAGTTGGAAAAGGGCCACGTGTCGTTTGATCACTCTGCCTCAAATAGGCTTCAAAAGGTGCAAGAGCCCAACATGTGAGAGGAAAGCTGAACTCCGGATAACCACTGTCTGACGGACCACAGGACATGGTAGGAGACTCACCCCCATGAAAGAGAAACAACGATGGGAGAAAAATGATCACTCACCCACTGCTGGGTTGGAATCTCTTCAAAGAACATTGAGTGTCAGATAGCATCATGGATTTGGTCCTGGGTGCTACCTGGAGATCAGGATTTTTAAAAGCTCCCACGTGATATTGATGTGCAGCCAAGGATGAAAGCTTCTGTGGGGAGGTATCTATAACAGGAATTTAAAGCACCTCTAGATCCTCATACAGTTAAAGCAAAGATTGCATCTTTGATGCCCATTTTGATATTCAAAGTTTTTTTTAAGACTTTGTGATGCTATGTGTATCTTCAGCCAGGTTTCCTCTATTACCACCGACTTTTACTGGGAAAGAGATAGGTTTGAGTAAAGAAAGGCTGTGTTGCGTTAGAGTATTTCCAGGGATATCCTAAAGATTAACCAAACAAAGGCCACATAAAATAGAATTCCCTTCTTATAGTCAACAAGGTCCAGTGTCTGGTCCTTACACACTCCGAAACGTGATCTGCCACATTTCAAGAACCAATGTGCTCAGGGACTCTGACTCCAGACCACAAAATACAATACGGAAAGCAGAGGGACAGCTTATTAATTTACAATCAGGAACTGTGAATGAAAGAGAAAAGCATGCTGAAGGAGATTTTTATTTTGCATGGAAGCAGAACGAGAGGCATTAGTCATACATCTCAAATAGCACGTGTTTGAGGGCCTCCGCTATGATGACTGAAAGCATCACTCCCTCATTCATTTATTGGAAATGTACTAAATTCCTATTATGTGTCAGTATACACATATACATATATAGACAATGATTCTTGTCTCAGGAGCTGACATTCTAGCAGTGGGTCAGATGAAGAAGATGACAAACGAATACACAATCAAGAAAAATGTCAAGTGGTGAGTAGAGTGGGTTTAATGGAGTCCCTCCAAATCCGTGTCTACCCAGACCTCAGAATGCAAACTTGCTTGGATAGGATTTTTGCAGAAGTCGTACTGGATTGGGGTGGCCGTAAATCAAGTGACTTCCATCCTTGTAAAAAGAGGAGATACAGAGGCGCCTGGGTGGCTCAGTGGGTTAAAGCCTCTGCCTTCAGCTCAGGTCATGATCCCAGGGTCCTGGGATCGAGCCCTGCATCGGGCTCTCTGCTCAGCGGGGAGCCTGCTTCCTCCTCTCTCTCTCTCTGCCTGCCTCTCTGCCTACTTGTGACCTGTCTGTCAAATAAACAAATTTTTTAAAAAAATCTTAAAAAAAAAAAAAAAAGAAGATACAGAGAGACACAAAGTCAGGTCCCTGTAAAGACAGGGGCCTAGGTTGAGCGATGCTTCTACAAGACAATGAATGCAAGGAGCCATGAGACCCGAGAAGAGGAAATGAAGGCGGCTCCTCCCAGAATCTTAGTGGAAAACATAGCCCCTCTGGCAGCTTCAGACTTCTGGATTCCAGAACAGAATATCTAGTTTGCAATAATTAGTTATGGGAGGCCTTCAGAAATTAATAGAGCAGTGATCCATTGTAGATAAAGAATTTTTTTAAGGTCAGTCTATCCTTTTTTTAAGGATAGAAGGTCAGTGAACAACATTGATTCTGGGAATTGAGTGAAAATAAAGAGCTAATTACAAAACAAACAAAAAATGAGCCCTTCAGAATGCTCAGGGTAGAAGAAATGGCTGCAGCAAAGACACTCAGGCTGTCACAAGCATGCATATTCCAGGAAAAAAGTTAGGCCAGTACACCTGGAGTTCAGTGGGCTGAGGGTAGAAAGGTAGGAGAACGGATTAAAGAGGACTTCAAAAGGCATGGAACATAAGGATTTATATAGATTTTAACTTTAAGCACAACTTGAAAATGTGGAATGATCTTAAAAGAAACAGGATGTGGACTCAATCTGATTGAGGATTTTCAAAGGCCTATCTGGTTGTTTTGGAGAAATGTATTTTGTTTGGTTAGACCTTCAACAACTAGCATGTGGTCCTGGAGAGGATAACGTGGGGTGCGCTGGCCGTGTCATTCCTCGGTCTAATTCAGTCTGGTCATGGTAGCGTGTCTTAGTACCAGTGATGTGACAGAGGAAAAGCTGAACGATGCTACTGGAGGAAAATATCAACACTAAATAATTGTCCTGACAAGCAGACCTCCTTTGCATTTGCTTTTTATTCACTCTCATTGCCAGCTATTGCTATTCTAAACTGAGAGTGAAGGGGTAAGACCCATAGCTTATCAGCTGATGTTATTGTAATTTTCTCAAGCTGAGAATGACTTAGAGAAGTCCTATTTATTACCTATAGCATTTCTCACAGAAGCACATAGCTACATAGCAGTTGAATGTTTTACTAACTACACCTGAGAATTTGAAATTTCTTATAAAATGACAAAAAAAATATGCTAACTTGAAGTGATAGTTACTAGCTATCGAGTCCAAAGGGCAAGTTATCTTGTATTACATAAATAAACAAACAAATTACCTGTATACACACACACTCAGACACAGAAAATGTATGTATATGTCTATCTATGTGTACGTGTGTATACACTACATGTTAATGATCTTAATTTATTAATAAGAGGTTTATTTATTATTTTATAGTAAATATTTATCAATATAACTATAAGAATTCTGAAAATGCTGAATTATTTATAATTCTGAAAATATTCTATAATAAACACTTATATTTATCAATATAACAATCATTTATTTATAATAATCCTGAAAATTTCCAATGTATAGCTTCAGTATTTGTAAGTCACTAAAAGGAAAATGAATAGGAGGTAAGTACTTTGTTCTACTAATAAGAAGCAGTGATAGAGATCTAGGATAATATTCTGTGCCCAAGTGAATTTGCTAGCACATAAAGTTGAGAATAACAGCTAGTGAAGGCATGATTCTTTGGTCACCGATTTTTCAGGGGGAAAAAAAATCTGGACAACTTATGCTCACCTGGGGAGCTTGCTCTCATCAGCTAATTTTGAGAACAGGAAAAAGGAAATTGCGTCCCAGGCAGCTTGACATGAGACAATGGAGCAGTCTCCTTATTGCTTAAACATACAGCATTGTGTGAAGCCGTTCTGCACTTGGCTTCTCACAAAAAGCAAAATCAGTCCCAAAGACTAGTGAAGATATTGCAAAAGGAGGATTTATTGAGCTTCATTACATCTTGAAAGGATTAGTTGCACCTGCACATAAAGAATCTCAATCGGTTCAGATAAACAGGGTGAAGGCGCCTTCTTTATTATATTTCTTTCACAGAGAGATACGTGACTGACACTCCTGACAGTTTCAAAGCCTCCAGATTTGCTGCTGAGGAACAAGAGTGCCATCTGCTGGTGCCATCTGAGAACACACAAAAGGCTTTCCTTCACTTGCAAGGGACGTTATTAAACAAAGAATATTCAGTTACTCGAAACTGAATTACAGAATTGTTGAACATAATCATTTCTTCCTTGGGATTTTATTCCTCTCTCAGCTGCAGGAAATGAAGTAAAATGCACTCTAAAAAGTAAAGTGGGAATAATGAGGATAAAGTACAAAAGGATGTCTTTTGACAGAGAAGATTAACAGAGAAGTTCTAATTTTACAGCTAAGAGAGGTTTTCTTTTTTTTCTTTCCTAACTAGTTATTTGTATTTTCTTGTAAATGACTTCAGATAAGTTAGCTATTAAATAATCTGGAAATTCTTGATGAATAAAATATAATGTTCTCTACTCAAGGACATTAATATCAATATTTTGAATTAGAGAAAGCCTAATAGCTTTATTAATGCTGAATTATTTCAGTAACTTCTTTGTCCCACTTAAGATATCACTCACTTGTGCGAAGGAACTTTACACTTTTCTCTCAATTTCTGACCTACAATTTTAACAATATGCTGTATACATTGATATATTATTATTATTTTTTTAAGATTTTTATTTATTTATTTGACAGACAGAGACCACAAGTAGGCAGAGAGGCAGGCAGAGAGAGAGAGAAGGAAATAGCTCCCTGCTGAGCAGAGAGCCCAATGTGGGGCTTGATCCCAGGACCCTGCATGACCTGAGCTGAAGGCAGAGGTTTAACCTACTGAGCCACCCTGATATATTATCTTTTAATCACCACACTGAAACAGTTCTGCCAACTTGGTCTACAAAATACCCTTTGTTCCTGGCTTCACTGACCAATTCCAGAGCCACCATTGGATCAGAAGTTCACATAAATTCTCCCTAAAACTAAGCAGAGATGAACAGAGCCGAGCTTTTCCCAGATCTTCCTTCACAGAAGGACTTGTCCTGTATTTGATCAGCCTTTTTAGGAATTCCTCAGCTACACTTAGTGACTCTCAAACTGCTCCAGTCCCCACAGTGGCCCATAATCAGTGACTCATGGGTACGGGAATATAAAGGACAGCCATTTCAGCTTAACTCTGGACTGCTCTCATGGACCATTTTCGCTTCAGAGCAACTGGTAGGACAGAGTTCTGCCTTCTATGAAGCATGTGAAGTCAGTCTTTACCCAGTCCTGCTACCGTACCCTCCCTTCCACAGTTGTTAATCCAGTGGCATTCCCTATGCCACTTACTTTCTTTCAAAGAAACTCAATCTCAGAGTCAGCTTCCAGGAGAATCCAAACAGCATCTCCAGCTGTAGGATTCCTGGGACCACTTACTTTGTTTTGTCCTCTTCTGTGGAAAAAGACTTTATTTTTTAATTTAGCTAAAAATATCTCTCTCTTATCAAATCTTTTCAAATACACATTTACATCACTAAAATACAGTAAAAGGCATGGTTTGGTGCCACAGTCTTTATTTTATATTGTTGAAATATTTTACATAACCTTATATATATGTGTGTATGGGAGTATATTGGTATATGATTTATATGGGAAAGCCTAAACAGTTTGTTGGATCAGTGATTTTAATAAAATATGTGCTTCAGAAAAATTTTTCCTGATAATTTGAGATAATTATTGATCTGAACTATTTTATCTTTGCAAGTTAATAAAGTATACTCAGTACCTCCAGTTTAAAAAGAGACAACTAAGATTTTAAGATGGAAGGAAAATGCCCTCTAGTGGTAAATATTAATAAAATAAATTTTCTTTTTGAAGCATTAAACTCAGTATCTTGTTTAACAAATAGTTATTAAGTGTCTACAAGGCACTGGGTGCTATGCTAAACCCCAAATACAGTTATGAATAAAAACAGAGCACAAAACAACTTCCAATGTGCATTTTAGTGAGAGAGACAAATTTTAAAAAGAAAACAAGGAAAATAATAGTGCATATTTAATGAAAAAGAAGAGGGGAAAAACAGGATTCTAAGAATGAGAGCAGCAAGAGGGGAACTTATTTTATTGTCAAATACTACTCACTTCTTTATTTCTAGGAAGCTTCAATCTCCTCATTTATATATTGTGGACTAAGGATGATTGTTTTGTTTTGCTGTTGCATTGCTTTAAACATTTGGGGCATGTGAGTGTATGAAACTGGAATCATAAATCCAACAGAGGATTCCAAGCTGAGTCAATTGTCAGAGACGTCCTGGAATACAAACTCACATATACAACATCTAAAATTTTATATAGCGATTTTGCATGTTTTGTAAAATAACAAAGAAGAAGGAACTCATTGTATTACCAGTAGGAGGGAGTCACAGATATGTAATAATCCAGAACTTTCCTCCCACTCCAAAAACAACATAATCTCATTGGCATAAAGAATCTCATTGGCATAACTTGTGGAAATCCCCATAACCCTATCAATTAAATGAGCATTTGGGCAAAAAGAAAAACAAAGTTCAAGATCCTACAAGATCCCATTACTTTCATCATTGATGTTCCTTGGCTTCTTTCAGATTTTGTTGTTTACAAATTATTTCCTTACAACTTCATCTCCCCGACCCACTTCCACAGTTTAGGCATCTTATAAGTAGTTGGCAGCAGGGTGGTGAGTGTGGCCGTAAGAAATAACTCTTGCAATCTCAGTAACTTTCTACTATGAAAGTATGTTTGTTTACTTTTGTTCATATAAAATCCAGTCTGGTGTTGCCCTTTAAGACAGAGGTGAGAGAGTGTATTTCCGTGCAAGTCCTACAAGCTTGCAGGTTATGGAAGGTGCATCACCTTCAACTAATACTTTTAAGGTCAGCTTGGGAGTCAAAACATCACCTAGTGGATGGGAAGTAGGAATGGAGATCATGGAATTAGCAAGCTGCATTTTAGGGCTACGAGGATCATCCCACTGCCATTCTGTGGTCAGAAACCATTCATACGGGCGTCTGGGTGGCGCAGTGGGTTAAGCATCTGCCTTTGGCTCAGGTCATGGTCTCAGGGTCCTGGGATTGAGTCCCACATCAGGCTCTCTGCTCAGCGGGGAGCCTGCTTCCCCCTCCCCTCTCTCTGCCTGCCTCTCTGCCTACTTGTGATCTCTGTCTGTCAAGTAAATAGGTGAAGTCTTTAAAAAAGAAAAGAAAAGAAACCATTCATATGCCACACCTACTGTCATGGAGTCTAAGCATCTTATTTCCAGGGGGAGAGGGAAATAGGACTGGTGGAGAGTTATACATCACTGTCCTAACATTTCCAAAACATCAGCCATTAGCTTTATTTATTGTTGAGCAGAAACAAACTAGCTTTGAGTCTCACTTTCCTGAAATGTGAAAATGGATTCAACAAAATCTTCTTGACAGCGGTGTCTTTTCTTTCCTTCAAAAAATTTTTACTGGAGTCTAGATAACACACAATGTTACATTGGTTTCAGGTGAGCAATGTAGTGATTCAGCTCCTCTATATGTTACATCAGGCTCACCACAAGTGTAGTTACTGTCTGTCATTGCACAATGTTATTATGGTATCACTGATTGTATTCCTGATTTTATTCCCTATGTTATGCCTTTTAGTCCCATGATTTATTCCTCCCATAACTAGAAGTGTGTATCTTCTACTCCTGTTCAACCCTTTTGTCATCCCTTTATCTCCTACCCCTCTGGCAACCATGAGTTTCTCTGTATTTACAGGTCTGATTTTGCTTTTCGTTTGTTTGTTATTCATTTGTTTGTGTTGTTTTTTGGATTCCACATGTGAGTGAAATCGTATGGCTTGTGACGTATATCAGTTAGGATACATAGTACTCTCTGTATCTATCCGTGTTGTCACAGAAGACATAACCTCATCCTTTTTATGGCTACATAATATTCCTGTGTGTGTGTGTATGCCTGTGTGTGTGTGTGTGTGTGTGTGTTTATATGTACCATATCTTCCAATCTTCTATCAGTGGACACTTAGGTTGCTTCCACATCTTGACTATTGTAAATAATGTTGCAGTAAACACAAGGGCACATATACCTTTTCAAATAGTGTTCATTTGGAAGAGGGGGGCAAATATCCAACAGTGGAATTATTGGACAATATGGTATTTCTACTTTTAACTGTTTGAGGAAACTCCATTCTGTTTTCCACAGTGTCTGTGCCAGTTTACATTTCCACCAGCAGTGCACAAGGGCTCCTTTTTCTTTACATCCTCATCTACACTTCTTATTTCTTGCCTTTTTTATTTTAGCCATTCTGACGGTATAATGTGATATCTCATTGTGGTTTTGACTTATTCAGCAGTCTTGAGGTTCATAAAAATAATTTATGTAAGAAGGACTAACCCAGAGTTAGACCTCCAGTGGATGCCAAAACTTTAATTTTTTAACAATGTATTTATACCCTGAGTGTCCTAAACACTGAAAACCTCCCTAAATTACTACCTAATTCTAAAGAATATTACCTAATAAGATCAATGTGCCATCCCTCTGTTGTATCACATTTCTGGTTTTAGTAGGAGTTTTACACTCATAGCTTAATGCAGAGTAGTGACTCTGAAATTGCGAATTCCACAGTGAGGCCAAGCCACATGGGATAATATGTTAAAGACCAGTGCATCTAAATAGGTGTGTGCCTTTTTCAAGAAGAAGGAAATATGTAGAGAAATGATCAGTTATGTATAGTATTGGAACCAAATGTAGATAGTCCTGGGTCCTCACTCATGCTTAACTAATGCTCGCAATGTGGATATTACATTGGGCGGTTGAAGCTGTAGATTAACACACCCTCTAATCTAAACTAAACTCTATACTTTTTGTGTCTCTTCTCTAAGAAAAGGCACTTTCGATGTTGTCATGGTATTCAGGATACTGATTTTTACACTGCATCATATTAATCACCCATGGAGTTAGCATTCCTCCTTCTATACATTTGATTCAAAGCTCAAATGTGATGCCACTGGCCTGTTTACAAATTTTCCTGTAACTTTCTCCCTAACCTAGCATACACTGGTATGATCCTATGCTATATTCTTCACTTTTATTTCTGGCTACTCCATTCTATTCAGGCTGCTGTGCAGGCTAAGACCCACTTTCATTATAATACCAGATATTCTCCATGTACAACATGACCTGTCATGTTTCTCTGCTCTTGCCCAGGAAATGATTTTATGCTTCTCCTTATTCTTATAATTCTAGCTCAAATGCCATACCTGTGAAATCTCCAACTGTTTCTCTCACCAAAGAATTGGTGTCTCCCTAGGCAGTGCTCACACAAAATTACAGTGTCTTTCCCTTTGCATTTTTTGTCTGCATACCTTCCACCATACAATGCAAATATCCTAAGAAACCTTTCTGTGGTGTGCCTACATCACCAGCTGTCTGATGGGATTCAGGTATGTATCTGGGCCAGTAACAGAAGGGTTCGTGGTGAATTAACCCAGTGCTCAAATTTAACTTACAAACGATTTGGGGGGAACTTTTTGAAATTCAGATTCTAATTCAATAGGTCTGGTGTAGTGTATGAAATTCTGCTTTTCTAATAAGCTCCTAGCTGAAGCCAATGCTGCTATCTAGAGAAAACACTTTAAGTGAAAGGAAATTGGATGTATACATCCAATCCATTCTCAATCAAAATCCGAAATCCTAGCAAGTTATTTTGTCGATATCAACAAACCAATTCTAAATTTTATTTGGAGAGACAAAAGACCCATAATAACCAACATAATTTTGAAGAAGTTGTAAGACCAAAACTACCCTACTTCAAGATTACTATAAAGTTACAGTAACCAAGCCTGTGTGCTTTGGGTGAAAAAATAGACAAATAGAACAATGGAATGGAATAAAGACCACAAAGTAGGCCCATATAAATATAATCAACTTATCTTTGACAAAGAAGCAAAAACAATATAATGATATAACAATAGTCTTTTTGACAAATGGTTCTGGAACAAATGAAATACATATAGAAGAAAAGGAAAAAAAAAAAAAAAAGAAAAGAAAAAACTATCTAGACATAAAACTTATACCCTTCACACGTTAACTTAAAATTGATTACAGACCTAAATGTAAAACACAAAACTATAAGAGAATATCTAGATGACTTTGGACTTTGTGATGACTTTTGATACAATATCAAAGGCATAATCCTTGGAAGAAGAATTGATAAACTAGATTTCCTTAAAATTAAAGACTTTTCTGTTCTTTGAAAGACGATGCTAAGAGAATAAAATGACAAACCACCTACTGGAAGAAAATATTTGCAAAAGACATCTGCTAAAGGACTGTTCTCCAGAATATACAAAGAACTCTTAAAAGTCGATGATCAGAAAACAAACAACCCAATTAAATAATGGGCCGAAGACCTTAACATCACCTCACCAAAGAAGATATTCATATGCATATAATCCTGAAAAGATGCTTTACATCATGTATCATCAGGAAAATGCAAATTAAAACTACAATGAAAAACTACTGCACACCTATTAAAGTGGCTAAAATACAGAATACTGACACCACCAAAGGATGGCAAAGATGCAGAAGAATAGGAACTCTCATTCCCTGTTTGTGGGAATGCAAAGTGGCACAGCCACAAACCACAGTTTGGTGGTTTCTTACAAAGCAAAGGATGATATGATTCAGCAGTCATGTTACTTGGTATTTATTTAAAGAAGTTGAAGACTTCTGTCCACGCAAAATCCTGTACACATACTGATAGTAGATTTATCCCTAATTGCTAAAACTTGGAGCAACCAAGATGTCTTTCAGGAGGTGAATGAGAAAGCTGTGGTATATTCAGACAATGGCATATTATTCAGTGCTAAAAAGAAATGAGCAAGGAAGCCCTGAAAAGACATGGAAGAAGTTTAAATGCATATTAGTAAGTGAAAGAAGCCAATCTGAAAAGACTGCATACTATGTAATCCCAACTGTATGACGTTCTGGAAAAGGCAAAACTACTGAGACAGTAAAAAGAACAGTGTCATCCAGGGTTATGGTGGGGAGAGGGGAAATGGTGAATAGGCAAAGCACAGAGGATTTTTAGGGAGTGAAACTGCTTTATATGATATTTTAACAATGGATACATGAAATTACTTGTCTTACAGTTTACGTTCTTCCAGTTCGGACAAATGTATAATTTCATAATAATAATATAATTTCAGAAACCTAAGAATAAGATGGTAAAAATCAAGGAAATAAGATCTTGGTATATTTCCTCATATAGCTCCTTGGGTTTTTTGTTTTGTTTTGTTTGAGGGTTTTTGTGGGTTTTTTTTTTTTTTTGAAGATTTTATATTATTTATTTGTCAGAGAGAGAGCATGCACAAGCAGGTGGACCTGCAGGCAGAGAGAGAAGCAGGCTCCCCACTTAGCAAGGACCCTGATTCGGGGTTTGATCCTAGGACCCTGGGATCATGAACTGAGCTCAAGGCAGACCCTTAAATGACTGAGCCACCACCCAGGTGTCCTTCACACACCTAATTGTTAAAAAATTAGAATGTGGAGGAGGAATCAAGATGGCGGAGAAGTAACAGCTGAGACTACTTCAGGTAGCAGGAGATCAGCTAGATAGCTTATCTAAAGATTGCAAACACCTACAAATCCAACGGGAGATCGAAGAGAAGAACAGCATTCTAGAAACAGAAAATCAACCACTTTCTGAAAGGTAGGACTGGCGGAGACGTGAATCCAAAGCGACGGGAAGATAGACCGCTGGGGGAGGGGCCGGCTCCCAGCAAGCGGTGGAGCAATGGACACAAAATCAGGACTTTTAAAAGTCTGTTCCGCTGAGGGACATCGCTCCAGAGGCTTAACCAGGGTGAAGCCCACGCGGGGTCGGCGTGGCCTCAGGTCCCGCAGGGTCACAGAAGGATCGGGGGTGTCTGAGTGTCGCAGAGCTTACAGGTATTAGAACGGGGAAGCCGGCTACAGAGACAGAGCCAAGGAGTGACTCTCGGCTCGGGGTTACCTTGAACCGGTCGCAGGCTCGGTCAGCTCGGAGCATGGCCTGAGGCCAGGGTGACGGGAGTAACTGGGCGCTGTTCTCTGAGGGCGCACTGAGGAGTGGGGCCCCAGACTCTTGGCTCCTCCAGGCCGGAGACTGGGAGGCCGCCATCTTCATTCCCGTCCTCTGGAACTCTACGGAAAGCGCTCAGGGAACAAAAGCTCCGAAAGCAAACCCGAGCAGATTACTCAGCCCGGCCCCTGGTAAGGGCGGTGCAACTCCTCCTGGGGCAAAGACACTTGAGAATCACTACAACAGGCCCCTCCCCCAGAAGATCAACAAGAAACCCAGCCAGGACCAAGTTCACCTACCAAGGAGTGCATTTCAATACCAAGGAGAGCAGCAGAATTCCAGAGGAGGAGAAAGCAAAGCAAGGAACTCATGGCTTTCTCCCCATGATTCTTTAGCCTTGCAGTTAATTTAATTTTTTTTTCTTTTTCAATTTTTTTTCTCTTCTTCTGCTAAATTTTTTTAACTTTTACCCTTTTCTTTGTTAACGTTTTTTAACTAGTTTATCTAATATATATATATTTTTTCCATTTTATATTTTTTCATTATTGGTTTTCTTTTTTTATTTGTTTCTTTTTTCTTTT